>NW_016690295.1:646258-822764 GCF_001604755.1 Lepidothrix coronata
GATTCCTATCCACACCTCAAAAAAAGAAAACACCAGAAAACCCCCCAAATCAAAACAACAAACCCAAACAACACCTACATGAAAAAGTCTTCTTTCTATGTTCTCTTCTAATACAGGGGAATGTTCTCTCCCAGAGTAATCTTTTGAGCGTATTCAGTGGGTTTGCGGTGCATAAATTGCTCGCATTTCTTAAAATGCTTTTAATGGTGCCAAAGAGAAGAATGAAATAAGTTGAGTCAATCTATTCACCTTGCTGAATAGATAAGGAAAAACAGGAGGAGTACTGAAATACTCTCAGTACACCAGAACAGGGGCTGAGCTTGGGCTCTGGACTCACAGTTTCATCTCGAGATGCCATTCTGTGCCACACTCCACCTAGAATCAGTGTTGCATTCTTTACATGGTTTTAAAATGCAGGAAGGATGTTGCTCAAACTGATGAATTTAAGGCTGAGTTTGTTTCTGTGCAGAGATGCCATGCAGGCAGCAAAAAGATATCTATGCTGTCTTCCATGGGCACAAGAGAACACAGTCTTTTAGAAAAACAGACTTTCAGCTCTGCACAGTTGTCCCCCAGCTGTGAGCCAAATGTTTTATTATTGTCTGCCCATCCTGAATCTGTGGCTCGAAGAAGACAGGATATTACTGTCTTCTGTTTAGTTCATAAGAATGAGGTTGGCATTGTCCTTTGACAGATTCTTGTTTTGTTGTCATTAATTCTTACATTGCTATTAACCTTAACTGCTGGGCTGAGGTGGAAGTCTTACAGCTGAGATTTTTGGGGAACTGTTGAAGTGAATAAAGTACCCAAGGGAATGTGGAGTTAGGGGTCAAAGGTGGACAAGAGAGAAGGAGCACCAAGGACACAAGAACAGAGAAAACTGGGACAGGAATAGAGCAGAACCTCATGGAAGAGTGCAACTCTATGCACTTACTGCCCTTAAAGTCTCAACATTTAAACTTTTAAAAAAGAGTTGAGCTCAAACCATGGCTGCAGACCCTCAAATCAAATTCTTGTCAAGTTCAGTTCCACATTTGAGTTTGTATCTGTCAGATGTGTTTATCTCTATAAAAAGATCAAAATGAAGCCTAGAATCGAACGTCCAGAATGTCTGTAAGGCCTCATCCAGATCAAATTCTGAGGGTTTTTTTCATTCTCTTATAAATCATAAGAGATTCCTTAACCATTTATTTTACCTAGGATTTCCCAAGAGAAGGAGAAATTTTTATTTCTAATAGGCAGATCATTTTTTCCTTTAAAAGATTTATTCAGTAGAATGTAAGCAAAATTCAAAAATTAAGTGCATTCTTAAGCCCCTGAAATGAAGCCTGTATTTACATACTATACTGAGAAAAAATGCTTTTCTAATAAAGAAATAAATTCATAATTAAGGCACAAGTAGTGATCTGGGATTGGACTTCGTTGTCTGAAGAACATTGCTACTACTATTAATAGTAGTAATAACACCAGTAATTATTGAATAATATAGTGTTCTGGATGGTATGAATGCTCTAATTCCACTATTTAGATTTTTCTATGCAAATGTAGTTAGTTTTTTTGTTGTTATTTTTTATTTCCTTTCTTCCTTTCCTTTCCACTCCTCCACAGCCCAGTCTGCTGGTATATTGATGTTTATATCATTTTCTGTGACAGAATGCTATTCCTTTTCTGAGAATTACATAATTTTATCTAATAAATGACTATGGGAAATGTGGTTTCTATTATAGGTTTTATTTTTCTAGCATTTTGGTAAGATACAGATTACAGAGCACAGTGTCAGCTACTCATACAGATTTGAAGAAGCTTTCCAATGCTGTTTCAATTGCTTTAGGATTTTAAATAGTTAGTATTTTAGAGTACTTTTATTCTGAATATGAAAGCTATTACCAAAATTTAATAGAAAATCCAGATTCACAGAGAAAGGCAATATGCTTTAAAAGGTTATTATGAAGCAGGAATACAAGGTTCCATTTTAGATTCTGTGGGGTTTGGTTTGATATGACCTGATCATTTACTGCATCAAATGAAATCTTCTGTGTGAATCTTCCTTGGTCTATGTTGAAGGAGAAGTCAGCCACTGACAAGATATTTGGTCTATATTTCTGCTTTTTTGTACAGTTTTGCTGCTGCTGAGAATCCTTTTGGGTTTTGTGTAGTTTGTAAGTACACTGTAGCTGTTGAGACCAATTTGATTATTATATCAAGTGATGATTATTACAATACAGAGACAGGGGAATGGGGGTAGTTATGTAAATTACACTATTACCTCTTTGTAAGCTAGTTAGTGGCAGTTTTAAATTGTATATAATTTTTATGTGATAGGACAGTGAAATATCGTGCTATGAGAAGTGTACAAGCCAAGAGAGACTTATGGCTCTGAATGCAGTTTCCCAATAATAGTGTCTTTTAATTTGAGAGTTCAATCATGTGACTTAAATGTTCTCTGAAGATATTTTTGTATGATATATGTGCTTTTGTATTATATACAATAGGTAGAGTAGGACCTTGCACTGTGTTCCAGGTTTGCTTTTGATAACTCATTATCTGTGATTATATTTGATTCAATAAGGCTGTGAAAATCTTTATTTTTTTTACTTTATTATATTTTATTATATTACATAAAATGCTGTTTTATACTTGTCATGTTAGGTTTTCTAGTTTCTTCCATTTCGTCACGTAAAAAGGAGTTCTTGTGTTATATATGGATAAATTTTCCTGAAAGGGATACAGGAAGCATACAAACTAAAAAAAAAAAAAAGATTGAAAACCATTCTCTATTTGTCAGAAGTTAGTTATGGATGGAGAAGCAGATTGGAAGAAAACTGAGTAAGTAAATGAAGTAAGGGCAGGTTGCTAAGATTAAAAGTAAATTTAGGATTGACATCCGAACTACTAAAATATTAATTTAAAATTATTTTTATTTGTGATTAACATAATAATAGTCCTCTCTCCTGAGTTGTAATGTTGTGCACTGTGCATGTGAATTGCTAAAATTAATGACATTTGCAGTCTCAAGGACCTATCAGAAGTCATGAGATGTTTACTTTTTAATAACCAAGAACACTGTTTTGTCAGATTATTTCACCTGAAAGGTAAAAAAACCCAAAAGCCTACAAATTTCTTCAAGTTACTTTTGAACCACTCCCAAAGTGGTTTTTTAATCATAGTTTTCAATACAAAGGGTAGCCGGATGGAAATATCCTTGGAAATGGAATGCTTTGTAAATTTGGGAGGTCATGATTCTGTTTGTCACTAACCAGGACAGCAGGTTATTTAACCTTACTGGCATTACCAGCTTGGCAGTGAGTTTCAATCAATACTCATCTGTTTTGTTTGCTGAGTGACCAGTACACCGTGTCTGTGTGGCTGCAGATGCCCATTTAGAACTTTTTGGCACAAATAATTGTGGCTTCCTCAGTTGTTTGTCAGGACAGAGCATTTTGACCATGTTTGGTAACTATCTTGCCAACAGTTTAACAGTAAATCTCCAGTCATTTTTAAGTTGGAAAAAACAATAAAAAGCAATGTATTTTTCAGTAACTTAACTAATTGAGGTCCATATTCCCTTAAGTGGTTCTGAATGTCTCAGTGGTTGGATACAGAAGTTGGCAGCTCTTTGATCTGATTTTCTTGGACTGACAGCCCTTACTTCTGTTGGAGTGGTTGGCAGTTGCAGTATTGACTTATTTACTTCAAGTGGAGTAAACAAGTAGAGAGATAAACAGGATGAGCATGAGGATTAGTTTAGACCCTGAAGAACACACACAGAATCCTTAAAGGTTGAAAAGTCATGATATTCAACCAATTAACAGCATTATAAATTAAACACTTTACTGTTAAATCTACAGCAAGTCTTTTCATTGAAAGCACTGAATAGCAGGCATTTAATTTAACTGAAACTATCTTTCTGCAAGATCTGGGAACAGATGTCTGGAGTGTTTAAAGTGGTTTTATCTTTTTGTGAAAAAACTGGCAGTGACCTTTTTATTACGTATTTGCTTTACTCACACTTGAAAACAGTAGGATCAAAATCAATCTATATCAGTGACTGCACACAAATTTGATACACAGACAGTCTTTACCCAGAAGAGGTTGTTGTGTAAATATACAAGACAAACTGAAATTGAGAAAGAGGAAGAATCGGTATTTCTGTTTTAGAAAAGAAACACAAGTGGGAAAATAATCAGCACTTTACTTAGACTATTAGGGCTCAGTAGTGTCAGTAAAACTTGGTAGGTGAGTTGCTTGTGATGAGTGTTAAGAGTTAATTGTCTTGTTCAGTAGACTTGTCAGAGTCACCCTGGACACCTGGACAGCCTGGAGTGTAACTGGGATCTGTTATGTGCTGCAGTGCTTCTCTGAACGGTGAAATCACCCAGCTGTCCAACATGCCAGATGTCCATAAGGCAGTGCACATCATGGAGTTGTTCAGGGCCCCAGTTCCATGAAAAGCCAGTAAGGAATTGCTGTGAGGAAGAGGGTAGCTGATCAGCTTCAGTAGGAAATGTCCAGCTTCTGTGACTTTACAATAAAATGCTCACAGAAAGGTGAAGAGGAAGTTTCAGAAAGGGAAAAGAAACCCCTGACCGTGTGATTTCTTTCCCCAGAAGTGTGTTCAAATTTGGGGTTTAAATTGGAGGAAATTAAAGGAAGAATGTAATGATGGATGTAGTTTTGTACTTAAGTGCTTTTTTGAGAAATTTTTGCATTTGATGTTTTTAATCAGCTTTACAAGGAACAGTAAACTGAACGAAATTAAAAGATACATGGAACAATTTTTTAATTTGATTAACCAAGATAACTGTGTGATTAACTATTGTTCCTTTTTCTCATACTCACCATCGATCTCCCTTAGGTACTTTCTGTGTTGCATAGTACACCCTCTACTATAGCAAAACATATTGGCTGGTTCAAAAGTGCCTTAATATGTGGGGCACATTATTTTGAACTGGTTGCTAATGCAATAGGAATACTAATATTTTCTGTGATCTGTCATTTGAGCTTCTCATTTATTGCTCCACATATAAGTTATAAGATGACGTGAATGCTAAAAAAGTATTCAGAGCTTTTTCGGCACTAAATAAGTAAAATATCGACACTAAATCACAAATATTTGCAAACGTTTCAAGGAATTGATATGTCAAAAAAACTGAAGTTCAGCTTACAAGATCCAGTGCTGATAAACAGCTGGTTCTTCAGAGCTGGTACATGCATAATGAACATTTGCAATCTGCATTGCAGGCTTTTGAGGAGGTGATTGGACCCTGACAGTGATAGTCACATACTGCAATTTGCATTTCAATATATGAATAATTTATTTTAAATATCTGCAAAAAATCTTCTCTCCTAAAAATTTGAACAGTGCCTTTTCTGGTGGTGGACAACAGCAGCATTTTAACTAGGTTAGTCTCACTAGCTCTGAGACCTGTTAATTTCTGTGGAGTTCCATGATGGTGGATTTGTCTTACTACCTTCTTGAGTAGCCATGTGTTGCTATATCCAAATGACAAGCTACTTAAGTAAATTCTTCTGGTCAATTAAAAACATGGACAAACTCATTTTTAAATTGTTTATGTTCAGCAAATGAAGTAATATGCTAACATCTACGCAGTAAAATGACACGGTTTTCTTAGTAGAAGACAAAATCTTGAACCAATACCTTTGAAAATTACAGACACTCTGAAAAGATTTAAACTGAAAATTGTGCTGCTTCTTAGCACATCTTGGACATCTCCCTGAAAGTCTTGCAAGAGCATTGAGCAGAGTGCTCATATGAGGAATAACAACGTGAAAAAAACCTGCAGACCTGCAAACTGCAGACTTATTCATTTTCCACTGAACCACCTGGTGCCCTCCAATGAATCTCTCACTGATACACTGTATTTCCACTTGGGAAGGAGCAATGAATGGCACTATGATCAGTTTATATCTGTTATTCAAAACAGTGTAATTTTTACTACTAATTCACTTTGCCATAGTTGTAATTTTAAATATATGTTTAAATGTCTGTAAAAGCTTTAAAGAGAACTTGGAGTCCTGTTTATTTTGCAATCCCATCAAAGGCAATATGGTTCCTAATGACTCTGAGACTCATTTATTTCCTAGGACTGATAGTGTCTCACTATTCCAGACTGCTTAAAGGAAGAAAGGAGATCTTTAAAAATGGCAGAAAGGGGTCCTGCTCTCCAGTCTGATATGCTGCCGGAGCTTCCATTTTGTAGATTTGAGTTCTATGTTTATTTTTTTATCTCAATGTGATGGTTTTAACCCAGCCAGCAGCTAAGCACGACGCTTCCCCACACGGTGAAGAAACTTGTGTGTTGAGATAAACAGTTTAATAAACAAAGAGGGAGAAAAACCCCCACAAATGGATGATGTGAAGCCCATCACTAACCACCTTCCACAAGTAGACTAGCAGGCCTCACTAGAGTCCAAGCAATGTCTTCCTCAAAATCCCTTTGATGCTGATCATGATGTTGTAGAGCATGGAATATCCCTTTTTTCAGTCTGGGACAGCTGCCTAGGTTGTGTCCCTGCTCAAATTCTTGCTCACCTCCAGGGGCAAGGAAAAGAGAAAGCCCGAACACTGCAAGTACTGCTCAGCAGTACAGCAATCCCAGCCAGACCCAGTGCATTCAGCTTCAAATAATGTTCAAATTCATACATATTCAAATAACATGCACAGCCAGTCATCAGCAATGGAGTTGTAGGTGATGGAATGAAGCACGTGTTCTGCGAGTCAAGGCATTTTTGGGACTTGCCCCACATCTGTTCTTCCTGGCATTCTCGTCAAGTGGATAATGTAGTATCGATATTTTCACTATTAAGCTGGTTGTTTTCTAGTAGAAAACAAAGAGAAAGAAAACTTCTGTGTCCCTTGTTAGTAATTTCATTCTATTGAACAAGAGTGTTTAAGGGAAAAAAGTCATGAGCTGTAGCTCATTGTATGAAATCACCGATGCCAGCAGTTTCCAAACCGTTGCTCTGGTTGTTGTTTATTTAAATATGTATGTTATTCATCTGCATGTGGAAGGAAGCATTGTAGGGCAAGATAGCAACCTAAGTAATTACAATTATTATCTCCAGTGCCTTTTTGTATTTTGTTGCTATAATTAAATCACTAGAGCATATTACTGGGAATATATTGCTAATAGACCAGTAGTGTATGCATCCTTTATTATTTAAAGGAGATATATATATATACACACGTAGTTTTTGGAAATCATACTGGACACGCTCATGGGAGAGCACACCACTCTCACCTCTGTCAGAGTTTAACAGAGATGGAACATAGTCATGAAGCTGTAAGAGGGAAGTGTACAGAGAGACAAGAGTCTGTATGCAGGTACAGTACAAACAGATGAAGGTGTGGTAGAATTAGTAAAGTTTCACATTTGCTGTAATTAAGTAGTACATCTACTCTGCAAAGGTCACAGTTTGTGTTTCTTAAGTGCCTGAGTTGTGGCATTCACAGGTGATAAAACCTTTCAGATAGGTAATTTAGTCAAATGGATCTTGGCATTCTTTGATATTAGCTCTTTTCTTGTTTGGGGGTTGCTTCAAGAAGTGGTTTCTCTTGAATCTGTGCTTAGTTCGTTGTTGCTTGAGTCAGGATTTGTGTCTAAGATTTGCTGCAAAGCTCCTTTGGCTCTCTGCAAGATACTGCAGTTTAATTCCATGAACACTGAGTTAGGCCCATTTAGTGTCTGAGACAAAAATGTAAGTACAGACAGTGCTGACTCATACCTTTGACCTGCTGGAACAACTCTCACTGCCTTGAAACTAGCTCTTACCACTATATCTATGTTTCTGTGGCTGCAAATGTGAATGATACCTGTCTTGTAAAGCATTCTGAGATCTACTGTTGTATTATTGTTTTTTATTATTATCTCTGAATTGTCCCCAGTAAATTTTCGTTGTCTTCCACAGAGTTTGGTCCCCACAGAGTGCCAGTGGGAATGTTCTGGAGGATCTTCCTTCTGTTCACACAGTCCCGACATCAGTCAGTCCAACACTCTTGGTGCAATCAAATATCCGTTGCCTTTCCTCAGGAATGGACTCAGGGATCTTGGATCAGAAATGGTCAAAGGTATTGTTGATGCATTCAGTTGCTGTTACAGAGCAGTAAGTTCACTGAATTATTATCTGTGTTGTATTCATATAGCAATGATTAAAGTCTTACACTTGGGTGAGACATCAAATCTGACATAGGTTAATTTTAAAAGTTTCTGTTGCAAAGATCCACAGATGTTCATTTGTTTACCTGTTCCAAATAATAGGAAGCTTTTATTATTCTAGCCTGGGAATAAAAAAAAAGGGTTGGGAATAAAATAATAGATCTTCAAATATAGTTACTGAATGTGTTTTTAATTTGTACTATTTAGGCTCAGGTTATCCTCCAAAAAGGGTTTAAGCTGAATTAACCTTCTCTAACAACAGTAACTCAAGCAATTTGAATAATTACATAGATAATTTTCACAATCATCTATTACAAGATGAAAAGGTTCACCCCTCTATGTATGATTTCTGTATCAGCCATCTGATGCAGAAATGAGCCTCTCTGAGTCACACAGTATCAATCTGAGTTTGCTGCCCTTGAAGGAAATGGGAGTTTTTCAATCAGAGCAGACACATCTACAAAACTGAGAAAAAAACCACAAACTCTGTGTGTGTTGAAACTGCTGAGTAGAAAAGGTGAGTGTTCAGTGGAAGGTACTGCTGAGCCAAAGGTTCTTCTCTTCGTTGCTACTACTGACCTCTTGTATGGGACCTTCTCCCTGTAAGTGAATTACATCGATTAGCCAGTTTGAAAATCTGAATGGCAGCCTCAAACCCCAATTCTGTCTCTGTTTAGATACTCCTGCCAGGCAGAAGAGCAGAAATCTATGTTTGTTCTTACTTCCCTTTCTAATTTTGTCTCCTAAAATGCCTTTTGTATGGTGTTAATTAGGACATTACAGACTATCCTGCAAACTGTAACGTGCAGAGAGAATAGAAGTTACTAATTTCAAAATAAAATCCTTTCTCTCTTTCTTTTAAAAAAGCCAGCATAGTGGAAAGAGGTAGATTTCATGGCTGACTGTAGTGGATTGAAATTATGATGAGTATTGAATGAGCTGCCAAACTCTGTACATCCCTGAAGATTTGTCTTCAGTAGCCAGTTGGCTGGCAAACTAACCTTGATATGTTATTATCCTGAAAGGTATATGACTTGTTGCTTCACTAAGCTATGATATTGTAAAAGGTTCAGGGATATCGTTGGAATAGGGTCGAATGCTCTATTTAAATGCATGTAAAATGTACATGGATTTGTTTTGGAATTCAAATCCATAGTTTCTGACTAACCTGTTTGTAAAGGGTTGGTCACAGAGAATTTTGAGAAAAATGAAACTGTAGACTTGTTTTGCACTTGCTCTGAAGATCTTCTCTTTTATTTTTGCCTCCTTACATTGGCAGTGTTTTTGTGTTCTATTTGGATGCTTGCAGAGGCAGCACAGCCCTCTCTGTATTTTGTTTTGCAAGCTGTTCTTACTGAAGACTTCTTTTTTTCATTTTCTAAATCATCTAAGTCATTAGGCTTATCTTTATGTGTCAATGGATGTGCATAGTGATGATGAGGCAGAGTAATCCAGTACTTGTACTTGACATTTGTCGTGTCAGGCACTTCTCAGCATTTCACATGTAAATACAATGAGATTTTGCAAAAGCAGTCTCCATTTGCCTGAGTTTGTACTCTTTTAAAGCAATTAAATGTAAAATTCTCCCCACACCATATAGGCCTCTATATTGTATATATTTCTTCATAAATTTTTTATATTTTAAAATTATATCCAAGAAACTTGGCATGTTTTTGTATACAAAAGAGTATACCTGTAAAAGATTATGAAGGAATAAAATATGTTTCTTTGCCATACTCTATAATTTTTTTTTTTGTTAAATGGTAAGCTTTTTTTTAAAAAAAAAACCTATTTCCTGAATACTTTTTTGGTTTCTTTTTGCCATACTTATCCCACTGAAATCTCATGCTGTAAAAGATACCCTTTAATTATCTTGCTGTGTGGAAGTTGTTTCTTGGAAATGGATGGTGCAATATGTGGTAATATTTAATTTCTTGTGATCTGAGTTGAGATCTTGACTTGGGTAAAAACTAATGGGAAGTTTGTAGAGAAGGGAGAACCATCTCTTTGAAGAGGCTACTAAAGTGATAATAGATAGGTGATAATTTAGCAAAATAGGTGTATTCACTTTTTCTGATTGAAGTAAGCAGAGACTTGCTCACAGCTGCTTTTCCACTTTTCTATTTGTTTATTTACCATAAATTCAAACTTTACTTCTACAGCAAAACATATTTGCCAGCAAGAAAACATAGTGATGTTGTTCAAGGTTGTTCAACCTGTTCATTTACAGGTTGTTCATGGGTTACACGGCTACATTTGCCACCCGTTGAAGACTTTCTGTAAGGAAAAGGCAACTGCTCTGTTCCTTCTCTCAGATTATTCCACTTGTAAAGGAGGATAACAACACACCATTTGTTGATGTGGCAAACTTTGAATAAAAAGGGAAAGTCATTTACAGTAAATTTCTACACTTTTTCCTAAGGCAGATCTTCCACCACTTGGAAGAAGATATGATAGAATGGTGGATGCATCTATTTAAACAGCAATCTGTGTCCAGAGAGAAGAACTCTACCTGTGAGTTACTAAAATAACTAAAGAGGAAAAGGACAGTGTGCTTGAAGTTAACTGACTCAGAATCAGAATGTTCTCTGTAAAAACCGGGATTTTAACAAACCAAACCAAACCAAACCAAATCTTTTTTTCCCTACTGGTAAATTTGAATACTACATTTTGTAAAAGTAGTCTGAAATGTTTCATTTCAAATCCACTAAATAACAGATGAAACAGAATTTCCACGTTGGTGAATTTCCCTGTTAGGCTTATTATCAATCAGGAAATGGCCAGATTCTCAGAACTTCTACTTATGAAGAATTATTATGTAAGAATTAATCTAAGACCACATCAGAATTGAGAAGAGACAAGCAATTGACTGAAAACATCCAGATAATTCATGAAGTAGAGAACATTCTCAGGTACCTGATGTCTCAGCATCATCCCTAAGTCAAAAATGAGCGCCGAAATCTGGGGTTTCCTAGGATTCTGTGACTCTAGGATTCCGTGGCCATAGGAGTCGAGGATTCCGTGGCTTTATGACCCTAGGACTGGAGGACTGTATCCAAGGCAATGAGAGGAGGTTGGTGTTCAAGGGAGCTGCTGCAGCGCGGGTGCACCCACCACTGAGAGGCACCTGCTGGGAAGTGACCTTCCACCGTCCCCTCAGGTTCGGTCAAGGTCTCTCCAACTTCTGTCTGCATGGAGTAGAGGAAGAGTTTGACTTAAACTCTCTCTTTTGAGATTGAAAACATATTGGAATAAGCCAGAGTGTGTAAGGGCCGTAGCAGCAGTTTCTGCACAGCACTTGGCAGCTCCTTTCCTGTGAGCAGAAGGGCCTGCTGTCCCCACATGGTCTGCTCAGAGCAGGTCTGAGGGAAGGAGGGAGGGCTGACACACCCCCTGGCCAACGCAGCCAAGGGAAGGGCTTTGGGAGAGCCAGGAGGCCTTGATGGAACCTTGAGGACCTTGATGGAACCCTTCAATGACCCAGCTGCCAGGCTGGGCTCAGCCCACGCCAAGCAGGATTTCTCCAGGCTTTGGCTCAAGACTGTTGCAAGTTTTGAACTGGTGAGAGCGGCTGGAAACCTGGGCGGTGCTTTCCTGCTCCCCAGCCCATTTGTGCTCAGCTGGACAACATTTCCCTTGTCTGCCTGCAACCAGCTAGTCGGGCCCCTCCTTTCCTCCTCCTGGTTGGGGGACTCTGCTTTGTTTCCCCTGTCATCTAACAAGCTGAGCTTCTCCTCAAACAGGGTTGTTCATCTTTTGCCCCTCTCTGTTTCACATCTTCCTCACCTGCATCCTCACTATCTGCCGATCGAGTCTCTTTGGGCAACTGGGTTTTGAACTTGCAGCAACAGGGGTGCACTTAGGAGCACTTAAGGGCTCCAGCATTTTTGTCAGGGCTAGAAAGAATGCCAAAGCTTGTCTTGTAGTGGGGAGCTTCTTTCCTTTCCCTTCACGAGGGAATATAATCTGCGTCTTGGGTCATTGCACCTTTCTTTGTCTTTCAAGGAAGGATATGCCATGGCTGCTGGAATCCTCCAGATGTATGTCATGCTAATGGCAGTTGTCGGTGTCAACGAGCCTTTTCTCTCTGGTAAGAATGGAGTTGTTGCCGAGAATGGGGAAGAAATCCTCCAGAGAATGAAGGAACGGGAGACGAGCCTTCGGCTGCACCAGTTGCGCATAGAGCAGGAAATTGCAGACCTGGAAGCTGAACAGAAGGCTCTAGAAATGCGTGAATTGGAACTGGAGAGAAAAATCCAGCAGCATATGTTCAGTGTCCTTTCCTTGGTCATCTTGACACTGATCAGCCTCTGGAGGCAGAATTAGCAGGAAGTAACATCAACACAGTGGAGAAGAAGAGACTGACATGGTGGTCCTGGGGAAAACATGGGAAAAAGTGGCCTTCCCTGACAAGGTCTTTTGTGCTATTCAGGGACATTTACAACCTCTGAGGGAGATTTAAACAGCTGCGGGGAGTGTGAGCAACCAGGAGTGTGGCAAACAGGGTGGGCAACAGGACATGGCACATCAGAAGTTTGTGGTGCTGTAGTTTGGGGGGCATTTCACACAGGCAGGGCAAGTGGGAATGGCTCTGAGTCACTGCAGCACAGCCAGTGGGCTCATTTGCTGGTCTTTACACTCACCGAGAGAGCTCAAATATGGTGTCTGCTCGGCACAGAGCCAAGTTGTCTAAGCTCACCAAAAACTATGGAGCAACCCAGACAGAGCTCCCAAAAAATCATACAAAACATGGAAAAGAACATGCACCTGTCCAGGCTTCAGGCTGTAGGGAATGTGTTACCCTCTCAAGGGATTGTAGCAGTGATGGCAGTTGCATCAGATGTTTCCAAGTGGGCGACCTGCTCAGCCTGGTTATGAGTTATGAGATGAAGTAGAAAGGCTGAGAAACATTAAAGAATCTGAGTGGGAGATAAACTGGTAGGACCATGCTCTGGCCTCCCTAAGACAGGAGCATTCACCAGAAATATTTAAGATCAAGGGGATCCTCTATCCATCCCCCGGCAAGGAACAAGTACCAGTTTTGAAGAAAGAAGCAAATGGAGGGCAGTCCATAATTGGACACGCAAGTGAAATCCTTCTTCACCCACAGCACTCCCCCAGGTACCTCTGCAGAATAGGTAGGAGGCTTTGTATGTGGAAGACTGTGAGCTTTGTACTTTATTTCCTATGAGAAAGAGAAAAGCAAGATTATTCTATGTTTTGGCCCATCTTATCTATGCAGATGTGAAGGGAGGCCATGCCTCCATTTTGAAGGTGTTGAACATAAGAAAGCCAGTCTGTAATACCAACTGAAGGTTTAAACACAAATAAACCAGGTTCAGTAATTACAACCAATGAGAAAAGTCTACAGCATATCTGCATTTCAAACCTCCTTTCAAAACAAAGACTATACTATCCCTTTCTCCATCAGGCTTTGCTCATGATGACAGTGTGTTTTGTGATAAAACATTTCAGGCAAAATCATTTTCATAAAACAGTCCAGCATTTCTCATCTGAAAATGGGAATTCTGAGCCACCTCACTCTAAAACATATTTCTCTGGAATAACTGCAGTGGAATAGCCATAGGGTTCAGGGTGATAACCATGGATACCTGAGGATTGTAACAGAAGCAATAAATGTGAGCCATCCATTTAAAATGTGATAAGGAAATGTAGTATGTTCCATTAGTCCTTAAAGAGAAAGTCAGTTCCACCTCTGGCTTCAGTGGGCTGTGTGGCACTCATGGTTCTTTAGAGGAGGCTTAGAATATATTTGGCCAAGGGAAAGAATTGAGGATCAAGAATTTGAAGGACTGAATAAGAACAGTCCACATCAGCATTGAGAAGAGACAAGCAATTGACTGAAACACTCAAGACAATTCATGAAGTGGAGAACAGTCTCAGGAAGCTGATGTCATCTCAAAGTCAAAAATCAGCACGAGACTCTGTCGTTTCCTAGGATTCCATGACTCTAGGATTCCATGGCTGTAGGACTCGGATTCCATGGCTTTATGACCCTAGGAGTCGAGGACTGTATCCAAGGCAACAAGAGGAGGTTGGTGTTCGAGGGAGCTGCCGCAGTGCAGGTGCATCCACCGCTGAGAGGCACCTGCTGGGAGGTGACATTCCACCGTCCCCTCAGGTTCAGCCAAGGTCTCTCCAACATCTGTCTGCATGGAGTAGAGGAAGTATTTGACTTAAACTCTCTCTTTTGAGATTGAAAACATATTGGAATAAGCCAGAGTGTGTAAGGGCCGTAGCAGCAGTTCCCGCACAGCATTTTTTAGCTCCTTTCCTGTGAGCAGAAGGGCCTGCTGTCCCTAAGCAGGCCTGAGCCACGCTGGGGCCAGGCAGTGCAGGTCCTGAGGGCCAACATAAAAACCCTCACATCCAAGAGTGCAGATCCAGCCCTCTGGGCTTTGGGATGTCTTGCTCCCGTGCTGGGCACCCTGTGCTGCTGCTGCTGGCAGTGTGATGGCACTGGCCAAGCAGAGGCACCAGCAGCCCTGAAGGCTGTGAGGCACTGGGAGGTCAGGGCAGAGCCTATGTGCCATAATGAAATAAGACAGACTAATCCAATGTAATCAACTTTTCTGATTTGTGACAGGAACAACTTTGCAGACACCGAAGTCAGTGCAGAAGGATGGGGGAGGTGCTCCATGCTCAGGGCAGAGATTCTCCTGCAGCCCACAGTGCAGACCATGGTGAGGCAGCTGTCCCCCTGCAGGTCATACAGGAGACCCAAGTTGAGTTTGTTTTGCCTGTGATGATAATTGGTGAGGAATCCCTGTCCTTATCTCAACTCATGAGGCTTTAATTGTATTTTCTCTCCACTGTCCAGTTGCAGAAGGGTGGGATAGAGTATCTTTGATGGGTGCCTTGCATCCAGCCAGGGCCAACCTACCGCAGAAAACTACTTGACTCTAAAGATCCATTTCATGTTCAAGGCTGTGCATAACTTAAGAAGTGAATTAACATATAGATTAAGGTTTAGATCAATAAGGATTCATCATTCTCTGGCATTTAAGGGTTTTGAGGCAGAATTGCTACTGAACATAAAATGATATCTTTTCTTGAAACATCTTAGGTGAGATGACCTAGTGGACTTACAGTCCAGTGTCTCAGTATTTCACACCACTAGTTGTTTAGTTATGTTTTGGTTCTTGTGCTGCTTAAGGAGCCAACAACCATTACATTGTCTGAAATACTTTTAACTTGCATTCTAAGTGCTGGTATTGTATTAAGAGAATACAGCTGGGCTTTTCAGGGCATTACTTGTAGGAAAGGAAAACCAGCTATAACTGTAGCTCTGCAGCCCCAAATGCAGCTCCCTAAACATGCAATCCACAGTGCCTATTCTTATTTACCCTGGTGAAAAATGTAAATATGAATTCCTTTCTACTGTTTTCTCTGTCAGTGTTCCTACACAGAAGGCAAACTCGGCAGCTGTATGACCCAGATACCAAGTTCTGGAATATTTTCCACTTGTAGAATCTGCATGTTGGTTGCTCATTTAAACAATAACATTTTCTGTTACCTAAATTTTAATTGAGCTGTTCTGTTCAGGTTTATAATTATGATCATCTAGTGTTTTTCTTTAGCAGTAGGTGCAGCCATAAATTATTATACTAAGTGTAGAATTTCATAATGGCTCAAAGGACTTCTCAGTAAACAGGTTGTATTACAGACAGATGCTATGCAAGAAGTTCTGCGGGATGCTCCTTTAGTTTCAGTCAAAATGCATAAAGGAATATGATGTTGCCATGCTACCTAATTTAAATGGCACCTTGAACAGTTTCTGGCATCACTAATGAAGGTTGTACTGAGCAATGCACTGGAACTGAGTCGAGTCATCAGATGATCTGCAGTACTCATAAACCAGATCTGATGGCACTCTTGAATTCCTGAATTTTAAACTATGTGTGGATAGTGAACTGAGTCTTGTTTCTTGTTTAAATCTATACCTTTAAATCTATATGGAGCACATTTCTTGCTGTCTACTTTCGTGCCAGGAAGGGTTTCCCCCTCAGTACATATATGAACAAGTACTGGGAAGGTCAGTGTTTTCACAAATTATTTGCTGTGGCAAGCAAAGTGATTTAAAGCTGTGTAATGTTTTTACTGGCAGGTTTCTTGCATTATTAAGGACAAAAGAAAAGGGAGGAAAAAGATTGCCTGAATAAGTATAGATTGATGCCTAGCAGATACATGCTGCTGGCAGTGCTGATGTTAAAAGACAGTAAGCATGTTACATTTCATGTAGATAAAGCAGGTTATTACATAGTGAAATATTTATGCATTTAGTTAATATACTTAATTGAAGAGATAGTGTTTAATTTTAGATCAAGTGCCCATTTTTTTCCTAAATATTTTCATATGTTACCTAATTGTTGCTGGTGGGGAGTGGGAGATCTAGCTGTTCATAAACTCAGGGCAATTCTCATTCAGCCCAAATTACTATCTGTGTTTAAACAAACAAAACATGGGACCATGTCATTAAGGTCATAACTGTCTTGTACCTCTACAGAATTACTGAGATGCTTTGTGTTTCCTTTGATGTAAAAGATCCCTTATTTGTTAGTGATTCTGTTGATGTAACAGTTCTTGTGGTTCAGGTGAATCCCCTGAGATGACACAGGAAAGTGCAGTTTATGAGAAGCAGACTAAATCTTGCTGAGAAGTAGGTCAGGTATGAGCAAGGTGGAATTGGTGCAAAGTAAAAGGAAATTGGAGAACAATGTCTATCTCAAAATAAAGGAGGGCTTCATATCAGAGGCCTACTTGACATGCTTAGACCTAGAGGTTAATTTAGATTTAAATATAGTAATAAAAGAAAATGTTGGTTGTGGATACATTGTGGTCAATGCTTTGTCTTTTTTTCAGTACTTTTTTAGTTAAAATACTTCTTTATTCTTAGAAAAAATTGAGAGATGTTCTAGGTCTGGTCTGTAATTTAAAACAGGCAGGGAAAACAAACATTATTCATCTGGTCTTCATTAATAAATGACAACAGTAGTATCTGATCTGTAATAAAGAGTGAAATAAATCAGTGCATCGAGTCTGTAGCTCTAGAACTGAGCATTCAAAAATTAAAGTGTAGGTATCTGTGAGAACTGTTAGCTTGGTAATTGATAGTGGCGGACATAGAAATGTTGATAGAATCCCTTCTGCCAAGAAACCTTGACATTTTCTGAACTTAAAACAGGTGAGAGTAAGGATGAATGTGTGTGACTCAAATCCACCTTTGACAGAAAATCTCTAAGCTTGATAATGAACTGAAAACTGTTTTAAGAATACCGAGAAAGGACAAAATTGTTGCACTAGTTCTGAGTGGAGAAAATGCCAAAGCTAACCACGTTAAAAAATATTGTGTGGGCTGCTACATATCAGGACTCACTGGCTCTTAAACTTGTAAATTCGTTACCTTTGTCCCTGCAATTTGGATCCAGACATTTTAGAAAGCAGCTCTGTGCAGTGACAGAAATACTCAAAGTGGACTTAGAGCAGTTCTGTTCTGCTCTTTCTGTAACTAGTGAGAGAGATTAATAGACAAATTAGAGGTGAAAAACACCTGCTAGGTCATACATTCAGCTCTCTCAAGACAAAAAATACAAGAAAATTTATTACGGATGTAAAACTGTTTTGACTTTGTAGCAGAACTTGTCAGCACAGCAGCTGTAAACAGTTAACATTGTTTCTGGGGCTCCCATTTGCAACAGGTGACTGCAATTTAAAACACATATAGTAGGAGGAGAGCATGGTAGAGCATCATATGTTACTAGATTTATGTATGTCAACACACAGCTAGCTCTTGAAGAATACCAGTCGTCAGTACTATTTGGAAATACAGTTCTTTCCTTAATAAATTGTAAGCAGAGAGCAATAAATCGATTTGTCTGTCTGAAAATGGTACTAAATTGGTCCTTGTGAGACCCCACCTGGAGTACTGTGTCTAGGGCAGTCAACACAAGCAAGATGCAAACGTGGAGTGTGTCCAGAGGAGGGTTATGAAGATGTTCAGAGGGTTGGAGCACCTCTCCTATGGAGACTGTTTGAGAGAGCTGAAGTTATTCAGCCTAGAGAAGAGAAGGTACTAGGGAGACCTTCTAGCACCTTCTAGTACCTAAAGGGGCTACAAGAGAGCTGGGGAGGGATTTTTTACAAAGGCATGTGGTGATAGCACAAGAGGGAATGACTGAAAGAGGACAGGTTTAGACTACATGTTAGGAGGAAATTCTGGGGGTGGTGAGCCACTGGAACACCTTGCCCAGAGGAATAGTGGGTGCCCTATCCCTGGAAGTGTTCAAGGGCACATTGGAAGGGACTTTGAGCAACCTGGTCAAGGAAGATGTCTCTGCCCATGGCAGAGGGGATGAAAAGGTCCCTTTTGACCCTAAGCATTCTATGATTCTATGATAATCTGTATTTTTGGCTGTTTAGCATTAAATGGCATATTAATTTCTTTTAATTAAGTGGAGAGACTGCTCAAATGTTTTTCTAATGTTTGCAATGTAATTTCAAAGTGGTAACACAGTTCGTTTAAATGTTCAGTGAGGCAAAACCAACCCTGAACCATCCTTTCTCTAGAGATAGTTGTCTTCTGTAGCTTGGCATCTTCTGTAGGACCAAAGACTCAATTAAATATGCTTTATCACCAGTGTGCCCTTCTCTGGCAAAAACAAAATTTGAAGGAAATACCAAAAGATCTCAGTTTCTAGGGTGGATTGTACTAAAGGGTTTTGATTTGTTTTTTTCAGAATAAAGCTGGGTTTTCACTCTACCTTTCTAATCCCTCCTTCTGTTTCATTCTACCTCTCTTCCCGTCACCAGGAAGGAAAGGAAATAATACAACAGTGTTACCAAGCAAACTATTTTCAACCATCTTAGTACCACCCTGTGCTACACTCTAATAGTCACATATCATTATAAACTGGCTGCACTGATGAAAGGGTAATTTTACTTTGCTAAGTCTGTCATTTATCATGCTCCTTCAAGTGTTAATTTTTATAGCACTGAGAAATGTGCTAGATACTTTACAGATATGTATAGAATTAAATGGTAACATAGGTAGCTGAAGCATTTAGGTATAAACAATTATGCTATATATGCACAAAATTCACAAGAACAGTTTCTATGATTAGGAGAAAATGAGAAAAAATAAAATGTTTTCTTTTGTAGTGTTTAATTTGGGGCAATTTGTAAAGTTCAGATTATTTTTTCTGGGGAAAGTAGCTGAAACTGATGATTTCGTTTTGCTAAAAACCTGGGATATTTCATATTTTCTGTTTATTACTCATTGCAGTAACAAATTGACTTGAATTTAACAAAAGATAATGAGTTTATGCTATTAAATACAGAAGTGTAAAAATGCAGTAAAATAAAAGCTCTTGTTTTTCAGAGGCAACATAATAGACTAGATAGAATGTTGGGGGATGAGTCTTTTATACCCTTTAAAAATGTAAGGTTTGGGTCAAGTCTCTGAGAATCATGGACTAATGTAAGGATGAGAAGTGCAGCATGATCTTTATAGCAGGATTCATGATTTTCTTGCTTATGCATCATATATTACTCATGGAGATGTGGTGCTTACTGATAGGCATCTCTAAGCCTGAAAGTCAAGATGGGACATCAGAAAAAGATTCTTGCATTAATTGTGCTGAGACCTCTACTTGAAAGACAGAAAAAGAAGGCCCAGGCTCCTTTTATCTTTGTTTAGGCGGTGTGTAAAAGCTATTCTTGGAAAAATATAGAATTTATAATAAAAAATGGTTGCTTTATACAGAACTAATTCCATTAAGAATTATGAGACCATCCTTATACTCCCTTTTTTCCCTCTCCTAAATGGGTCAATAGCCATTTAATTCCTTTGCTGGAAAAAACAATGTGATTTTAAATACCCCTCAGGCAGAGTTAGACACCAAGACCAGATTTCCTCTTTGTCTGTACGTTTTTTAGCCACTGAAATAATGAATAAAAAGGGACACATCATCAAAACTTTCCAAAATAAAGTTTGTCCTAGAATATTGAGGAAAAGCATGATTTATTGCACCAAAATCTCTTCTTAGCTTTTCTTCAGCCTGGTAGCTTCAGTCACCTAGTAGATGACACCCTATTCTGTTCTCTGATATGCATGAAAATCAGGAGTACCTCTGGAATGTCACAATTCCTACCACTAGCAAGAACCACACCAAAGAACCAGGTCCTGTGATGCCTCTTTATTTCCCTTGAAGTCACCTGTCTAACCTTAAATTCTGACTTCCATAGACAGAAATTTTGAAAGCTCCCGTGAAATTGTGTCTGGATACCTTGAGAAAGAGATTGTTCATCAGTTCTGATAAACAGAGGTTTGCTAAGCAGAATTAAGGATTTAAATACACTTGGTTTTCCCTGTGTTTCTTTATTCCACACAGGAACAAAGCTATGGCTGCTCATTTCTGATTGAGCTGATGCCACTGTGGTTCAACCAGTATATATTTTGTTTCTTTTGTTAGAAGTTAAGTACTAGGCAGGATTTGTCTCTGTTATGCTGCGTAAGTTCAGAGTTGCTTAAACCTGACAAGATAATTTTGTCCTCAATTCAGTGCACTCTTGCTTTGTTTCCATATTAAAGATATCTAATTTTGTTTTCTAGGGATAGTAGTGTGCCTTTTGCTATTAAAAAGGTTATAGTGCTTGGCATCATTAATTGAGCTGCATAACTGCTAGTAACAGGGCATCATTCACATATCTGAGATAATATATTATTAGTAGGACCCATTAATTAAGTGTGCCAAATTGTCTATAATTAACAGAAGAAAGTTATGACATTATAAAAACCATTACAGTAGCTGATATAAACACTTCTGGCAATGATAGCAATGCCAAGTGTAAGCACTTCCAAGAAGTATTACTGATATTAACACAATAATGATCACTATTCATGTTTGACAACACTATGTAGATGTGGCAATTATTAGTTTTATGCTCTTTTAAGTCTACTTTAAATATCAACGTGCAAGCAGAAAACCATTCTGAGGCTCTAAAATTTATGGTCACAAAATATGCATGTTGCATAATAAAGACAACCTCTGAAATCTCACCACACTCAAATCGAAGAAAAACACTTGGATTTATCCTACCTGTGCTCTTTCTGACATCATTGTGCACTTAAAGTGGGGGATTGTGCTTGTGAAATAAATGCTGAGAACAAGAAAAATATATCTTGGTTCAAAAAGCATGAAAAACGGTTCTTGCATTTGAAGGTTGTATAGGTTGGGGCTTTTTATAAATTGCTCATTAGCATTAGAATTTCTGTTTTATCTCTAAGCTGGCAAGACAGTGATCTTTCTTTATGCACCTGCAAAAAAGCAGTCATTTCAGAAAAGAGAATTACTGCTGCTTTGTCCATGGCTTAGCTATGGTAGAAATATGATTTCCCCTCCTTAATCACAAATTACTAATAACTTAGGCTTGTTACATCACCTCAAGAATTTCAAGCTACTCCTTGCCTTGTCATGATTAGTACTTTTATTATCTTTTTCAAATACCACTGTCTAGTTGATGATTTAAACTTTAGCTCACAATTATGATAACTGTTCAATATTAATGTAAAATAATTATTAAAGAAAATAATGATTGATGACTAAATTATCCCGAATGCTAGAAATACTGTAACTGAGAGGAAAAATAATTGGGATATAAAGTAGCAAGATGTCTGTTCTTTTGGTCTTCACAGATGGGAAACATCATGATGTAGCAATACAAAGATGAATGTGGATTTACTGCTGTCTTGAATTATATTTGGTTACTGGTATCTAGTTTGCAGGCAGCTTGCAGAGTTTTTGTTCCTATATCCATAAATTTCTCCTGAATTTCTCAAGTATGTAAATGATGGTAATCCTACTAATTTTGAAGGAATCGTTTAATAATCAGCAGTTTTGAATGTCAAGTTTTTTGAACCTGGAAAGAAGCACAGTTAACACTGCCTACAGGAAAGACTGAAGTTTTTGGGGGGCACTGTGGGTTTTTCATTGTTACAAACCAAAACAGGCAGTGTTGGACATAGTTTTTACACAAAATCTTTTGGGGAAAAAAAGATCCTCCAGTGAATCAGTACTAAATAGAGAGCATATGTCTGAGTTTTGAGAACGTATTTTTATTTCTATAATTGCAGGGATAAGACAAATTATGCCTGTTATACAGAGACAAATATGCGGTCTATCCAAATGCAACTTCAGTGCTTCAGCTTCTAGTTTGGAATTCTGCTCACAAAAAATGAGAAAAGTAAATTCAAAGGCTTGCCCAAAAATATGTCAACAATTAAACCTGCTCTTCTCAAGGTTAGGTAATACCTCTTTCTCTCTCTGCTACATGTAGAGGCAGTGAGGAAAAAGGGTATATTCTCCGTGTTTCTAATACAGACTAATTTGGCTGTGACTTTTTTTATGGATTGTAAAATGAAACCTGTGTGGTGTTCACTGCCTAGAAAAGGAGAAGTGGTTCTTCGATGCACAGTAGTGACTGTGCTTAAAAGCAAAAAAAAAAAAAAGTCATTGCACATTTTCCCATTACCTAACAGTAATAATAGCAATTTCTTAAGGGGATTCATTGAAGAGCACAGCAAGGCAGGAAAATGGTGAAAGGAAAAAAGTGTGTATGCATGAGAGAAACTCAAGTACAAATGCATTGAGCTGTTGTGAATTGGATAAACAAACTATGTAAATGACAAACTTAGATTTAAATTATTTTTATTTCCTCATTTATTCCATGGTTAGAGGAGATTATTACCAGTTGTCCAGTTGACAAAGTCAGAATCAGTGTTTTAGATGACCTCAGAAAGAAGTATTTGCTTTGCTTTTGGCCATTGTTCAGGCTGTCTTCTCCTGCTGCAGAAAAAGAAAGCTCTCAAAGACAAAATAAAGGAAAATTCTCGTGTCACAAGACACTTCTCATCTGCTTTGCCAGAGTGACTGTGCAATCTTAACCTAGGATGTAGGGACTCAGTTGAAGAATCAGAGTTCACTTCACTGAAAAAGAAGTGTTTGATTATACAGTGGATCACAGAAGTGAGGTGTCTCTGTTCCTAGACCTGGGAATACCTGGACTGTAAAGCTTCACAGACACGTGGCAAGAAATCTGGAACAGAACTGTGCTGCACCTCACTTAGATCAAGGAAATATTTGATGCAGATGTTTATATGCTTAATATCCCCATAGATACTCAGTTTTCTTACTCAGAACTCTGTTAAGGAATGTGACTGCTGTTGGTTGTCCCCAGCTGGAGTTTTAGTCTATCAAGGCATTCAGAAGCTGACTACACTCAGTTTTTCTTGGAACCCAGTCACACACTTTGTAGGCATGTGCTCCTGATGGAGCAGAGGACAGGTTTTTTCCATCTGTCTTCAGTGCTTTCCTTTACCTGAGAGGATTTTCTGATATAATTTTCCAGCCTTTTTGCAGTGATTCAGCAGTTCACAACCTGAAGAAAATCTAAGGATGTAACACACATCATCTTCCAGGCTTGTCCCTTAAATAACAACTTGAGAGTACACTGCCTTTATGATCAGAACATCCTGTTGTGACAGTATGTGACAGCTTTATCCCTGTTTAGATCTTTACTGTGTAGAAAAGGCAACAGGCAGAAAGAGAAAGTAATTTTATTCTCTGGAGTGCAATTAGTGAATAGACTGAGATCAAAGACCTTCCGCAGCTGCACAAAAGGCTTAAAAAGAAATTTCATTGTGCATCCTCAATCCAATAACCTGTACAGAGGACATTTTCAATATTATGCTTTCAACAAGTGTCACACCATCCTGCAGTATCCCTCAATATTCTCAGACTAAATCTGTTAGAAGCAAAATTCTGTGCCCTTTCTTCTTCTGAAAGTCAGTTAAAAGGAAAGGAGATTTATTCCCATTAAGGTGCATTCTGGAACCACTGTGCATCTGTATGAAAAACAATGTGAGGTCTCACACTGCCTCTTCTCCAGGTGTCTGATAGTAAGATTTTGTTTGCTTCGGTTTTTGAAGTAAGAAATTTCACCACATGCTTAGAATTTCTGCTCTCTTTCTCTGGTATCCTATTGTTATTCCAGGGATTGCGTGTTGATGTGGCAAACTGTCCTCTAGTTCTTAAGCAAAAAGATCAATCAATCTACAACTAAAATCACACATAGCATCATGATAGACAATGGCAAGGATTTAATTTAGTTCAGTATATAAATTCTGAGATATTATAAAATTTAGTATTCATCTACAAGTAATGCACAGCATCACATATAGAGATAAGTGGCTAAGCAGGTTATTTCAAGGTCTGAAAGCTCAAGTCACTTCTCATCTTTGGAGCTGATTGTCATTGCTGCTATCTTTAAGGAAAGCCTAATATCTGACATCATTTATCATTATAAATAAACAAATCATGATGCAAATTCAAGGGGAACATTAATATTAGAGTCATAGAGAAGCTGAATATATACTGAAGCAGTAATGGTTGATTCTTATTTACATCACACTGCCAGTGGGGATAAACAACCTGTGAATATAACTGTATGTGCATAACAGGTACAGATATTTTATTGCTGCAGTCACAGGGTATTAATATACAAGCACTGAAAAAGCTTCTGTCAGTGGAAATCAAATGAATCAACTAGTTGGCACCAACTTCACATTGACAAACTGGTACTGAATTAACTTTATAGTGAAGTTTTGTAAGTAGAGTTATAGAATCTTAGAACCACAAAATCATTTAGATTGAAAAAGACCTCTGAGATCAGCGAGTCCAACCATCAACCCAGCTCTGACAAGTTAACCACTAAACCCTGTCCCTAAATGCCACATCTGTATGACTTTTAAATACCTCCAGGGATGCTGACAAACACTTCCCTGGGCAGCCTGTTCCAGTGCTTGACAACCCTTTGGTGAATAATTTTTTTGTAAAAGCCAGTCTAAACCTCCCCTGGTGTAACTTGTGACCATTTCCTCCCATCCTATCAGTTGTTACTTGGGAGACCAACCCCACCTGGCTACAATCTTCTCTTGGGTAGTTGTAGAGAGCCATTAAACACATAAGTCTGCTTTGCTTCCTCAGCCAAGTTCTTCTAACTTAGAATCCTAAACACACAGTCTTGGAAACATATCCATGACACCAATTGCTTTAGGAAACCTCCGTGCCTGTTAGTGGGATATCCTTGTAATAAATAAATCAACTTGATAACTAGCCCTTTACCACTCAGACTTAAAATTGCGTGCTATAGAGATAGAAGGTTAAAGCTGGGTTAAATGACTTGTAAAGAGACATTCCTTTCAATCTCTGCATCTCTCTAAGTAGTCTGTGACCAAACTCTGCGATGTACAAGGTGTACTTTACATAATCTTTTTAAGAAATGGTATGAGGGAAGACAAATTCAGTTGCAATGTGAACATTGGTTAGCTGAGAAGGTTTTTAGTACATAGGATAGTGAACAAAATCCCACAGAGGTTTGGTTTCATAGGTCAAGGTGACTACTTAGCTAGCTATTAACAAATTATGAGTACATTGTTTACTGTTTCCTGAGTATGTTTCATATAGAAGTGAAATAATTTTCTTTTAAAGATGCAGTCAGAGAAGCATTAACCAGCATTAAAATTTCCAGAGAAAAACACAGTTACAAATGTGTAAAACTAGACACCTAGATGTTGGAGAAAAACACCCTGATTTTGAAACAGGATAAAAGACTTAAAAAATGCACCATCAACAACAACAAAATTATGCCTGTGGTTATTATTCTACAAATAACAGAATGCTGAGGAGTCCAATTAATTTGAGAGTAAAATTAACTACACAGGGTATCAGGCAGCTACCATTAACATTCAGGTTTGAAATAGTAATGCTTTTAGTACGGTGCCATAAATTGCTTATACAAATGCTGTTTTTCTTAACATAGCACAGTCTTAACTTCCTCACAGTTTCATAGATTTGTAATGGCATAATAGCCACTTCCCAAATTTACTGAAAGGGGAATGAAATTAAAGCACTAATACACTGTCATCTCTATATTGTCCACATAATGAAATATTTAAAAAAAAACCAACCAAACCTAATTATGAAAGTCAGGGGACTAACACCACAGTATTTGTAACACATCCAGTTATGTTTCCAGTTCTGTATCAGATTTTAACAAACCAAACCAGTAGCAGGTCCTGTGTATACCTGAATATAAACCAGCAACTGTGCTTAAGTTTCTTTTGCTTCAGTCCCCTGAAATTCTCAGAATAGAACCCAGCATCAGGCTCTTCACAGGC
This sequence comes from Lepidothrix coronata, assembly GCF_001604755.1. Lineage (NCBI taxonomy): Eukaryota > Metazoa > Chordata > Aves > Passeriformes > Pipridae > Lepidothrix > Lepidothrix coronata. The sequence goes on from NW_016690295.1 coordinate 672,692, forward strand.
TGTTTTTTGCTTTTTTCTGTTTTAAAAGAATTTTCCAGATGGGACCAATGCCCAACTTGTTAGAATCTTTGCCTAACATGTATAACATCTTGTGCTTGGTCCCAGTGAATATTCTTTCTTACCTATTGTTAATGTTGACCGTGCTTGTTGTGAGCAAAACAAAAGGGGAAAAAATCACTCCAAATTAAAGTTGTTCCACACTTGAGAAAAAGTAGTACTCTTAGTGTAAATGAATTAAAAAACAGAAAAACATTCCAACTAAAATATATCTAGACCCTAAGCATTTAAGCAAGCCACTCTACTGCTTTGTATGACATCTTGGAAACCCATATAAACACTGAAAAGAATTTAACTTGTCAGAACATACAAGAAAAAGATTACATCATGGAAACAAAATGTCAAAACACCATGAAGTGTTAAGATTTTCTGAATCTTTATTATAGCCTGAAAATGCTAGTGATACTGAATTTATTGCCAAAATTGTCATCGTATTCCCCACCCCTAGTTCTTCCTGATTCCTTGTGGTGCACTTGGTCTTGAAAGGAAATAAAATGAAACAGCAGAGGCTTGATAATTTTCTATCAGAACAAAACTTGTCTGAACTAGGATTTACTACAGTCAAAATGGAGATAAGCAAGCTGTGGGATGTTTTTTTTGCTTGTGGACAACTTTATTTCATGGAAAATGACCTGAGGAAGAAAATAGTTCATTGTAAACATCTTATTACAAGAGGAAAGAAACAACACATACATAAAGATCTAAATACAATATCTAAACATCTTCCCTAAAGCCAGCAACAGTGTCTAACAAGTCTGTGTAACAGCTCATATGATCATTCTGAGATATTTAAAAAGCAGGATAAACTAAAAAAAGTGAAAAGGACGTGCAGTCAGCATTCTTAGAAAGCAAGTCCTGCCAACTTGCAACTTTCTGCCAACAAACACGATAAAGAACTATTAGGTAGCAAACTTAGCACTTGGATAATTTCACTAGTATCAACAGAATTTTATTTGCTTATAACTGAGTTGATTTGGGCCCTCTAGTATGTAATATACACAGATTAACTGCAAATGGAGAATTTGCTGCGGCATTCCACACAAAAATAAAGTGATTCAGGAGCTTATATTCAGCAAAAGAATCCACAGTGAGTAGTGAGTCTCTTCAGCTTCTACAATGAAGTTATGCTATATCAACATGTTCAGCATCCTCTTAATTTCTTCTGAACAGGTTAGTCACAAAAAAAGTATTGAATGGGATGTTGTGGTTTTCTTGCATCTACAAAAAAATGTTACCTCAATTAGAAGCAACCTAGCAGGGGGACTGACACATCTTTCACACAGATGTAACGAACACTTTTTACAAAGGACAGAAACATTTCCCCACAATATTGGAAGACCACAAATAGAGAATAGTAAAAAAAAAAATAAACTGAGCTACAGGTTTTGCTTTTCAGTACTATCTATCACTCTTACTCGGGGAGTCTTACAGTTTAACAGTGATGGTTGACACACTGTCGTACCCTCTCAGTGAACATTTATCTTCTACTAACATTGGTTTTCAAGGTAATGTTTTGTGCACTCTAGAATGCACATTCCCTCCTGGACTTGAGCTCAGAAATATATGCACATAAACTTAGTGCAAGCACAACTGAAGAGGTTATATAGAACTTTCATCCTCCACATTAATTTATTGTGGATTTCATCAAAATGAATAATGAGAAAACTTTTCACTCATGAAGGTATGTCATTAGTGCTGAGTGTATCTCCTCAGAATTATGGTATGAATAGTTTTAGCAGTTAATCTCTGTATTCCCTTATTTTTACTTATTTCTCAAAGTTTCTCTTCAACTGAGATTAAAATATACATGTTCATCTTATGAACTCCTTGAGATTCTGATGAAAGCAGATGACAGATATAGAATGTTTTCATCTTGAGAATCATTGCTCAGACTTATGGTGACAAACAGCACGTGTCCATCTAAATGCTGTTACACATTAATCTTGCATTAACCTTACATCCCAGGGAATCTTTGTGGACCTGCACGCTGAATTCACACCAATAGATCATGATTTGGTTGTTTTGTCAGCCAAAAAGGGCTTTGTCTCTTACTCCCTTGTCAGCCTGAGAGTTAATCACACAACTGCAGTGTGCTGACACATTTTTTTGTACTTGAGTCTTGTAAAAGTTTAGAGGCAAAAGCAAAGACAGCGGTTTCCATTCCAAAAAAAAAGGAGAGACTTCATGCATTTAACAAGACTTAAGTCAACTTAAGTTGTGTGGGAGTCCTGACATGGGTGACACTGGTAACCAATGCAAGTACTTGAACAAATACCTGCAGTGGGTTGGGCTGACCCTGGCTGGACACAAGTTGCCCATCAGAGCTGCTCTGTCACTCCCCTCATCAGCTGGACAGCGGAGAGAAAATACAATGAAACGCTCGTGGGTTGAGAGAAGGACAGGGAGAGATCACTCACCAACTACCATCATGGGCAAAACAGACTCAACTTGAGAGTTATTTTAATTTATTACCAATCAAATCAGAGTAGAATAATGAGACGTTAACCCAAATCTTAAAAACACTTTCCTCCCACCACTCCCTTTTTCTGGACTCAACTTCACTCCCCGTTTCTCTCCCTGCTGCCCCCAGCAGGGCAGAGGGATAGGGAATGGGGTTTGTGTTCAGTTCATCACAGGTTGTCTCTGCTGCTCCTTTCTCCTCACACTCTTCCCCTGCTGTAGCATGTCCCTCCCATGGGAGGCAGTTCTTCACGAGCTGCTCCAATGTGAGCCCCTTCCATGGGGTGCAGTCCTTCAAGAACAGGCTGCTCCAGCAAGGGTTCCCCATGGGGTCACAGGTCCTGTCAGGAACCTGCTCCAGTGTGGGCTTCCCATGGGGCTACAGCTTCCTTCAGGCATCCTGCTGCTCCAGAGTGAGTAATTTCCCAGGAAAATCATTATATATAGATAGACAAACAAAAAATGCTCTGTTTAGTAGTATTTCATAGTCAGTTTTGCCATCATCTTTGGACTGCAGACCTAAATTAAAATTATTTTCAAATAAACCTAGAGATTTCAATGTTACATGATTTTTAAAAGGGTTTCAGGGAAAGCAATAGTAATTCACTTGAAGAGCCCAAATAATTCCATCCACATACAGTACATTCTGGCTTTACATCCCCTTGCAGCTTTAGACTCTAATGAGTCTGTCCTTCATACTTATAGTTTTTCCTTTCAGTAAAGTCTAGCAAAAGTGAACATAAATCACCAATGTGTTTCTTTACTGACCTACTCATTTAAATTCAGAAATTGTGAGACTTAAATGCAGTGAGCTCTTTGTTAGAGCAAATATAAAAAAAATAAAATTCAGTCCTCTGTCTCTCCAAAGAAAGAGCTTTGTAAGGCACCTCACACTGCTGTGTCTGGAAAAAGGAAACTTTGCCCTATGTGCCACTACTGTTAGAGTGAAACAATTCAGGTCAACAACACAAATTGCAAACTGCAGAGGTCTCCAAAAGCAAGTTATGAAGACGAGGTGGGGCAGGGGAGGGTGGAGGAGGAGAGCTGAGAGTGTACCAGGTGTAGGGAGTTGGATGGGATGGCACTCCGCTGTGATGGCAGGCTCGGCTGCAGGAGCCAGGGCACTGCCCCGGGGGCTGGAGAGCAGAGCTGGTGTGGTGCTCAGTTCTGCTCCTAGACTGAGGTGTTGGTTATGGCTGTGTGTACTCTTCTGCTACTTCTTATAGGAATTTTGTTTCTTGCTCTCCTTGGTCTGGGGTTTCCATTAAGTACCAAGTGATGACCCTTTTGTTTTTAGGTGCTGCTGGTTGCACTGGGGTTTTTTTCCCCATTCTTGCAAGTTGAGACCCTGCAAAGTTACTGGAAGGCATCCCTGTGTGAGGAAATTGGAGAGTGATAATAAGGTTAGTGACTTTGATCAATACGTTTTTTGCCTACGTTTCAGTGTGTTTCTCAGGCATTGCCTTTATAATTCTGGGAGTTTCAGAGCGCACAATGACTGGGGATTGTTTCTTAAGTAATGTCAAAACTGATATTATTTAAAAATATAATGAGGTAGTTTAGAAAACTTGTGAGTAGTGGATAAGGTAGCCGTTATATCAAACTTTAAAAAGCTTTTCTATTATGTGCACAAAAAGGAAAAAAAATTACCACAAGTTTCCACTTTTTATTTTTTTTTAGATTCTCATTCATTTACACCAGGTAAACTTCTAAAACCCTAATATACTGAATTACTACCCCAACACCAAGCTGTACAGAGCTGTGCTGATGATCTTAATAGGGCTATGACCCCTCTATTTGTGCTTCTAGTTGTCTCATCCTAGGAAAGAAAAAGAGATGCTGGCCCACAGCCATTTGGACTTTTTTCGAGTTTCTGATGAGTACAGAAGTGCAAGATGAATTTAAGTCTTTAAGTACTTGAAGATAAGTACACACATCCAATTTGCTACCCTATTGTGAGAGAGAACCTTATCTTTTCCAGCATTTTTTTTTTCCCAGAAGGCTTTCTTTCTCTTTTTCTTTTTTAAGCTCTCTGAAGTCATTGTATTTGTCTTCAAGGTCTGTGATTATGACTGCTTCCAAGGAAAAGTCTCAAGGAGGGTTGAGATTCTTTAATCTTTGCAGATATTCAGCTTCTTGTCAGTAGTGGGTTCGTGGTGTTGATATTGTTATTTTGTACTTGTCATGAAAGTTTAGTTTAGTATCTATGACTTCCTGGTTGGACAATTAATTTAGAAGTAATGATATATGGCTGCAGTAGAAGATAGTTTTATACATATCTTAAAAGTTTATACAGCTTAAAACTATGTCAGAATTCTATACTGCTCCTTCTGCATTGGTGCTTTTATGATATAATAAATTGTGAAATCAGAGCCATTATTCCAGTGAAATAAAGAAGTTAGGAACCTATTTTGGAGATAGTGACTTAATACTGCTGCTGCATGTTAGATTAATCATTTATTAACTTGCCCAAGGGTATCTGCTTCAGCTTTTCAAGTGCCAAAAAGGGTGGAGACTATCTCAACCTGTGGGGTGTTTTTTATGGCCACGTACATACCTTAATCTGCTGAATCAAAGTGTAGAAGAGAGAAGTTAAACATGTCATTGTTTAAACCCCTGTTTTGGAGTTTTTAACCTAATTCACATAACATCCAGTAGTGATGTGCTCTAACTCCTTTATTCTACATCATATTTTGGCTAAATAACAGTTGTGTACATGGCCATGACAGCACGTGCGAAGGAACATTTTTAGGCTGCTCTGGAGATGGATTAAGAAATCACAGTAACAGATTTCCCTGAAACAGATTACCCCCCCCCCCCATTTACTAATCTGACTTCTAGCCCAATGAGAGAAGCCTTAAACATTAGTCTTTTTTCAGTTCATGGTAATTAGGATATGGGAACTACGCTCAGTTACTTGTTTGAAATTTACATTTTTGTGAAAGCCAAGATGTATTAGAAAGAGAATGTCCCTTTGAAATAATCCACACCAGCATCTGGACAAAAAAAGCATAGGAAATTTCCAAAACTCCTGGTCACAGTAAATCTGTTGGTGTTCCAGTGTGGTGGAATGGGTCTGATGCAGAGATACCAGTGAAATGCTTTGGTCTCAGTTGTTCATGAAGCTATTCCTTGGCTTGTCATTGACTCTGATCATAGATAAAGGTTCAGGTTTCAGTAGTTTTTATTTTTTTCTGATCAGACAGTCACTGTTTTCTGGAGACAGAGGCTATGAACTCAGCAGCCTCTCTATGTGGTTTTTAGCAGGTGTGTGATTCGCTGTTTATTGGTGCTTTTAGCGTGTGCCTTCTTTCTACTTATTTCTCGCCTTTCATAGGCTTCTCTTGTCTTTTCTACACTAAACTATATATGCTTTTCTGTATTTTCTGGGTAATATAAAGTATGTAGGTGATGAAATGAATAATACTGAATTGTATGAGAATTTTAATATCATTCTTGAGTACCTGTTTCGCATGAAACTAAAAGGTTACTTGCTGAAATTATTAGAAGAGGAAGTTGCAGTAAAACATCCTGGATGCTGAGTTAGAGTCTTTTAATTTTTTGTGTATCAGAGTTAAATAATGTAAAAACATTTTTCTTGGCATCTAGGTTTCCTCAAAACAGAGTTAAGGTATCGAATAATAAATTGTAGTAACAAATTCACGCACCAGTCAACAATTCAGGGATAATTTGAGGAATACCATGAGGTTCATAAAGGCTAAGTCCTCTACATAGCTTCTTGTGTTCTGCAGTTCTCATATGAGAGCTGCTTATATTTGACAGATGCCAGCTAAGAGAGAAGGTGATAATGGAGAACTGGCCTGCACAGCCACGGCCACATGTATGGTCTGACCTGTGAAACTAAGGAGTTTGGGGTCCTGTGAGAGCAAATCTAATATATGCATACAGCAGTATTGTTGAACAGGGCGTGATATCTTTCTGATTTCTGACCCTTGAATGTTTTGCATCCTAAACTGTCATTTTATGTAACTTTGGCAGAGGAAAATGTCTTTTTTCACATAGAAAAGTTAAGACACATGAATTGTGTGACGTGAAATGGCTCATGAAAGGACAGGAGTATTCCACGCTGAGTAGTACAGAAATTCTGTGAGAGATGTCCTGATGTTATTTAAGGCACAAATCCATTTTTTTTTGATAATTTCTTATAATGCTGAACAGCTGTGAGACACAGTCACTTGTCTACCAGTTTCTGGGGAGACATTTTGCCTGACCAACTAATGCAGGACTTGGCCTAGAATTGCTGCCCAATTAGTGTGTAGAAAGAATAGATGTAAAATTCCACACTCGATGGTTTTACACTATCTTCTCAGATTTTGTAAACCTCAAGGACAAAATTAATTAATATAAAATATTGAATTTTTCTATCGCCTCTTGTTTTGGGTTTTTGCATGTAAACTTGTTAAATGTACTCATTGTCATTCTAGAAGCTGGGCAACAAGGAAAACTAGTGTGGAAAACTACTTAGTCACTCCATGTGTTTTTCCATTTTTCTCAACCAGAAACTATATTATGTTGTGACAGAGAATGTGTTTGGTCTTTTAAAAAAAAAGAAAACTTCATGTGGAATGGTAACACTTTAAAACAAACTCTGAGAATTAAATGATTAAAGAATCAACATAAGAACCATGAGCACTCTTCCAGATTCACAAATCTTTTAGGTTTATTTAAAACAACCGCACTCTTCCAATGTCAGATGATACTGGTGTCCTTTTTAATTCATCATTATCTCAGTAAAGTCTTCTTGAGATGGGCACCATATGGATCTTGCTTCAAGTTTGAAAGAATGGGATTAATTTCTGGGCTGAAAACTTTTTAATTTTCCTTGTGAACTCAAAACATTTCTACTAAACCTGGAATGCATTTTCTAAAACAAAAAATGTGGCTAATCTCTGGGGCAGCTCTTGCTGCTGGAAGTGTTATTGCTCATGCAGTACTTAAAAGATATTGCAAAACTCACTTTATTGAATATAAGTTATAGTTACACATGTAATTGTTAGAAAACTTCAATAATTAGATCTCATGTGACTTCAGTTCTCCTTCCCTGGATAACGATATCTGGGGCATTCACCAGGGACTTCCTTTAGGGAATTTCTCACTATCCCTGTGTCTGCAAGGAAGTAGTTATATCATTTGCAGACCAGAGTTCAAGCAGAGTGCTGGGAAATATATGCTGACTCAGTTTCTTTTAAATTCTTGATTTATCTTTTTATGTGCCTGGAAAAATAATTTGGATGCAATGTCTACTTCCCTTGTGGGATGTGTTTTTTGCTGGGTTTTCAAGTGAAGTGGGTAAATGCAGTAGAAAAATGCAGTTTTCCGGAAGACATGTTTTTATTTGCCCAAAATGTATGGATTGGATATGAGAGTCATTTGAAGAAACTCTACATCCTGTTTAGGAGAACAGCTACTTAAACACTTTCTGGCATTAAAGTCTGAATTTGTTTTGCTGTGAAGAGGATTAAATCTTTTAATGGGGAACAAAATCTCAGAAGAAGTAATATTGATATGTCAATTTAAAATACCTTCTAGATATTTCTTTAGAAGTTCTATATAGCAGAGCATAAAGAACATCATTAACAGTGGCATGTAACTGCAAATGGAAATAATTTTGCAGTAGCACAGTAATAGAGAAGAGGAATTAATGTGGATGAAGAAATGATTTTAGTCCTCCTAGAAAAATAAGGAAAAGCATATGGATCCATTCAAAGCTGTGAAGGGACTATGGGAAAAGTACTTTGTTTCACCTGATATTGTATTCCTGGAGAAAAGGTTTCTCAAAAGAAGTGTATTTTTGACATGACTTGTTAGACCTCTGACTCATGGATTTGAGGCACCTCCATTCTTGTATAGGTCTGCAAATCTCTTTGTATATGCAAGTTCAAAGCCATGAAATAGCTGGATAAAATGTGCCTCTTAATATCAGCAAGTGGTAATGAAGCAACCCAAGAAGAAAGTATATCTTTTAGCTGATTTAAGCTCTGCATTTAAATTTGGAGAATGGCCTGCTTGTTTCAGTGGACAAATGAACATCCAGAGCCAAAATTGCTTGAACTTCAGGGAAGTTCAGATATTTCTCTCTTTTAAGTCATGCAGTTGTAAAATTCTATGAGTGAATTTTACATAGGTGAATAGTATAAGAGTACGGAGTCTACAAGAATGATATATTATTCTTGCCTCTTAGAGTCTGCAATCCAAATTAAACTGACACAATTCATGGATAATAATTCCAGTCTAGATTTGGACACAGAAGTGGTCGGTGGAGATGCGTGTGTTTGTTGGTTTGGGGCTTTATTAGATTTGGATTTGTTTGTGGTTTTTATTGTGTTTTTTTGCTTAATTGGTTGGTTTTGTTGTTGTTGTTTTGTTTTGGGTTTTTTTGGGGTTTTGGTTTTGGTTTTTTGTTGTTGTTGTTTTGCTTTTTTTGTTTGCTTGTTTGGTTTTTTGTTTTGGTTTGGTTTTTGGTTTTGTTTTGGTTTTTTAATTATTTTTATTTGTGCATGTGAGTTTTGCTTTTACAGAGCTGAGGGAGAAGTGAAGGTAAAAAGGATGGTGGGAAAAACACTGTAGACTAATCAATTTAATAAGTGGTTCAGATAATAAGCCCAGCTCTTCCATGACTTCCATGTACTTCCCCTTCTATCTAATGCCCGTGTTGCAAAGATGCTGCATTTCAATGATGTAGATGCCACCATACACCTAAAACCCCCCACCTGTCAGTGCTAGTGAATTGTTAGCTTTGAGTGGAAAGACTGGAATGTCTTTAGCAGCTATTTCTTCAGCTACTCCTCCTTCCAGTCTGATACATTTCTAAGCTAAAGTTCTGTATTGGTGAACAAATTTGATGCCTGTTGTCCTGCTGAAATCACAGAGCTCTCTATAACATCTGTAAGGAACAAATCTAATCTCACACTTTCATATCAGCTGTATGGTGCATTTGAAAGAAGAAATACAACTGTGCATCCTTGTAATGGTCCTCCAGCAGTTGTGGAAGGCACAGCCAATTGTCACCTTACTTTCCTGGGTTTTAGTAAGGCAGAGCCTGCTCCTTCCATGAATTTTGTTCCCTGTGTTCCAGCTAGCAAGTAAAAAACTCCAGTGGCCTGTATTTCTGGGTTGTGGGGGACACAAGTTCTTCTTTTGGTGACCTTTGAACTAAGAACTCAATATTTTCTCTCTCCCTTGTTTATTTTTTGATGGGAGGGGTAGAGGGTGGGGGTGACAATCTGTGATCTTTCGAGGAATGAAAAAAGTAAGGAGCAGAACTATTAGAAAAAAGAAAGTGGATGGATTACCACAGGGTACAAGATAACTGCTCTGGAAACAGTTAAACTGAAGTACAGATGTTATAGTTTCATTAGAAAAATGGACTTCTTTATAAAAAGGGAGTGGAAACAAGTGAATCTGACTTCTATGCATCTTTTTTGTTCAGCTCTGTCTAGCATTCGTTTTGATTTAGAATATTTGTACTCTTCGGAGGGGTGTTATAAGATGGACTTGGAGTTTAAATCTTAGGTGGAATATTTTCAGTGCCAAAATCAATAAATGACCGTTAGCAGTCCTCTTGTTCTGTTCAGAACTGCAGCAGGTTATTTAGGAAATTTTCTATTTAGGAAATATATAAAATATCTGAGAATAATCTTAATTGTTACTATGCAGTGAAGGCAGATAGACCAACAAAGCTGGAGTCAGGAAGAAGAGACTGGTTGCTCTCTCTTAGATTTTTTTTTTTTTTCCTATTTTGAGATAGTGCTGACTTTAAATCAAATATGTCTACAAAGTGGCATGCATTTGCCTAGAATGCTTAAAAGCTCAATTGAGTATCAAAAGTGCCATGGCTACAGTAATGATGAAAAGAATTATAGCTCTGTACAGCCAGCCAAATAAATGAAACATAGTGAAAAGTATCAGAAAAAGTGGTTGATCTATGGTTAAAAATTAGAGTTGTCTAGTAGAAATGTTTGGAAAGCACTCTATTTCTATACATTTTCTGCTTACAAAATTTGACATCTATATAACTCTTTTCTCATGTATGCCCTTGTGTTTTTTATTGCTAGGGGATCTGTGTAAAAGGAAGACCTGCACTTCTGAATCAATACTTTCCCTTTTCCTTCGAAATCTTTGTTCTTTTGCTAGAGAGTATCTTGAAGTGATTAAAAATTCTTTTAGATAGAAATGTAACTACTCAGTGACTAAGCTACTATGACTCAATGGTATCCCTTTCTTTGAATTCAGTGAGTCACACTCTTCAACCTGCAGAACAGCATCTCAGGTGATTTGTGAAAGAACACTTGTAGGCCACTGTTCAGAGAGTAGCTTAAAATGTTTTAGTTCTTGTGTGCAGATACCACACAAAGCCTTATACAGACAAGACATACTGCTTTAATTTTGTGCTCATATTCTTGTTTTAAAGACTACTGAGGAGCTTGTATTTTCCTTTTAATTTAATTTTATATTAGAAGCTTCTAGAGCTGAAATGGTGGCAGGAGTCTAAACTTCTCTTTGCTGCTTTGTAAACACTAACTTTCATGATTTAAATGTGTTTAGTAATGGTCAAATAGATCTTTCTCAGGTAATTTAGTTGTCAAATTGAGTCTTAACTATTGAAGATTGTTGATAGTCTGATAGACTCTTCAATAGTCAACAGTAATGCTTGTGTTCAGTTGCATAGTGAAGCTAAAATAATCCTGGAAGCAATCACATTACGTTTCTTTATCTAACTATTTCATTGCTTAGGTGCTTTAGATTCATTGGTTTCAGTTTTGTTTGTCACTGCTTTTAGTAACAGTAGTAACTCATATCTAAGTTTTCTTCAGCATCAGACTGGACAACTATTTTGTGATGAGTACTACAGTCAGCAGGAAAGTGTGTTGGTTTTGTTTGGGTTTTTTTTTCCCCCACATGAATGATTCAACAGAGTGGAGTCAGATGAGAGAAATCAGATAACTGCATTTTTCCATCTGATGGGTATCAACCATTGACTCGTTTTATCAGTCTGTCTTGTTAATGTCTAGAGAACACTGTGCTTTGTACTTTTCATTCACAGAAAATAAGCAATGTATTTTTAGTCTGAAAAACTTTGTTTGGAATAAGGAGTACAAATATGAAATGAAATAAGAAATAATATATTTGGGTTCTATGAGAGAAGTTGGTGACTCTGGCAGGAAATTTGAAATCAGCTCTTCAACTGGTGAGCCCTATTGCTGGTAAAAGGATGGATTTATAATCCTAAAATTACAGCTCAGACTACATACTTAGAATTCTATATATCACAAACATCTTTAATCAGATCAAAATTCTTAAATGTGCTGCATTTTAGGATGTTTTTTGATGCTCCCATCTAAAGGTTTGTTTTGCACAAGAAGTTATAAAAACACCCCTCTCCTGTTGTTCTTAGAGGCTTAATTAAATAAGAAGATGCATTCAATCCCTTCATCTTTCCAGTGCCATCTTTCATTGAGGACTGGGATTTAAGGAGCACAGCATGTTTTTCAGACTTCTTTTTAAAAAAAGAATACTCTGCTTTTCTGAGCTTTACTAGTCCTGTGTTTCAGCTTCTGTGTCGCAGATCTGAGGATTGTGAGGCCTTTAGTGTAAGCCAGCCAAGTTTAACCCCTTGTGAGAATGTGCAAAGAGTAATTAAACATAAAGAGGAAGAGATGTTAAGGGAATCATCTTTCTTTTCAGTTTGACTGACAGTGTAGGTGCTGGGACCTGACTTTGCTCAGTTTCCCATTGAGAGATCATCAGAAAACTCTGAAAGAGCAACAAGAGCAGAATTTTTGCTCCAAGCAGTTAGGAGATGGTTTTGTCTGATGTGAGAATATAAAAAGGAATGGGGAGGGGGAAAAAGTAGCTTCATCTCTCCCCAACCTCTTTTTCACAAGTTTCTAAGTAGTGCTAAGTAGTCTCTTAGTTACTTAAAGGTGCAGCCTGAATTATGCTGCAGGTGAATGGGTCCAGAGCTCCAGCTAAAGACTGACTTAGTCTTTAGATTTTAGTGCTGCCACGGGAGTTTTATTTTTATGTTGGCTACAGCCAATTCTACTGGTTTGTTGCTGTTCTGAATTTGACAGTATTTTCGGTGGAGCAAATGATGGTCCCACTGTCACCAGCTACAATGTTGGTTTTTTTTAAGTGAGTAAAACCAAAAACTGCTCAAGACAATGTTAGACTTGAGGCTCCTTGTCGCCTGTTTCAGCAATGCTCTGAGCCTACCTAACAAATCTAAATTGCTAAGGAAGGCTCAGAAGAGGCAGCCTTTTTCTTTTAGTGAGAGCTTCTAGAAACATTAAGCTTCTTCTTGAAGCAATTTTGTTTGAGTGGGAGGCTAGAAAAAATGTTCTTGAATGCCTTTGAGCAGCTGTAGATAGACCCTTGTAAACTACTTATCCCTGAATCCTAAAGCCCTGACAAGAAAGAGCTGATCTGTTGAATCTGCAGCTCTCCTGACAAACAGAAAAAAAAAGAAAATAAATATTTTACAGCAATTACTGTTATTTTACTGTTGTCAAGAAGATAACGGGAAAATAGTAATTGCAAATACTCTATAACACCTCTTAAACCGCACATCTTTGAGAATGCAGGTATCACTTTTCTTGGCTACTTTTTGAGTTCAGTTAAGTGTATTTGCAAAGACAGCATAAATTCTTCTCACTTCATCTCTTTGCAGTGTCATGCACTTATATAAAATCCAGTTAAGTCATGATCTTTCAGGGTTGCCAGCAAGAGATGTGAAGGCATTAAATGCTGCTGTTTACACGGCTGGTGCTTTGGATCCAATTTGAAGAGTTAGAAGAAAGGGGAAGGAAGTGGATTCTCAAGAACAAGAACTCTGACTCCAGTTTTTCTAGTAAAACTGAAACCTACACTTGCCTTTTACCTCAAAGTTTTCTCTTTACTATTTAACTTGAAGGAGTTAAATTTTCTTGCACTTGTAAACTCTGCATGCAGTCCGACTCACTTGCTGACACATTTGTTGTAGCTAGGAATGAAAAAGCTAAAAGAGATGATCCTGCAGCAGACTAAAGCTTTTTAATAACATAAGGCCTGCCCTGATAAGGGGAAAAGTATTTTGTAATTTCTTTACACACAAACAGTCTGAATTAGCGTTTTATGGCTGGAGCATTCCTAAATTTTTTATTCTTGATTTGGAATATTATTCTTGCTTTAACAGTGTTGTCAGTGTTTTTTTGCTGGTTGTGTTAATTATTAGGTAGGATGTTTTTGGTCCAATTCAGTGTATGTAGTCAAAGACAGTAGAACCTAATGTGGAATGAGCTCTGACAAAAAGAGGTGCTCAGCCTGCAGGTTAAAGAAAAAAAAAAAGAAGGCTTGTTTTGTGAGTTGTTTTGTTTCTTGGGGTTTTTTTTTAGTTTTTTTAAATGCAAGAGATTCAGAATGTGTGAGAAGCGCAACTAAGACCAAAAGCCTTTACATTTTATCTCCCTCTTAATGCTCATTTAAAAGAATGACAAGATTATATCATACAGTTGTATTGTGCTTAATAAAAGTAGCACCTGTTATCAACATAGCAGGATAGCAGGCCAGACCAAGGAAAGGAAATATATAAAGATGTGGGGCAAAACCAGCTGGATCAATTAGCTTGTTAAAGTCCTTTCCCTCCCTCCCAGACATGACACGAAGGTTTTTCTGATCCATTTCTATTTTAGGATCAGCAGTGGCATGTAACTGGGTGTTAATTATTGATAGCTATAAAGAGAGAGATTGTTGCTTGGTGCATTTAAAAAGCACAGATGTGATCTATCTCTTCTTTCTTAATTTCATACTTTGTAAGTCTGGCAAGAAAACTTAATTTAATATGCATTATGATGCCAACCAGAGGTAAGAAAAATGAATTGTGAATACTATGATAAGAGTGTGGGGTCTTTTTAAAAAAAAGAAAATTGAATCACAGAATTGATGTGGTACAATAAGATGTAAAAGTTAGAATGAGAAGACAGTAGTTCTAGGGAAGGAACAATTTGGACAGTGTGACAGGAGCTAAGAGTTAATATACTACATATGTCAGATGTGTTCAGGTCCTTGGTGTAAAACTAAGGAGAATATGCAAAGATGTGCAGTCTAAGGAGCTGTGCTGTTTTCTCTACTATGTGTTACACCGTCAGTGTGATGGCTCTCTCAGTCCCTGGCACAAGCATAGTCGTTACCCCTGTGAAATGTTTTTAGATGTCTTTTGGAAAGTCTTAAAATAAGTGCTAAATATCATTAATATTTTAGTTTTCTTATGGTAGTACCCTGAGCTGGTATTTCCCAAGCCGATCGGTATCTTTTCTCTGGCTACCCTGCACAGCATTTCTGAGCACATTATTATTCTGCATATTTAAAAGCAACCAAAAAATACTGCAATGACTTTACTGTACTTAAATAAATGGAAATAAGCCACTGCTATATAGCACTTGGAATATTCTGCTGGAGCATTTGATACCCATAGTGAGAAGCTTCATTGGAAGTAGTATGCACTTAAAATCAAACATAGTGGGAATTCAAATGAATAAAGGCAACAGTTGAAAATGATATGTAGCTCAACGTGAGCATGTTCTCTAACTTGGAAGAGTTTTAAAAGAAATAGTAGGAGAGGAAAACCCTGTGTTGGATGTGGCATATGTTTCTATTAAGATTGTCAGGATTGTGAAACAGTGTAGTTCCACTACATACGTGTAATTGTGTGTGTAAATATAATGTAAGTTCAGTTTGTGATTGGCTTGGTGGAAATCTTCACCCTCTGTACAGTACAGAGAAGAACATACCCACATGCAGTGAGAACATCTTTTTGTTGATGAGACCTTTATCTCCAGTGGGAAGTAGCTGACTGGACAGAGGGAGTAGAGGGGTAAGGGTTTGCATTTAGGTCAGGGTGCTCTGGGGTACAGAACTGCAGTTCACTGAAGGGAAGCAGGGTCAGCTGGACACAAGCCCAGAGGGGGCAAAGAAAATGCTGTTGCTGTGTAGACAACCTTTCATTTTTAAGTGCCCTGAGTTTGAAGGATCTCAGCATTTTTGTACTTAACAAATAGATTTAAAACGAACAAACAAACCAACCAAACAAATAAAACAAAATTCCAACAAAACACCCCAGCAAAAACACTCCTAAAACGTTACGTTATTTCAAATACATTTTTGAGTTGTGGCAGCCAACTTCAGGCTAGTTCTACTGATATCTGCATTGAGGATTGAGTTATCCTTTCTTTTTGTTGGCACAAGACTTTTTCTTTTCAAATGGTGTCTTTTGCCCTAGAACCCCTTACCTAGAACTGCAAAGTTATTAGATCCAGCTGTCAGAGTGATGGATTAGTATGTGGAACTGATTTCTCAGAACCCTTGTCTGTTCAGTTTATATGGGAAATTGGTTTAATTAGTGATACATCAGCACTGAGGAACTGAGAGCTTGTATAAGGCATCTGTGCATGTGCTCAGCATGTCCTGGGAACCAACTTAATTTGTGAAGTCTCAGTTTACGTAGGGGAGATTACTCTTATGGTTTTGGGTGATGGTACTTATTTGGGACATATCAGACTTAACTTATACTGATCTGGATAGCTCTCTTGAGTGTGATTGAGACTAATTTTGTTTTGGTTTATATTTCCAGAAGGATGGCGAGTGTCCTTGCAAAGTCAAAAACCTGCCCCAGATGTGATTTAGGAGGTTTATTAAATTATAATTTCCTCATACTGAAAGAGAGAAAAATGAAACTGTCAATGAAACGGATCTATTACTTGTTTATGTTTTAGGGTGAAACCCCTGACAGATCATACTGTTGTCTTTTATATCTGGTCTGGTGCTATGTGGAGTTAATAAAGGAAAATCTATTTTTTAGGTATGGGCTACTGCCATGGTAGCAAGGAATGGTGCTCACTGGTTCACCTATAGTCACATAACTAGTTTACTTGACTCTCCTGCTGTATCTGCTTCTCTCTATTGACTGGAAAGGGTAATTCAGTTCACTCTGAGGTGTGCTTATAAAATACAGCAGATGAGTTCCCCTCTGAAAGTGCAAGCAGAAAGCTAAATGCAATGATTAATGTCCTGTTTATAAATTGTTAAAATGCACAGTTTTCAACCTGGCCAGTGAACATTTCTTCTTGTTAAACTGTCAATTGCCATGTTTTGTTCTTCACTGGAAGCTTTATCAGCTCAATGAAAGTAAGTATCCAGATCTCAACCACTTTTAGTGGATTTTGGTTCAAATCCTATCTGAGATGAGTAGCAAATCATTTAGATTCCCTAAAGATATGCAGGAATATCCACTGAGAGTATTTGATCTTGGCATGTTCACACTGTTATTCCTGCATCTAATCCTCTGCTGTGACTGAGTTTGGTGCTTAATGTATTACTAAGGAAGTGATCAACAGTGGACAAATTGGAAGTAACATTCTTCCTGAAGTCATCAGTGGCCTATTTTGGCAATGAATCTGTGAAATTCAGGCACTTTTAGGGATTTCATTTATTGATGTTTTTCTTATTCATGTTCAAATAAATAACAAATTTTAGCACTCTCATGGGCAGATATTTTTAGCATGGCAGCATGCAGGGTTGCAGCAGTTTGATTTATTAAGCTAATTAGTTAGCAAGTTGGGGGCCTGCTTTATTTGACTCTTGCAATAAGCCTGTAGGTAACAATTCCTGAAGCATTAAAAAGCCCCCAACCCACCCAATCAACCAAAACAACACGCTTTTGTTGGAAGATATCAGTATTCCAAGCTACCTCAGAAGGAAATTGCAGGTTTCCTTCTATGATCTTGATGGTATAAGGCACATCCAGCGGCTGAAGCACCGTAGGTATCTCCTGAAATCCCCAGCTGTGTGATGCTGAGTTCTGTTGGTGATGGCAAAGATTAAACAAGTTGTGTGAGTTGTCATGTTCCAGTAGAACACAGCTTCCTGCCAAGCTGGCTTTCAATTACAGCTTGGGAAAACAGCTTGGTGCCCGTTCTATTTTTACAGCCTTGAAACTCTGCCTTGGTTTGCATGGCAGTTTACACTCAGTGGTTTTTAGTTTTTTAATTTTATTAAAAAAAATGTCACGATGAGGCATTAGAAAATATTCTGGATATACTTTTGACTCCCTATACTAATGTAAACTATAGTTTTAATATGACAAATCACTGTTTAGATATCCTGTGATAATATGTGTAGAACAGTGTCATTGCCTAAATACTTCAAAAAGGAAGACAGAAAAAAGCTATGGTGGGAACTCAGAGGAGAATTGTAGCTTGAATATATGGCAAAGGGCTGGGTTTTTTCTGAAGCATAGGATCAATTTCAGTAAATGCACTAAAACAGGGTTTACACCTTGATGTGGAAAAAGTGATATCCTATCTCTTGATAACAGAATACAGGAAATTGGTTTTATAAAACATGAACCTTGTATCTTGGGTTTCTTGAACCAGATATTCCTCTACATTCCCACATCCATACCGATGGTGACTATCTAGACATTTTGGAAAAAAGTGTATTTTATGAGTACTGGTGAGTTTTCTGAGCAGGTTGCTTTTAAGCAACCCTAGAGTTTGAGTCCAGAGATTTGCAGTCAAGTGAACAGTTTGGTTTATATTAAAAGATTTTTATTTATTACTTTTAACAGAGTAATAGATTTCATATGCAACAAAGCTAAAAATGAGGTCAAACAACAAAAAATATTGAGCTAGGTACAAACTTGGCACAGATATTTTCAGATTACAGTCTGTGGATTCTGCAGTCTGACTTCAGATGGTATATAAACCTTGGCATTGCAAATTTCCTTTATTTCTCTTTTATCACTACACACTTTAAGCCAAAATTCATGCCTTGATCTATGTACTGGGTCTAATGTGCTCTTTCAACATTCTAATATTAACTTATTTCTCTTGGGAAAGTGTCCCACTTCATTGCAGTAAGAAATGGCTTTTACTTCTTTTCTCTGGATCAACTGCTCAGTTTTGTATTGCTCTGCTTTTTCAACCATTTAGGCTTGTGAGTTACCTTCTTATTTCTCTTTTCTCAGACATCTGAGTTGTGCTTTCGCAAGAGGCTTAGGTAGTTTAATGGATGGAAGCCATACAACTCCAACTCCTCGTTTTAATGCACAACTCAAAGAAAACACCTAACCAAATTGGGAGAATATTGTGTCAATATTTCTTTTTACTGATTTAAGACTATTTAGAATTAGCTGCCTGCATGAGGCTTCAGTGAAGCAAGTGAGTAACATTTGCAAGAAGTTTGGGTAGATATGTGGTAATACCATTGTGGATCCTTTTCTTAAGGTCATATTTGCAGACAATGTTAACGACTGAGCATTAGTACATCAGGTCAGCCTAAAGGCCACATTCTTGTGCAATGTGTATCCTTCCAGTCCAATGTAGTGTATACTTCTTTGGGTGTGAGAAAGAAATCTCACTTTGTGTGGAGCATCTCTATGAAGGAAATGAGATACTGAAGTGGATGGTGTATTGACTTACTCTCCTGTAGCACACCAGTAATGAATTTCAATTTTTCTAACTGGAACAACTCCAAGCAGTTAAGACTAGTAGCATTGTAACAACTGAACCTTGACTGAAGATTTTGACAAGCCTATCATCTGTAAGAGGTTTCAACTGGGATAGAATTACTTCTCTTCACAGTACCTGGTACAGGGCTGCGCTTCTGGATTTGTGACAAAAACGGCGTTGATAACACAGGGATGTTTCCTTTACTGCTGAGGAGGGCTCACACATCATCAAGGCTTTTTTCTGCCTCTCACCCCACCCCAGGACACTGGAGGTGCACAAGTGGTTGGGAGGAGGCACAGCTGAACACAACTGACCCAAGGGACATTCCATACCATGGGGCGTTGTGCTCTGGAAAGCTGGGGGAAGAAGAAGGAAGCGGGGCGTGTTCAGAGTGATGGTGTTTGTCTTACCAAGTCACTGCTATGTGTGATGGAGTCCTGCTTTCCTGGAGATGGCTGCCCAGGGGAAGTAGGGAATTAATTCCTTGTTTTGCTTTGCTTGAATGCACTGTTTTTTCTCCCCCTATTAAACTGTCTTTCTCATTTTTAATTCTCTCTCCCATCCTGCTGTGGGGGAGTGAGGGAGCAGCTGTGTGGGGCTTGATTGCCGGCTGGGGTTAAACCAGGAAAACACACTTTAAATTCTGACAGTGTAATAAAACTGCCAACTTACGTAATGAGGAGGATCATGCCTTGCCATTATTGTAATATTGCTCATACTCCGGCAGTCACATCAGTGGCTATGGTAGTTTAGGTACTGTTTTCTTATGGAGCTGTGGATTTTTTCTTTTAATTTTATGACACTTAAACAGAAAATGAGGCAGGTAAGAAGGCCTTTCTGTATGAAAGAAGTGGAGATGGACTTATCTTGATTTTTCTTGGGCCAGTGCCTACTCTTCCAAAAGCTGCACTGAGGTAAAGAGCACAAAACATCTGTAACCTACTTATCCCCTTGTACATATAGATGGGAAAGAAATGGTCTTCCCATTTCAGGAGAGAAAAATGAATTTTATTTTTTTTTTTAACATGTGCACGCAGACCCCACCCCTCCCCTCTTTAAAGAGTGACAAAATGCTGGAAGCTTGAAAATGCACGGCTCAGATCCACAGTATTCCTCCTCAAAATTGAAAGGCTTTTTTGTTAATACTTTGTTGGACACTAAAAACTGTAACAGAGCTCAGCAGCAACAGACAGAAGCAACTACAGTTCACGTCTGCTTTGTACTTCCTTATCTCTGAATGCGTGTAGAATAACTGAGCAGTTTCTTGTTAAAACTGAGCTTTTTGTACTACTGTTGTTCAGCAAAGGGCAACCACAAAAGGCTGTCCATTTTTGGTCTTTGAGACAAGGGTATCCAGAGTTGAGGCCTCTAACTGGGCAAAGTTTTAGAAAAAGAGAAATCTCCCTCAGCCTCTTGCCTCTGAAATGTATTTAATTCTATAGTTTCTCGTTTTCTTCGATTAAGGAACATTCAGTATTATAAAACAATAAAAAAAAATCCCTGGAGGCTTACAGAGTGCCCTGTTTCCATCATGTGCAATGCAGAGGGTCATGCTGTGAGGTTGTAATGACTGCATTTGGCTGTACACTTCATACTCCTTCTGTGTTCTGTATATTCTGGTTTTGACTGCAGTATTGACTGCCATCTGATCAAAGCCAAAGTCACACTGTTAGTCAACCCAATGACCGCTGAAACAGTAAATTAAATAGGAAATCTGCCAACTGCTTACAAAAGCCTTTTACTACTCTTCTTAAGAAGTGCACCTAAATGTGCAGCTGAATTTCTCTATTTATTAGTGTGTATTTTCTTATGCCATTTTGCTACATACTCTCAGTCTATTGAAAGATGAGGAATATTTTCCCCAACTGGGTGTGAGGATGTGTTTTAGTTTAATCTTTGCAGAGTGTAATTGTCTTTTTGCAAGAAGCCTGTCACGAAAAATTCAGTGATGGGATGTATTTGATTTTTATCTCTTTCTGAGATTAACATAGAAAATAATCTTCAGTGAATTGCCCTGAGTATAACGTTGCTCTCTACACTTGTCTGAAGGGTCTCATGAAAGATGAAAATGTGGAGGAGGAAAGAGTACCTGGCATGGCTGATCAAAGTGTATCAATTCATAAATAAGGAATGCAGCAGGTTCTAAAGATCTGAGCTTGTAGCTCAAGCCCCTGGGAAGACTGTGCTGCAATGACTGGCACATCTCAGATAATAACCTGACATGGTAAAGGCCCTGTTTTACAACAAATTAAATACTCTATACTACCTTGCAGCAGAATTAAGTTCTCTATCTTGGGAACTTAATTTCAAAAGATACGTTATCTGTCATTTGCCTCTGCCTATCAACCTTCTGCCACACATTCAAGTTCTCGGTGTTTTCTCCTCTTCTAATACAGAAAGGCAGATTTGGAAGAAAACTCTGTACTGTGTCAGTGATTAGCTGTGGGCTTGTGTGTGTAGGTATTTTTTGTTTTGTTAATACAAGAGCAGAGATATTATGTCAAGCTGTTAAGTCTTTTGGGCAGCTACTAATACTCTCCCTGAAAGCTACTGACTGTTGGAAAAATTTGCTTTCCTATCTTTCAGTGTGTGCACATGTCTTTTAAATCTCCTGCCTCATTATGGGAGCAAGGACACTGCATTAAAAAGCAATAGTTAGGAAATTGTCTGTTCTGATGTCCCTGTGTTGTTTTTAAAGACCTGTCACCCCAGCTTGTTTTTATTTGCTGTGTTTAGAAGTTCTTTTTTTCAAAGTGGTCTGATGGGATTAAAGAGAGAAAGCTTGCAACAAGAGCATTATAAATTATCTCAGTAAGTGTGGATTTTTAAAAACCCTATTCTCAGCATTTATCCAGAAGAGTCTATTATTTGCTTAAAGATACACAGCAACAGAAAAGGAAATAGTGGTGAACAGTTATGCAAGTAAGGCTCTTAACCATTCTTTACATGTAATGCCTTCTTTGAGCTTTAGAGTATTGCAGTAATTTATTTCATTTATAAAAAGCATTTCAGTGCTGCCATGAGACATAGAAACAGAGCAACATGCCACAGCTTCAAAAATAAGCCAAACTTGGTTTGTTATGTCCTTATGGAGCTAAGCCTGCGTGGCTGTGCTGTACACTGTTCCTTTTAATGCAGCTCATAATCAGTCATCATACCCTTTATCCTACTTCTTTCTTAAGCTGTGTTCTATGTTGAAGTTCTATCCTTGTCACCAGAATATGTTGATAGTTTTCCATGAGTCATTGGGCATGGAGATTCAGAAGTAGGGTGGTTTAGTTTGGGTTGAATTGTTGAGGTTTTCGGGGGGGGACGGTAGTTTGTTTGTTTGTTTTTTTCTTGGTATTAATGACTGGTGTTTTGTTCTTTAAAATAAAATATGAGCAGTGTTATTACTTTTAGGGATTTTATGCCTGAGAACAAAGTGGTTGCTCTTCTCTGAATACTGCAAGAGTCCTAAATTACAAAGATGGTGAATAGAGAAAGTGAGAGATTTGATATAATAGTGGTTCAGCTAGCGTATTTCCAGGCGTTCAGGAGGTGAGAGGGAAGGGTGAAGAGAAGGGTTGCATCTATTAACATTACAGAAAATTGTAATTGAGTGCCCTAAATGGGTCACTTATTTATTTAAAAGCTATGGCTAAAATTTTCAGTAATCACTAATGACTTCAGATTTTCTCTTGAAAATGGGTCGCTTTGATTTCCGGGTTTGGGGTAGGTCAAAAATGCTGGAATTTTAGGGAGAGGACTACTACTTGATTGAGAGTGATGGAAGCTTGAAAAGGTGGTCTATGACTGCCTTCATTTTTCTCAAAACCAGGATAGTTGTTGTTGGTGTAGACTTACTAATATTTCTCTTATTTTTGTAGTTCTTAAAAAGAAGCAGTTTCAGAGCCTTGACTTCACTTACACCAAGAAAGAGGTACTGAAGAGAAGGTTTCCTCAACTTGTGGTTTCTTTGTGTGAATTTTGGAGCTATTTAAAATGGTGATAACCCCACCCAGCAGCACTCTGTAAATATCAATTAGTGCTTGCTGAAGTGGCACAGATTTCTCCAGGCTTTTCAAAAGTCAGTATTAATTTAGAGCATAGAATCATCCTCAATAGTAACTTTCCATTAAGATGAGTTTTCTTCTAATTTCTGTATAAAGTTCCAAAGTTCAAACTATTCTTTTCTCATTTCTTAAAGACTATGCATGACTGACTTCAGCTACAGGATTTTGCAGTTCATCAGAAAGAACAGCTGAATTCCTTTCAGCTGAAGATCAAACAAAAAAATCTGCTTGAAAGATTATGAGGATTTTTCCTTTATACTTTAGTATTCTGTACCAAGTGCTTTTCTTCTATATTCAGCACTGGTGATATTTGAGTGCCCTGGTACTGATCTCATCTGTGTGTGCTTTTCAGAATCTTTATTATTTTCTGTATAAATTATTTTTACAAGTTTTTATGTAGAAGTATGACTGTTCATACACTGGCAAATGTAAACATTAATAAGACAGGCTGGCCTGTAGCATATAGAGTATCTTGATTATTATATAACAAGGAAAACTGTTAATCAACAGATTTCCTTGAATACTATTATGAAGCTTTGCTTAGGGATTATGCAGACACTGGTATGAAATCAGTCTGAGGATAACAGACTCTCTTAAGGTGCTAAGAATAAAAGATATTTTAACATAAATTGTATGTTTTAATATATTCATATTAATTCAGGTAATGAATTGCATAGGAAATCCATCACAAAAAATTAGATTTTTTGTGGCGGTAATAAAAATATTCCTGTAAGACATAGGTTTTCCAAAACATGTTTCAGTAACTTTGTATTCTTCACACTTAATAGGCTGATGCATAGTCCAAATTGCAATTATCAACCCAAAGTCTTAAAACTCTAAATACTTTCTAGAATCTGTGTTTAGTAGGTGGGTGGGACAAAAAAGATTTCTGATTATTTTTTTTTTACTTCTTCCTGTATTTGTTTATTCAGAGCTGGAAGAGTTTGGCTGCTGTGCCATGCATCTGTATCGCCACTTAGACAGATATAGAATTGATTAGGAGCTCACAAAAAGATGTTGAATGTTTTAATTTGCTATCCAAGCAATCTGCAGCACTGAAGAGAGAAAAATTACTTGTTGCATTCTGAAACAGATGGGGAAAGCAAAAGGTTTTCCTTTGTATTCAAAGGTATTTCTAAATCTGAACTCTAAAATTTGCGCCTTGAGTGATTTTCATCGATTATATTGAATGACCGGGAATTGTTCAGTTCAGTCATTCATGGCACCCATTTGTGCCATGGTGCCAACAGCAGCAGTAGCCTAACAGGCAGATTGTGTATCATCTGAACATTCAGGAGGAAAGGAAGTTTTGTGTCTGTCTGGAGTTTAGCCTGAGTCTGATGCTACTATTATCTCTGACAGACTTGATGAGTGACCTTCAGCAAGTTATTTCCCCAATCTGTGATTTTTTTTTTTGTTGGTTTATTTTGTTTGTTTGTTTGTGGGGGTTTTTGGGGGGTTGATTTCTAGGTTGGTTCATAATTTTCAGCCTGACATGTATATTGGAGATTAGGCCTTTGTCGAGGAAAGGGAAATCTTCCATGGAAAGGCCCCAGAGGAGCACAGAACTAGATCCTCAAATTAAATGCTGCAGAACAGGGATCCTGGGTTATCATGCTCATTACCCGAGGGTGTTTTGCTGAGGGCCTGGTACTCAGAGCAGTACACAGAGTACAGTAAGTAATTTTTCCAAAGGGGGAGTTGTGCACTGTTATCTTCTCAGCTTCCTCGAAGGTGCTTCTCACTCCTGTCTTTCATAAGCTGTCAAAAAGAAAATTAAACTACTAGCCTGAAGAAACAGAAATGCTAAAGAAAAGCAATGCATTTACTCTACATATCAAACTGTTTCTTATCACAGGTAGGCTCAGTGCTGTCTGTGCCTTCTGTACCCACCAGAAGTCAAGTTCTTTTGCAGCAAACGCTGGCAGATATCAAATTGCCAAAGGCTCCATAGCTGAAAGAGGAAGGAGGAACTGGTGCTTTGCAGCTGTTCAAGGGGGCATGAGATTCTCAAGACCTGTAATTTAGAAGTCATGGTCGTTGTACAGTTCTTATTATTGCTATTAAATTGTCTCTTGAGTATAATATAATGCGTTTCCCTTGATGACTTTCCAGTGCATTTATTTGTTTAGCTTTTGTGCTCCTTGGATGAAGAAAGCTTTTCCCACAGAGTTGTTTTTTTTCCTTCGTTCCTTTTTTTTCTTCCTTTTATACATGTACAGTCCACTCATGTGGCTTATAATTAATTTATAGAAAAGAACTTTTAAATTCTTTTGTGGCAACTGTACGTTTCTTAAATACTTTAAGAACAATTTTTGAAATAAATTGTGAATATACGTATCAGGAACACAAGGGAAGAAAGCTGATGCCTTCATAACTTAGTGTTGTATGGAGGGTGTCTGTCTTCTAGGACATTTTTTCTTCCTTTTTGTATTTCTGTCAGCCTCCCTTCTGAATGTTTCTGACAATAGTAAAGTTGTATTTACATCTTGCTTTAATACCAAAGTAATTAAAAGCCTACATTTCTAGCCTGCCTTGTTCAGATCCTATTAATTTAAAGAATGAGTTGAATAGGAAATCCATCACAAACTTTCAGGTATGAGCACAGTGGTAAAAAAAAAGGAGGTGGGGACACTAGTTATTAAAAGAGTAAATTGGAGGGGAACGGGTTATTTGTTTTGTTCCGTGTCTCAGGTGAAAATAATTGGCTCATTAATCACAATATCAGCGTGGTCATTTTAGGAAGGTCAGGCTGAAGAATGAATAGAAACAAGGCACATAATAATTTAAATAATTTAAAAAGCAAACGTTAAGAATGTTAGTGAAAGAAACTTCAGTAAAAAACCCTTGACATCTTGTTACTTTATATAAGCAAACTTCTAGGATTGAATGTATTTCATATGTGTTCCCTTCCCCCTGTTCATTATACAGTGAAAAACATATAAGTATATACACACATATACATTCATACAATAGCATGAAAATGAATATTGATTGAGTTCCTTCAGATTTGTCTGTATGCATGTTATTTTGGCTTTGCTGCTTTTCCATGTATCCACGACTTCTTTCCCAAGCCATCTTCTATTACCTTTGAATGCAAGTAGCTATTGCTAAGGCATGAAGGCAGAACAGAAATCCAGACATCTTTCTACTCTGTAGGTTCCCTTCATGTTTCAGATGTCGTAATTTCCTCTGGTAAGAAAGGTTTTGCTTTAGTCTCACCTCTCAAATAGCAAACTTTCATAAGGCTATTCCCTTATTTGTTATTTTTTATTCGATAATAAATATAAAATATCAAATATTTTGGAAAATCTCATCTGAATATATGGAAGCCAGAGAAGTTGTACCAGTGAATAGTTTTTCAGATCACATTTAAAGAATATACTATGATGTAGACGGCTTTTGGATGGGGATGGCAGTATCATCTGTCTGTCTCTTCTTTACTGGGTCTAGTCTTTTTGTTCTTTCTGCCATGAATATACACCATGGTATTATTCTCTCATGTGGTCTCCAGAGCAATATAAACCCCAGAAATGCAGCACCACAGATTTCTAACTACAACATATTTCCTGATTGCTCATTTTTGCTCACTGTTTTTTTGGGTAAGCTCAGTACCTTTCTACTCAGCGGCATTTATTTTCAAAGGATGACCATAGACATGCACAATATGCTAATGTGCACTAAAGCCAGTACAGTGGAGGCCAGGATGATATCCTAGTTCTGCAGGAGCCAGTAGGCTTTTTGGTGGACAGAATTTTCCAGTATGCAGTGGAAGAGGTTTTTGTCTTCTCTGTTAACTTAGATAGTCTGGAGACACTTGTGCCACAACCAAATATTGTCTTGAAGTATAGACAGAAAAGGGTGTTTTTCTTAAATTACTACATGTGTGCAATCATCTGCCATGAGAATAGATACATACAATTAAAACCCTACAATTCTGACATTCGTTGGGTTGTCACTATTTTTGAAATATTCTGGAACCAGCTCAGTTAAATCATCATGTGTTTCTTCTTAAGCCATGTGTAGCTTCATGCTTGAAGTCCTAACCCTGACTAATATTGGCATAAAAGTTTGTTAACTAAGGTTTTAAGGGTAGGTGATTCTTAGACCCACATGGATGCTCAAATACACCATGTAACTTCCAGTGAGGTGCACCAGAGTATAAGCTTAAGTCCTATGCATACTATATATTCATGACTTTTCACTTGGTTGGGAATGAGCACTGCCTAAACTGGCTATTTTTTGACAGAGGTTCACAGAAAGAAAGATTTCAAAGATGAAGAGATGACTTGTATTCTGTCTATGGAGCAGCAGTTCCTATATGCTGCTGTGAAAACACTGTTCCTTAAGATTCCCCTAGAAAAATCTAAGTGGAATCTGAGGCTGTCCTATTTGATATATTCCTTTTGAATTTATAGGGGGGGAAAAAAACTACATAAAAAGCTATTTATGCCCTATATGAAATAGTGTTGTTATTGATGAATTCTGTCAGGCTAATTTATTACAGTATACAGGCTATTCTTTATCTGAAAAACTAAAGAGAAAACAATTGATAACCTGATTTTATTACATATCTGTACAGAATAATTGTTTAATCTGTATTTAAAATTAGTAAGTCTGACCATGATACCACATTTATGCTCACTGACCTTCCTGCCTTCCTGTAATTATTCCATTGATATTTTTTTTTAATTTTTTTTTTTTTACTCTCATTAGTCCATCTGCAGGGTTTTGAAGCCTGAACATGATGCTGATGTGCAAAAGGTCCACTTCTGTATTAAGGGCACAGAACGTCAGGGTGTGAATCAGTCCTTGTATTCTTAGGCCTCAAAGAGCTTTACAGGTGAGCCATGTTTTGCAAAGTATAAAAGGCAGGTTTTGTATCTGATTTATAGGTGAATCAAGAGAGAATTGTGGAGGTAGATGAAAAGAAGAGGTATGGTAACTTTGCAAACAATAGTGACGATGATGTTAGGATTCCTGAGTAACATGGAAGATAACTTACACAGCCCTTGATGAAATGCTCTGCTAAATGGCAAGTGAAGTATGTTCACACTTGATACTCTCTTTCTCTTGGGGAGGATGGGAAATGCCTAAAGTAGGACACATGACAGGAATTACCCACTGCACATGTACATACTGAGTTCCTTTTTTTGGAAAAGGACAAGAAATGGGCTGATCCGGTGTCAGCTGCAGAAAGCAGCTCTGGCAATGAGCTGACTTGTCTGCTGGGTCTGTTTCTGATGTGAGAATTGCTCTTCACTGGTTGGAATGTCTGACTTCAGTTCTTTTCTCTGAACAAACGAGCTTAATGTGTGATAGGGCAAATCAGCTGCTAATGGGTTTTTCTATGCCTGCAAGGGCTATAAGTTGTTTTATTTACTCCTCTCTTTGTTTTTGTTCTCATGTCTTCTGACTTTCTTATTGTCTCTCCTTTAAAATACATCTCAAACATACCGGATTAGGGACTTGGATGCCTGAAAGTTCATCCATTCTTGCCTGTGGTATCTTTTAGTCAGGAAAACTTTAACTGTTCCTTAATAACCTTGCTTGAAATAAGACTCATAGACAAAAAACTATATCTAATGCAACCTTTACCCAGAAAAACAAACCAAAAAGCAGGCAGGAAATGAGAGCCAAAAAATCAGGCAATTTACCTTTCACTTGAGAAAGGAATGTTAGAAGCCTTTTTTTTTTTGAAATTGCTGAGTACCTAATTGCCTGTCACCTGCCAATGACTAGGGCTTTAAAAGCTGCCTGGACTTTCTGCTATCAAGGAAGATTTTTTTTTTTTCAATGTAAGTGTGAATTTCACCTCTAGTGAAATCTTCCAGGCTTGATGATTGCTCTGGAAGTCATTGCAGTGGCTTTCCAGCCTCTTGGAAAAGAGGAATATGTGGCCTGCTCAAGTAAAACACATGTGAAATCAACATCAGTTCTCTTAAGCTGAGCTTGTAAGAGGATTTTCCAGCTCAGTTATGACAAGGCCGGCAATATTTGGGTCAGGTCAAAGCTTATATGATGTTCTTAATTCTTAGTGGGTTGGCTTGTTTGTTTGTTTTTAACACTCCTCTCTCTTACCCTGTAACTTACAACAATTCTAGTTCTGGTCTTTAATTTAGAACCTACATAAAGACAAAACCTGGCATGATAGAAAAGCTAGTGTTTTTGTTTTCCTCTTCTTTTTTTAAAAACAACTTGTATGTCTGGAAATTTGAGATATTCAGAGCACATGGGTGAATGACAGGGAGTTTTGACAACTCGCTTTGCAGGTCCCCTATCAGCAAATTATGTTTGACAAATGGCTCCAAAATGCAAGAGTGTGCTTTTTATTTCATCTTCAGGTTCACCACTGTACTGTAAATCTAAACTGAAGAATTCTTTTTGAGAATTAGATCTTAGACATGTAAATAATAAATTGCTGCAATTTACTTTGAAACCTTCCCTATCACATTCCTGTTGTCTGGATGGAATACAAGCCAATAGAAAATAT
Organism: Lepidothrix coronata; assembly: GCF_001604755.1. Taxonomy (NCBI): domain Eukaryota; kingdom Metazoa; phylum Chordata; class Aves; order Passeriformes; family Pipridae; genus Lepidothrix; species Lepidothrix coronata. The sequence continues at coordinate 702,262 of NW_016690295.1, forward strand.
TGAAAAATATCTATGTCTTGAATAGGCTCAGTATAGTAAAGACTCAATTCTTTATCAATAATGACTGTTACTTCTGGTGAAGGAAATCCTTTCTAATGACAGGAAACCTCATATTAACCAGCTGGTTTCTCCTTTCTGATTTTCATTCAAGAAGACTGTAGAGGACAGGGCTGTATTTAGCGTGAGATGTTTATGTACATAAATCATTCAAACAAACATCTGGAAATTTTAAGATCAAAGTGTTCCAGCAACTGTTTAGCCAGTTTCCATGAAAACATTATAGTAGTGCATTTTGCTGTGGGTTCTTATGATGAAATGAAGAGGAAAGTATTAGAAAAATACTTAATTGTTTTACATTAATTCTGAATTGTTTGGGTTTTTTACTAATTGACTGAGCATTCTAAATTGGGTCCTCAAGACCAATTTCCAAGTTGCTTTTCTGAGCCTCTAATTTGACAAACTTAATCTAACCATTTCTTTGGTGACAGTCATGAGAATACACAGCTGATTCTGATTGTGCACCTAATTTCTCAGGCACAAAAGCTTAAGCATTTAGAAAACTTAATGCCAAGAGGACTTACATGAAGTTTTTTTGCAACTTGGCAATTTTTTGGTAATATGGTTGACAATATATGGATTCTCCTTGAAGCCACAAAGTTAGTGTTGTTTGACTGGGATTTTGAAAGGCCTTTGATTGTGTCAGATGTTCAGACAGCAGCCCCAGCTTTTGCATTACCTGGCTGTGCTCAGGCTGCCTATGAGTTTGTACTTAAAAATTTGATGACAAGTAGTAGCTCATCTGCAGCAGAGTGTGTCCTGTTGCCAACAATTTCCTTAATACAGGCAGCTAAGGTAATCTAGAATATTTTCTCCCCAGACCAAGTTGGTATTGGTTTATAATGAGGTTTGTTTCTCATTTAGGCATTTCCATTGATTAAGTTTGTATTGTCCCACTTTTTATGATTTTTCTTGTTAGCAAAATTACCCAAATAGTACATATTAACATGAAAGCTATTTCTGAAGTGGAATTAGGAAGTTCTTTATTTCATGTTACAGAGCTGTATTACCATCAGCACATCTCAAAGGGAAATGAAATGTGATTATTTTCCTCAATAAATGTAATAACCTTCAAAGAACTGTTAATGTTGATGAGTTCATCAAGCATTTATTATGCCCAAATCATCAAATCATTCCTCTCTAAAACTTCACTTAAAGAAAAAAAAAAAATCAGTCACTGGTATTTGTCTTAAAAAAAGCAGATAAAATTGCTGCTGGAGATTATACTCCAAGTGCACAGCTATAAATGGAGAAACTGTCTTTGAAGAATGATGCTCTGTACTTCAAATAGTGTTTTATGAGCTGCTTACAGTGAGAAGCCCAGAACTGGCACTTTCATCCCATCCCTCAGTTTCCTCAGCTCTGGAATATTCAAATGACTGCTTGTGAACTCTGAAATCGCATATGGAGTTCTACAGCATTTCTATCCCCAGCATTTATGAAGAGAGAGGCTTTCTCCAGAGGGAGAAAATAAGATGAATCCTAGGGAAAAGAGTAATGAAAACCTGCATTTCCAAAGATCTGTCCCTAGCTGGTAATGTAAGCAAGGCTGGCAGGGAGCCAATACAGATCCAGCATGTGCATCCCAAGCTTTTGTGGGGAAACAAATAATCCTGTAGACATCAGTCAGATGAACCCAGCTCCCCTTCTGTCTTGATTACATCTGAGATTCCAGAGATGTTCCTTGGGTATAGTGTGCCAGATTTCCCTGTATATAGTAAATAAATAAATTCTCAGAGGAAATGTCTTGCTAGAACCCTTAGCAGGCTCAGGCACCATAAAACTGACAGCCTTCCAAATGGTTTATATTGCAAGTACTCATTTCAGTGAAATGAAATGAAACACGAAGTTCATTAATGTGCCATTTTTTGTAGTTCGTTGTCGAAAGCAGAGTATTTCCATGGATTTCAGTAGGTTTCATTCATACACAAAAGCAGAGTGAATTTTTTGAATCAACCCTCACTCCTCAACATGTATAAATCTCTCTGTAGCATGGCACAGATGATGTACCCAACGGGCATTTTAAGACTAGTAATTTTCTGGGGTTTAAGTGCTCCATTTCTCAACCTTTTTTTTTTAAATGGAACATTAAATCAGGTGACCTTGGTTTATATCCTCAAAAGATCTGACCACAAATATGAAACTCCTGCTAAGATGACAATAGATGACCTTCACTTTTAAGATTTTGGTTTGTATGTGTGTTCTGGGGTTTTATTTTGGAAAAAAATTGTAATTTGTCAGGTCCAGGCAAGCTTTGTTATCCAGAGTCATATGCATTGCCCATATAATACACTGTATTTCAGAGATGTTTGTCTTTGATCCCTTTTAGTGAGGGAGTTTGATGGCTAGTGTACTTTCCAACTAGTAGATATACAAGAGACAATATTTAAGTAAAACTTGCATTCCACTTTCAAGTGTGTGTTTGCCTAAATACACTGGGTTTTTTTTACTTAGAGCTATAGTTCCACTGTGTTCCTGTAGATTCCGTTCTGTCTCTTCATCTCTTACCTTTCCTAAGCAAAGTAATAGCTGTCTAATGCAAATTTATTCATTATACAAAAGTTGAGGGGAAACTTTCTCTCCCACCTTGGTTTGCTTAATCTGGAACTCCTTTTGGCCAAACTGTGTTAGAGCAACAATTCTGTTAAGTGGCATGGTCCAACTTGCTGAGTGAGCTTCTGTTCTGGCATCACTGTGGATTCCTGATAAAGAACTCCAGGGAGATGTTTATGAACAGTTTTACATTAAAACAAGACAATTCCCACATCTGTAAGTCATGCACAGTGTTTTCTTGGAGGTTTGTAATGCTTTACAGGTTTGTGTTAAGTCTGTGTTGATAATGCTTGTCCTAGTTAGGACTGCATTGAGTGACAAAACTAGAGTTCTTCAGGGAAGGAAAAAACATTTGACTTATCTGCTTAGTCCAGGGAGCTGTGAAAAGCTGCAGTTCAGAGATCAATAGCTCTAATTATGAATGAGAGTCCCATTTCCCTCCACAGTGGAGGGCAGCAAGAGTAAATAATTCCTTTGCAAAAAGTTCCTTGTAAATCCAGACAGGCCAAGCCAGGTTTGAATAGACTGAGTTGGACTGACAAGTGCTGATAAAAATGATTCTTTGAAGGCTTCAGATTTTACAGATAGAGGGGAATGTGTATTTCTACCCATAAAAAGAACACTTGAAGAAGCCAGTACTGGTGGTAACTGGAAGATCACGCTGCTTAGGAGATGGCACACACAGCAGAAAAAAGAATTAATTCCACAGGGAGATTGTCATCATCCCATAACAATGAATTAAAAAAAATCAGTGTACATTCACTATCAGTTTTTCTGTCCCTGCCTTATAGATGTTCCTCTGCAGTTACTATTTGGAATAGAGTATAAGAACTTCAGTTTGTACTGATATATGGAATTTGGTCATGGACTGTGGATCTGTTAAAGATTCTAGTAATAGAAAATATTCCTGAGTTCAGTCTGAATGTAAAGTTACATTCTGTTCTGCAAGTCCCTTGTTTAATCTTTGTAGATGTTCAAAATGTGGTGGTCAGTCATCCACTAACCCTATGCAAATTGTAACAAACTATTTTTCAAACACCATGAGAGAAGTCTTTTAAATCTCCCTTTTTTGAAATGTGGGGACTGGGGGTAAGATAAACTGTGGGCCATTATTGAGGTCACATATAGTCTTTGGCAGAAATTTTGGTGAGGTATTTTCTCCTGCTCCTGGCAGAAGATAGCATTTGTACCACTGCTGTAACAATAAGGCACACTCTGGGGTTTAGTTATGGTTGGGCATAAACAATAAAATATTTTGGCAAAAGTCTGTTAGTGTTCTTGCCTATATTAAACCAGGCTAGGAAATGACTGAATTTTCTGTTTACTTCTCTGTGCTCTCTCATCCCTCTTCTAATGGTACCCATTTCTGATCCAGAGGGCTTGGCAGACCTTTCCAAAAGGAAAGGCAAAGGCCATTTTCTGACAGTACGATTTTAACGTGGAATTCCTATCTTGTAGCTATTTTGTGACTGTGCAGAACAGCATAACAAATGAGAGAGTGTGATACTTGTAAACTCTGCTTCTCTGGCTTCCTGGGGTGGGCAACAACAGAAAACATGAAAAAGAATATTGAAACCCATTTAAGCTTTGTATTTTCTAATTATTAGTTCTGGGATTTAACATTTAGCTTATGGGAATTAAACTGCATGAAACTGGTTTTTATAACAGAGTTCAGATTATGCACCCCACTCAGTGTTATTTGTAACACCTTAGGGAAACAAAATCCATCAGAAAAAAAAAATCACTGTGTTATTACTAATTCTCATTGGACTCCTATTGATATTGTATGATTTAAGGAAAACTGTAGTAGTATGTTTTTGTGTCAGCAGACATTGTATTATGCCATGCTACATTTATGTGTCAGAACATACTGTTTCTTAGTTGTACCTGCATGTTTTGTTATTCAGGATAATAACAAGCAATTGCTTTCATGGCACAGTAAAGTAGAACACTTAAAATTGTAGACCAGTGGGCTTTCAAGGTCTGTATGTTTGTTTTTTTAATAGTGACTTATTAAGAAATTACATATGGGGAAATGAGGGATGGGTGGACCATGGCACTCTAGTTATGCTTTTGATTTATGTTTTGTGGTTTTCTTTTCCCTTCAGTCCTATCATATCTTTGCATGTCAGTGATTGTGTACAGACAAAAAAAAAATCAGATATTTGAGTTTGCTTGGGAAACACAAAGTTATATATGCTAGCTCTTAGAACTGTATAAAGTAGATTTTGAACTACTTTTTTTTGTTAATTATTTTCTTATGAACATTGTTTAGAATGCTCCCTGTAGCCATGACAGCCGTTTTCTCCCCCAGGACCTTGTTCTTTTCTCACAGGTTAATGCCCTCAGCTTTTCTTTCACAGGTTTCTGCATCCAATCCCTCACCTTGTCCTTTTGCCTATCTTGTTCTCTGGGACAAGCAACACGTGTTCCTGTAGCTGCTCCAAGCTTTACTTTCCCTTTACTCACATCCAGCTCCTCTCTATCTGCTTTGTATTTTTCCCATTAATGTTGTGCACTCTTGGCCAGCATTCTTCACATCAGGTGTTTTATTTGTCAGCTGATTTGTGAGGCAAGTACATGAACTGAGGCCAGAAACACAGAATTGTGATAGTCTTGGAGCAAGTTTGGAATTTTTAAACATAAAGGAACTTGAAGGCATGATTTAACAAAAGGGAGTTCAGAATATTTTAAGAACCAGAGACATCTTGTCAGTTATTAATCTTTTAAACAAAACTAACCCCACAAAACCACTAATCAACAAAAAAAGCAGTCTGGAACTAAGGAGTTTTCTCTCTCTGCCTTTCAGCTTTTTATTCTCCTTTCTCCTGTGCCCCTAGAAACCAGAGAACTTTAATCAAAGTTCCCTTTCACTTCATCCTGTGGCCTATCATCCTATTTCAGCAGATACAAATAACCTTTTTTTCAAAAGGCCTTCTCTAAGAAATATAATTTTCTCTTGATCATGCTGGTGCCTGAATTGCTCATCCTGGTTTAATGCTGGATAGTGTCTTTGTATTTCAGCCTAAGTTTCTCAGAATAAAGACCTTGTGCATTACAAATGCTTCTAGACTGTGCCAGGCCTGTACTGTCAGCTTTATCTCTGCTGGTCGTGTTTGCATTCAGTAGAACCACTACTGTTTCCTTTTTTGATGCAGATCTTGGCAGGCTACTACAGTTATAATTTGCTTTCTTTTGAAACTGCAACGTCTTCCCAAAGGTTCATTTTTTGCTACCATCTTGGCTGGCTATACTCTTCTGTTTTTATTTCATTTCCCAAGTGATAAAATTTATTTAGAAATGTAAGTGCAGGGATGATTTGTGCCTGTGTGTGTGTACACCTGCCTGCATGCAAAGAGCACCTGTGACCAGCCAGTGCCCTTCATTCTTTGTGCATGTGTTATTCTTTCCCTCTGCTTTTACTTTTCTTTCAAATTGAGAATTCCTCAGAGCAAGGATGATGACTCCTCATGTATTTGTAGAGCAGTGGGCGTTCTGTAAGTGCTATTGCAATAATGTTTATTAGAAGCATTTCTCCTCAGGCTGAATGCCCTGAGAGGACACAATTCAATGAGTAATGCACTGCTGTCATCCCTGGAAGGTACCAGAACTCTCCAGTTGTGGATTTCTTACGTAAATACCACTTTCCCAACAGGGCTTTGCAGTCAGTTGCCTCTTGACAAACCAGCACTGGCTTTACAGTGCCCTGAGTGCACTAAGTAAGAGCTTCCCAGAACTTGAGCTGCCTGCAGTGCAAATCCAGTACAAGCTTTCATGCACTTCTTATGTCATTGTAAATCTTTAATCTATGGTGAGAAAAAATGAAAGGGTTATATATAAAAAACCCCACTATATAACGATATAACTTCATATCTTTCTTTTTTCTGCCCACAACCCCCCCCCCCCCAAAAAAAAAGTAAAATTGCAACTCCTCCTTGTGGGACAGGGGTAAGAAACCATTTGTTTTTTTCCCCTGGGTTAATTTTCAAGGACTCTTACAGGTTTAGGGTGTATATGACTATGTTCTCAAGGAGAAACTTGCCAAATTTTAGTGCTATACTCCTGTCTGATTCTAATTCCCATTAGTAGTGAAATATAAAATCATTCTGTACTGCCTCACTTTTTCCCAACAAAATGTATTTGGATGAGCTTCTCTGTCTCCTATCCTAGCAAGGTGTAATTTTACTTATGTTTCTATCAGCATCACATAGTATGCATGTATTTTGGGAGTCAGAGAGGTTATGTGACAAATTTTTTCTTAAAATTCTAGTTTACTGCTTGTAGATGAAACTCAGCACCAGTTGTTTGAAGGGAATATTAAAATACTAGGGTAGGGCCTTTATGGTGATGTGAACATACACTTCAAAAATCATGGTCTATTCATTTCTTACTCTGGATTAGTTCATAGATTTCTGAATCACCTGGACAAAGTACTTATCTACTTCATGCCTCATTTTAACTTGTTGTACAGTAGAGATAAATTAGTTACCTATTTCATGGGGATGTTATAAAGACTAATAAATTATTTAGGCAGCAATTTAAAGCACTGGTATAAGTAGGTGATGAGTATTAATGGTGAAGATACTCAGTTGCACAAATGGCATTTAGACACTTAACTGTCTCTGAAAATTTTCTCCTGGCTGTTGGTGGCAGTGATTTGTTATAGCATGTGACCTGGGGAAAGCTACTTAACTTCTCTGCCAAATGGGAAGAGTAACAGTGTACCTCAAAGGCATTTAATCTGCAAAGAACTTTGAAGTCCTTCCACAAGAGGGGCACTATCAGTGAGCTTATTCCAGTCGTTGTAAGTCATCTGACAGTTTTTGAAAATCTTTCCACCTCTTGTTGCATGATAAAGTTGCAGAATGCTTCAATTCCAAATACCAATTGTATTAATTTATTAAGATATCCTTTCTTATACTCTGAAGTTAGTTGGCAGAGAACTGGACATGTGTTGAGGATATGATCCACACTTGCCTTAAAAGTGACATTGATTTATTCTTCACAGTTTTTTTCTAGTGTGAGAGCTACCCTCTGTATGGTAAAAAACCAGCAAAGTCAACCATTTTGGTACTATTGTTTCAAGATGTTCAGATAGAAAACCAAACCAAATGTCTTATTGGAATGGGAGACAAAAAGAACTTGTTAAACACTCATTTTTCAGGCATCCTACAGCATAGTAGCCACTCAAATACTGACTGGCTGCCAATGATGAGTAAAGTTAAACACAAGGACTGACAAACACTGTGAGGTCAGTTGTTTAAAATGCCTTAGAAGATGTCCAGGCAATCACAAATGAAAACAGTCAGTCAATAGAAAGGTGCCAAATTAGCCACAGTGTAACTAAGAGGAGAATTTACCTAAGCAAGGATTTTTGTTTTTCTGGGCAAAATCTGACTTTGTAAAAAGACCATCAAAGAACTTTCCACACCTCTAGCTCAGCACTCCACCTGCCAGCTCCACAGGATCCATTATCTAGCCGTGTTGTTCACAGAATATCAGTAATGTTGATGAACAGATATTTGGGCATGGTAACAATGGGAACATGCTTCTGGTGTGCTTACAGTGGGTCCCCTGAAACCTTTGACTCATGATAAAGTGCTGCACCAAGCTTCTGTGGGTTAGCAGAGATGGTGGCAACAGTAGCTGCAATTTTTCTTCATGAAGTATGTATGGTTCCACTGCAATAACTGAGGAACACTGTGATAAAATGCACTGAAGAGAGGAAATCCCTTGCCTGACTACTTTAAAAAGGCATTGTTAGGAAAGTCACTCCTCTGAAAGTTGGGGGAAATGGGCTTTTATTGCTCTGGAAAGAAGGCTATTTAATGCAACTGCCAATTCAGTGTGAATCCTGTTAACTGCTGGCAAAAAGGAAAACAAGTACACCTTCTCCTCCAGCTGTTTTTGAGTAGAGACTATACCTATATGAGGGTTCAGAGAAGATAACCAGTCACATCTTTAGAAATTGCATCCCACAGTTCTGTACCTAACAATTTTTTTGTGAAGCTGAAGCTTGAAAAAGGAGCCAGGTGCAGTGGAGACATTTTTCTTTCTGCAAAGATGAGCATGTGCTAAGTGAAACCTGGGTCATGGCAGCATTCAGTGTTTAATCAACTAATCACTGAAATTAAGCACTTAATTTCTTCAGAACCAGTCCAAAATTTTCTTTTCCTAATGTATAACCATAATTTTTACTGCCTTTTTCCTTATAAATTTCTTTGGAAGTCCTCGTAGACTGAGTTTCCATATACTAACATCTGCAAGTGTTACTAAGTTTGTTTTCACAGAAAGCCTGCAAAGCAATGTTGGCCAATAGACAGCAGTGTCTAAAAACTCGAAGGGAAAATATTTCACTTAGGCTTGAGCACCTGTCAAGGTCTGAGAAGGAATTCAAACAATGAAGCTCAATATTCTGATATATCTTTATTTACTTATTTCCTGTAAACTGTGAGACCTAATTAGTACTTCTCCAGAAATACTTTAAACCATATAATGTCATATAATACTGCTGTTTTGTAAACAGTCTGACATTTGGAAAAGAAAGATAAAAAGCTTTTCTTCTTCCTTTTTCTTCCCCCTCTCTCTCAACTAATTATATCTAATCCCTTGCTTCTAGGGTTGAAACACTGACGTGTGTCCTTTTTGTTGTTTAATCTATGGTAAATGTAAATAGTTCATTATAATAATATAAAATTAACTTCAGTATTTCTGTGAAATTGCTGCTGTACCAAAATGGTCAGCAATTACAAGGTATCAGTTCTGAAAAGGTAAATGACTGCCACGTTCAAATAGCTATAATGCTTCATCTTATAATTATATAACATCATTAGAGACATAATTATGTAATTTTGTTAGATATTGAATCCTCATGCCCATCCTGGGTTTTTGCCCAGTCTGTCTTTAGGAAAACTCTGAACAAATGTTTGTGTATCGCTCATTTGTGAAAATGGGGTGTTCTGATTCAACAGCAAAGAGCTGGAAATAGGTGTATTGACTTCACTGGTCTGAATGCATCACTACAGAGGAGTACTTAGAAGCAGATAATTTTGGATGATCAGTAGATACAGCTCACAGAAGTGCATTTATGAAGTGCTCTTGATGTAGAAGGCAGTAGCACAAGCAGTCTGGACTGTGAGTGCACCTTGGATGGCATCCAGGCTAAATGCAGACAAGCTGAGGAACCTTTTGTTAGATATCACTGTCTCTTATGTTGGCTGCTGGGAACAGGGGTTTGCAGAAAACAATAGCTCAAGCATGTTGTATTGCTGTCTCTTCAAACATGTTTGCAAATGCTTCCCTGAATACAGCAGTTGCTTTATGTAAATACATGTAGCAATAAGAAATAATATGTCCCGTGCAACAATTCCTCGGGGTGAATTGTTGGGGAATTTTTCCCAGAGGAAGTCCTACTTAAATGCATAGGCTGTGTTAAATTACCAGTTTCGGAATACATTGAAAAACTAAAATGGTGTTTGCTTCTGTGGCGTGAGAATAGACAGCACTGCTGCAAAGCTGTCCGAGCACCTGCGGGAGTGGGGGGAGCAGGACTGGCCCGTAATTCCCAAGTTGTCAGAATGGATATTTGCAGAACTGTGACATTATCTACTTCCAGTAACAGCTGTAACAACCAACTGGATCCCCACTGTGCATAGCCAGTGGCTACGGTGCTTGCAGTTTCCAGGGGACACGGAATTACTCGTTTTCTAAGGTGCTATGAATAGACAAGAGTGCAGCACTAAAAATATCTGCAAGAAAATTACAGATATTTGTATTTGGGACTTTAAACAAAATAATTAATAACTAGAAGGCTGCGTTAGTTTGTTTTCTCATTGACCACCTATTAAACATGTTTTGTTCTCTCAAGACTGCAAAAATCTGTGTGCAGTCCCTCTCTTCACCACACACACCCACATACTGGAAGTTTTTCAGTCACCTTGGACTTCATATCTTATGCTCTTTGTATGTACTGCTTACACCAAACACCCTCAGCACCCTGTCTTGTGTGGCACAGCTCTCCTAGGCAAGAGGTAAGGCTGAACAATTGGAGAGTCCCTGCTACCATGAAGAACTGTGAATTGTTTGCTGATCTATGAATCTGTCACTTCATGTTTCTCCTGCAAGACACTGCACTTCGAAGGACAGATTTGTTACCCTTTGCCAACAAACCTTCTTCTCTTCTCTGCTCTCTGACCCTTTCCAAGTAGGAGGAGCAAGAGCCTGCAGCCATAATTGCACATGGCTCTCCCTTCCTGGTCTGTAGCAGCTGTTTCAGGCAAACCAGATGCTGTGGCAGCATTCCATGTTTGTGTAAGACTGGATGGGGAGCAACTGAATCTCTGAAAAGTGCAGTGTTCAAAAATGACAAGCATGAAGCAAAATTCAGCCCCTGCCCCCTTTTTATTGTGTGGTGAGCAAAGAGATAAAGGAAAATATTTTGATCTCCGTAGTCAGCCTTGTGCTGTTACTGATCACTGGAACTTATGTAGAAGACAAACATGGACTCAAACTACCTCTGAAGTACAAGTGATGTTTTCCTGCTAACAAGCTGATAGATGTTATCTCTATTTCAGTAATTTTGTTGAAAAATTGAGTTTTGTGTGTATTTGTGGGCTGGAAGTTGGAGAAGCATATACCAGGACCTAAGGTACTAATTAGAATTGTTATTTTTCTGAACAGTAAAAGGGACTCTCTTTTATTCTTGCAGATCTAAAATACACGCTCAAGGGCAACAGCTTTAAAAGAATTCAGCTCTTTACATAGGTCTACTTAGCAATAATGAACATATTGTTAGTCTGTTGACAAGAAAGAAATTGTATTCCTTACTACTATTCCAGTTAAAAGCAGTTGTTATGGCAACTATTGCAGTATCTTTATTGGTATTTCTACTGTACTGTTTGAGAGAGGCAAAAATCTCTTTTGCTCTGCTGCATGTGACTGACAGAATGGGAGACAGAGATGCCCTGTTGCCAAGTAGCAAGATGAGGATTCTAGTAATGTTTTAAGTTAACCTCACCCTTCCCTAGGGGATAGGGAAGCAAGGGCTGCCCACAAATGCAGACAGATTGCCCAGACAGACAGATGATCAGAATCTCTTTCCAAAGCTCTCAGTACCCGGAAGGCCTGGCTGCAAGTACAGCCAGCTGCTTTCACATGTCAGTCTTGGTAGTCAAATCTCCATGTGCTGCTCCCAGGGAAGTGTGATGTGTGTAGCTTATTGAGTGTCTAGGGATCCCATCCAAATACCTGACAAGAGTCAGACAGAAACTGTTGCCTGTGTGCTTAATGGATAGTACAAGAATACTCTGCAGCAAAGTTTGTATTACCTCTGTGGGTAGTTCCTCAAGTGCAATACCTTCTAGTTGTGAAACTAGGTTTATATGCAGTTTGCCTGCAAACTTGTGTGGGCTTGTTTGGCTTCAAGCCAAACCTAGGCAGATTTTTTCCCCAATTTTTTTGTTTCAGATGGTTGTTTCCTTTTATCGTTTTCAGCTTTTTTTTTTGTTTGTTTGGGTTTGTTTTGTTTTGTTTTTTGTTTTACACTGTTTTTGCAGTGTTTATTACTGTAACAGTAAAGCACCTGAAGAGGTCAAAAAGGTGTTGTATAAACCATTGTTGTTTCACAGGCAATTGTTGGCACTTATCACACCAGAGGGGTTTCTGCTCATTTTTTAAAAGCAAGGGTAATACAGGTGTTATTTCTGAGTTAAACAGCGGACATGTGTAAGGTGCAATGTAGAAAAACAAGTAGGGTCAGCATCTGCATTGTGAAGGACTTCTAGATTTAGCATCAGGAGTTCAGCATTTGGAGAATGGAGGAAGGATTGAAGATGCATAAAATGCAAAATATCAGCAGCTTTATGAATATCAGCACATGCCATGAAATCAGATTGCCTACCTTTAGGGTACTCTATGCTGTCTGATCCATCTTTCATACTATTTTTCTGCACCTTCATTCTTATTGGATGACTGCCTCCCTACTAGGGTAAATATTAAGTCATCAGTGTCTACAGTTGTGCTTTGTTTCTTCAGCCTTGAGCGACAAGGGGCATTTGTGACAGCAGAAAAGAGTTCTGGTTTGCTCTCTGACTTCCACATGTAGTACCACTTTTATAAAGATGATAGAACATTGACTATGTGTTTTATCATATGCTAATCAAACTTTTGTGTACTAATCAAACTTTTCTGGTGGATCCAAGAAAGTGGTCTCTGATTATTCACATGACTTTAGGAGCCAAATACAAAGTTTCACACAAATTGGCCCTCATTAAATCCATTTTCTTGAATGTTGTAGAAGGAAAAAGTAAGCTCTGGGTTGCAAGTAAACCTCCTTGTTCATTTGATAGTAACAACATCTCTTGAATGAAAAAGTGAGAAGCTATTTCCAGTTATACAGAACTCAAAAATTATTTAATGAACAAGCCAGAGAACTTAAAACACTCATTCATGTACACGATGGCTTCTTGGCCATAGTGGGGAAGAAAGCAAAGTCCATACTGAGCTCTAAAATTCGTCTTTCAGTGGGCTATAATTTTGAACAGACTTTAATCTTCTTGTTCTTCAGTGTTTTAATAAAAGTAACTGTTAAGCACAAACTGATGTTCTTTTAGCACAAGAGGTGGGACACAATTAATTAATTAAGGCTGGCATGCTTCTACTTTGATCTGGGACGATCAATTGATAAAGAAAATTGGTGAGCAAAATGTGCAGCATTATGTAATCACTTAAGGAGGAAACTGTAGTTGTACCCAAGAATTCCCACTGTGGACCAGTCTGAGTCTGTGTCCCCACACCCTGTACTATTCCCTCTTCAAGCAGTCAAAGCCATGCCTGGATACAGAGGGAATTGCTGGCAGATTACACTCCTGCAGCTTCCTTACAGCAGTTTCACTATCAAAAGGGCAAATTAGCAGCCATGACTTTAAGAAACTACTGAACTCTGACCCAGCTGATAATTTTTAAAATCTTCAGTGAGGGATACATATCGGGGAGTGGACAGAGGGGAAGAGTGAGGTGTGACTTCTCAGAAAAATCTGCTGGAAAACTCAATTTTCCTGTACCTCTGACTCATGTAGTAATCTTTAATAGTCTGTTGACTGTACAGGGCCCTTATCAGTGCCAGGCATTATATTGAGTGACAATAGAACGGGATGGATCAATAGGCCATAATTCAATTAATAATCAAGAGTCAGGTTTTAATAACCGTATTCCTCCTGGAAAGTGTGTCACTCTTCGAGTGGTTCCACAGAAACTGATATACAAGAGAAGATGATGGCTCTCAAGGTAATTTGATTATCAGCTAATATTCATCTTTCAGGAAAGGGCATGGAAGTGTTTAACATAAAGTAAGTGATCACTTCTACAGACAACCTAAAGATTAAGTGAATAGACAGACTTCTGAAACTACACCAGTAAAACTTGATTTGTCTGAGTTTAAATATGATATAAAATGTTCTTTTCAGATCTTTTCAGTTGATGAAATCTTCATGTGATTCAGTATCTCCCAGGAAACCTCAGTCAAGGATTTAATACCTGAAAGCATCTCTTTTTAAGAGGAAGAGTTGTTTAAATTGGCCCTCCTTGACAGGAGTTATTGATTGTAAGACCAATAGATGAAGTCACGCTGTAGAACAACAAAGTGGTTTAAATATGAACTGGTTTAAGTCTGAAGTGACATTTTGAATATTTTTCTCTGTCTGCTATCAAATTTGGGGGTAAGAGAGGCTTTAACTTTCTTGACTGCTGAATACACAGAAATCTAACATTAAGATGCTTAGGCACAATATACACAGGTTGGAAAAATGTAGGTGGCATGCGTTGCATTCAGCTGCAAGCAGAAGGATTAGGTATCTAATACATAGTCAGCCAATGTGGCTTCAAAGCAATTCAGTTGAAATTTGGACTATACTTTTTAAGAATAGGAAAGTAAGACAGATTAGAAAAGTGATACCTGTGAGAAATTTAAAGTGGCTGTTGATACTGGTTTTGTGGTTTGGTGCTGATTTATTTTTTCTTGTGTGATATGTACCCAGGCAGACTATGCTTGATAAAAAAGCATGTGAGGAACCTTGATAAAAATCAAGGTTATTCACTTCTCCAGCGTGATGATGATCTTTCTTCATCTCTTGAAATAATAAGCTCTCTAAATGTCTGTCAAGTTTGACTAAATAGGTCCAGCAAAAATACCGAAAGGACAACACTTGTTTTGGAAAGCTGCTCTTTGTAGGATAACTTTTAATTCGTGTCTCTGTAGTGCTTGTGTTGTACTTTTTCTACTATTTAGAAAGGTATTCTCAGCCTCCAGTTTGGCTGGAAAGATCCAATTTGTGTAGGTTTAAAGTGCACATGTGAGTTCTGAACACCACTTGAACTCATGAATAAAACAGGAGTTCCTTGTGGAATTCAGCAGGAGTCGTGCTTGGGACATACTTTGGGGATCCAGTCCAATTCCTCATCAAACAGAATTGATGCTGTTCCTCAAAGTCAATGTGTGTGTGCTGACCTACACCAGGTGAGGATTCATGCCTGTTGCCAACAGGTGTGGGCACAGCAGGTTGCACGGCATTGCAGTGTTTTATGCTAGTGTTTGGCTCTGGATTTGAGTAAGAACTGCTCAGTGACCTTCAGACTGTGGGAAGTGGCAGGATTTCAGTTTGTGATTTGTGACTGATTATTCAAGATGGTCTGTAGACATGTTTGGGATGTATTTTTGGTATCTCCTCTTTAATTGTGAGCACTTCCAGAGCATTTAGAACTATATATAATAGCAATAAAATATGTACTTTTTGCTACGTAGCTGAACAAAATCTAGGAGAATATAGAAAATTATAAAATAATGGTAAAAAAAAATTATGCACAGAAACACCTTATTAACAGAGGCTGAAGATAAGAGTTTAGCCTTTGGTGGGTTGTTTTGAATTCTCTGACCTAGCTGAGAGGTGGAAAACCTCTGCAGCCAGGTTGCTCTGTGCTGTGCTTGAGGTTTGGGGACTAGATTCACTCTGCTACGTATTTACCGAGTTGTTGTCTTTGGCCAGAGAGATAAATTTTTATGGCCCCAAAACTGATGCATGAATAGCTCCTGGATTTAGCTGGACAATGTGACTCCCCTTTTGTGGATAAGGAGTGAGCAAGAGATTGCTGGATGGCTGTGGATTATGGTTATTGCATGCTTAAATTTAGCTGTCAGAAGAGGAGTAATTTTTGCAGTTTTCTAGGAGTAAGAAAGAGTCAGTATTTTAACTGTGCATTATTGGTTATAAAAAACTCCAACCACCTACACAGACTACTGACCAAGGATGTCAGCAGTGTTTAAAGGATCGACTTAATCTTCTAATACTTTCTTTTAGATCTGAGCAGTCATCACCTTCTATGCTGTGATTCAGTTTCCTTAGAATATTCAGTTTCTTTCTTTTTAAAAGCTTAATGAAAATTGTGTTTCCCTCTGGCCTTTTGCAACTTATATATATTTGTTACTTTCATATTGTAAGATGAAAATATATTCTTGTAATTGGAAAATTCTGTCCTATCATATGAGGCTACTTCACTGGATATAATATATTATGGTGAAAAGTATATTTCTGAGGTGTTTAAAGAAGTTTTCAAGTGGTTTGTCATGAAGATCCCATTCTGAAACTATGCATAACAAGACAATTCAGGTAAAATAGTTGCTTCTGCCTGACAATACAAAGCTCATGTTAGTCAGTAAACAAAAATATATGGTTTTGCTGTTTTAGGATATAGCTGTGAATGACAGTCCTGAGAATCATGTTCTGCACTTTTAAACATTTTCAAAGCAAGGTGTGTGGCAGGGGAGAAATTTAAGCAATACTACTGCAAATCAGTAGAGAACACACTTAGATAAAAGCCTTACTAATTGCCTCCTGAGCCTCTGTATTAGCACAGCTATTTTGTGTTCTGGTTTTGAGAAGTTATTGTGGAAAACTTTTAACATTTACTTGAAAAAATGTTGCAATAGGATGGTGTTATGTTTTGCTTTTTTTTGTCAGTGTTAAAAACAGATGTGGTGCTGAAGGTGTTCTGGGTAGCACAGTGATATAACTGTGATACAAACCATTCATTTTGGTGTCTTGCCTGCGTGTCTTTAAGACCGTGGTTGGATGAAGTGCACTTTAAAGTGATTTTTCTTTTTTTGTTGTCGTTGGCCAGTAAACAGTTAGAGTGTGCATGCATACTTATGTTTCACGTATAAGTTTATATATATTTGGAGGTGTAGAGGTATATATACACACAAATATACATAATTTAGGTCTGTAAGCAAAACAGTGGTACATTCCATTGATGTATGATCTTGAAACCTCAGTGTTTCCCTTTGTCTATATCTCCAGCTGAGTATTCAGTGCTACCCAGTATAGAATGACATGTGACAGCTAATGGCTTAATTATCACTTTTGCAACTGCCTCTTGATCAACATACACAAAAAGACTCAGTGCTGGGTGTCAACTGATTAACTTCTTTTTAGAAAAGGCCCAGAATGTAGTACAACTGAGGCCCGATGTTGGAGGATTAAATTTTGGTCTTTCAGAAAGATGAAACCAAAAAAAAGCCGCCTCTTCCACAGCAAAAGAGGACAATGCTAAGCCCTGTTCTGCACAGCCACTTCCAACAGATATTAGCAAGCCTGGAAAGTCCAGGTAGGTCAGGACAGTCCTGAATTCTCCTGTCAGAGTTCTAGCTGGGAATAAATGGGTATGGTCTTGGTACTTTTGTTGAGTTGCCAGGATATAATTATCAGGTAGTAGATACACGATTGTTACTTGTCAAGAAAATCTGATCAAAAGGTATTGGGAGTAGTTCTCAGGCAGTAGGAGGGAAGCGAGAGCTGGCTGGATCTTTCTGGTCATCTTCGTCTCTGACCATACTCACCTGAGGATGTATATGACTTCTGGAATGGTGTTCTTTTTTTGCCCTTAAGCGCTAGCTTTTCTTTAAAAACAACTAAAAAAATACAGAAAGTGAAGATGAGTTTTATTTTTCACTTTGTATTTTTGATTATTTGTGTTTTTACAGTGCGAGGCAGTGCTCCTAGACCTATGTCATTGCTGTGTAGCTGAAAAGGAAAGTGGTGATAAGGCAGTTCATGACTAAGATTGTCTAGTGAAATGTGGCCATGTCCTTCAGTTCTGCTTGTGCTGTTCTGTTTTTGCCTCTCTAACAGGCACGTCAAAGGAAGTCTGTTCAGAGACCTTAGGCCTCAGAAAGGGCACAAGGATGGTGCTGTTAGGTACACTCATAATTTCTACTGTACCATTTTAGTAGGCTTACCCACAGGTTTAAACCCCTTTACCTTCTTCTATGAGTGATCGCATAAAGCTGTTTGCTCCATGATACCAAACAAAGGGAAAAGCATATTATAATGCATGTATTTTACATATATCTGAATTGCTGTAGTATAATGTAATGTTTCAAGTCCAAATTTATGACTTCTCCCCCTCCCCCCCAGCCCCCACTATCCCCCCCATGTTTATTTTGGTAATTCTTCTGTAGTTACTAGAATTGCAGTGTGATCAAATTTAAACCCATAGTTACCACTGAGGGATTCCCTGTAATATTGTTGAAGAAAAGTGTTCCTCAGTGCAGGCCCCTTGGGAATCAAGGGGAGCAGCAGCCTTGGAGCTGCATGTATAGTGGGGACCTACGGCTGGATAGCACCAAACATGGGTGCTAGGACAAGGAACAATGGATAAAATTGGGAAAGAAGGGAAATTTAGGTTAGATATATGGAAGAGACTCTTTACTGTGAGGGTGGTGAGGCACTGGAACAGGCTACCCAGAGAAGTTGAGGATGCCCCATCCCTGGCAATGCTCAAGACCAGGTTGGATGAGGATTGAGAAGCCTGGTCTGGTGGAAGAGGGTTGGAACTAGATGATCTTTAAGGTCCCTTCCAACCCAAACCATTCAAAGATTCTCTGGTTTGGAGAGGTGATATGGCTCACTTAAACGGGGTTTTCTTTTTCACTTAGCAGTGAACATCAGCATGCTGCTGCAGTGTGATCAGGAATACCAACAATCTTCTCTGGGCAAATGCTAGACACAGGATAGTCATTTAGGTTATGAAATAAAGCAGTTCAGAGTTCAGCACCTTCCTTTAACTTTTGTTAAGTCTTTGCCAGGTATCTCCCTCTAGTGCTCACAAACAAAATCATCAAACTAGAAAGTGAAGGCTCAGTGCAGTAGGCCTGTAGGACTCTGGAGGAGACTAGTTTGATCCATGCTACTTGTTTTTTATCTTTTGGCTGCATGTCTGTGCACCGAAGCCTTGGTATTTCTGCTGAAAAGAAGGTTAGCTTATCTTACGCTACTCTGTATGGGTTCTGCACATTTCTCTGTCTGAACATGTATTTCCCTCCTCACTCATCTGGAATGGCTATGAAAAATAAGCCAAATTGGCCAGTGGTGGAATTTGGGACTGCTCAAAATGGCTCTGCATCCCCATGGACTGAGCACTCTCCCACGAGGACAGTTCACATGCACCCGCAGGCAGAAAGCTTGGCTCACTTGTGTAGCAGTCTCTTCTTTTCTCTACAGAGTGAAATTAAAGCTGCTTTACCTTTTCATGCTGCTCTACCCTGACAGGCAGGTTATTGATGCCCTTTCAGGGTTCTAATTTTAATGAGAGGTTTTTCACTCAAACAGGCCTGAGGGGCCTCCGAAGCCGGTCAAAGTGCAGGTGTTCAGCCCATCTCTGTCGGCTGTGACTCCTCTGTTGTTGGCTCAGTGTTTTCTTCTCTGAGAAGCAGATGAATGCTATATACAGCACAAGCTTGAACACCTAAAATTAACGTGCCACATGCCTTATTAAGCAGTCATAAGAAACAATATGGCTCATCCTGAACGTGAAGCCAGTTTGTAAAAGACAGTTTGGAGCATAACCAGCTCCAGAAGAGGTTAGGACTGTTTCTTAAGGTAACAAAAAAACAGAATAAAAAGAACAAACAGAGTACTAAAAGAGAAGGAATTTACATACAAATAAAAGCAGCTGGAAATAGATGCCAGTAATCCCACCGTTCTGGTTTACCCCATCAAACTGTTTCTTTTTCTCCTCACCCCAGTCTTAGAGAGAGATGAAGTGATATGGCATTGCATTCACACCTTCTTCAAGGCAGGGAGAGAGGCAGAGTGAATTCATACCTTTTGCACTTGTATGGAGCCATTTTTATCCAAGTCTGCAGTAGTCAGGGAACAAAAAAAGGAGTTGTAAGAACAATGAAGAATTGGAAAGAAAGTGCTGTCGTTGAAATGGAGGCCAACCCACTGAGACATGTCAGGGTTTATTTTTCATTTTTCTTCTAGTAGCTGCTGCTTTTCTGGCATAGCTTTTCCCCCTTCTTCTTAATGAATTCTCTTCTCTGTGTTACTTCAGCCCTGGGGTTCTCTCTGGGGTTTTATTTAGTGGTACAGGAGAGAAAATGTACATGGGTGCATTATACACTTCCATGCACCACACCTCCCTCCCCATATTTGCACACTAGTAGATACAGTGGCCTAGACAGATCTCCAGGGAGGGAGAATGGAGAAAATCCTCCCTCCTTGTAGCTACTAGTGTGCAGGTAGGACTTTTTATCACAAGTCTGTAGAATACTGTTGCTCTGCAACAACTTGTCGAAATCTGGCTTGGGTTAATGAAAACAATGAAACCAGCACTTAACTTCCAAATGATTTCCATGGAGACAGCTAGACAGCAATAGTGTTTGGACTTTTTTATTCAATAAAAGTTTGAGTTATAAATATTCTCCATTTGTTTCCTATTTACAGTTGTAAAATATTTTAGGATAGCCTACCCGTCACCTGTCATTCAACGTCTCTATAAATGCCGTGAAAACATCATCGTGAAATAAAAACGTCTTATTTTCAACCCACAAACCCAATTCCCACACACTCACCAAATAAAATCAAAGAGACAAAAAAGAGGAGAGAAGGAACCGGGGGAATGGGGAGCAAGAGGAATACAGTACAGCAGGCGACAATGCAATATTTGCTACACAGTAGCAAAGGAAATGGGTACAAAATTTAGTCTGCTATGATGACAAGCTTCTCAGGACATTTGTTATAGACCAGCGCTGTCCAGTGCATTTCTGAAGGACCAGTTGAAATCCAAATTCATTTTCATTGTTTTCCTGCAATTCCAGGCAGCGCTTGGATTTTCGGTTCTGGATAGGGCCTCCCTTTAAGGATGGGGGGGGAAAAAAGAAGAGTTTGGATTAAACATTGTGAACTTATTGCATTGCTACTCCATGTGGTAATATAAATTATAGAACATCCCAGTGTCCATCTACGAAAGTCCACTGCTACTGTGAAAAACGCTTCAGTCAGAAACAAGATAAGCACTAGGTTGGATTTGGAATGAAGGTTCTTTTGTCACAGGCTGGTTTAATCTCTGATGCAGTTTGGAATAGCCTCAATTGCCTGGTTTCCATTTCAGCAAATGGGATTTCTGGAATTGAGCTGTGTTTCCATGCATTTTAACCACGAGTCAAAGCTTTTCTGTTTGCTTCAGTTCCCTGACTTTGTGGCTCTGCTGCACTTCTGAACATCAAAAAAAGGCAAACGAGGCCAGGGGTGTCCTGTATAAAGGACAAAATGCAAAAAACTGTTTACTGTTTGAATACTGAAATGTCTTTTATAATCTTATGTTGCTAATCCTCAGTATTGAGTCTGTTCAATTCTCAGCTTAATACTGCAATATTAAAGCCCAGCCGTCACTGCTGAGTTGCATGAAGTCTTAAATCACTGGGGCTATCAGCAGTTAACTACAGACCTCAATTACAATTAAATTGCCATGCAGGTGACATAAATTACACTTTCCCTCCCTTTAAATCCGTTTTTAGTTGGTTCTCTCATCCTCTCCCCTGTCTAATAAAGGTAATAGATAACTTGTAAGCATTATTATCTTGGAAGTTTCTTCCAAGATACACAGAGTAGAGTAATTGTACAGAAGTCTGAAAGTGGCTTTCCCTAGAGTGTCTTGAACCTGTGTAGTCAAGAATTACTGGCTTAATCTGCAAATCAAAGAATGGAGCGTTTGTCAGTACAGATTAGTGCATTTGAAAAGTGTACATGGAAAGAGAAGCTGCATTTAAATTACTTATTTGTCCAATGGAAAAAAAATAGTTGCTATAAAAAACCCCGGCCCCATACAAAAAAACCACCACCTCATAGTTTTCTCCAAGTCTGCGTTATAGCTTGCATTATGAAGTCGTAACTGGGAAAGATTTCTGTTATAATCAC
The DNA here is from genome assembly GCF_001604755.1 of Lepidothrix coronata. Taxonomy (NCBI): domain Eukaryota; kingdom Metazoa; phylum Chordata; class Aves; order Passeriformes; family Pipridae; genus Lepidothrix; species Lepidothrix coronata. Next base: position 724,122 of record NW_016690295.1, read on the forward strand.
AAGTCTCTTGGCATAAATATATCGGCTGTGTGCTGTTTTAGAGCTGCTTCTTCCTCAAACAAGGGCCGCTCGTGCCATTCAGTACAGGTTCTGCTTCATTCAGAAGGGAGGCTGAGGGTCTCCTCCTATCCTACCAGTAGTGCTTTCTCCAACAAGTGACTTCTAAAATAATTTTTTGGGCCTGGCTAATGCAATACAGAAACAGTTTTGAAAGCTCCACATTTTAAATATAGCTTTGGGAAAGTGAGACCATTTCTAGAATAATCCACAAAAATTCAAAACATGAGGCTCCTGTAAATCCTTATGGTAGGCCTATGTGCAGTCTTGATACAATTTTCACTGATTACTTTACTAGACAGACAGGTATACAGAGGTATTTTAATATACCTCCATAACAAAATGCTGAGTGAACTGTATTTTCCTACCGCTGTATAACCATTATTGACATTCGTATTAATAACAGTAGTTAAGTTTGGGTGCCTGGTGGGAGCATAAACTCTAAGCTATCCAAAAGCAATAAAACTGCAAGACATGCAAGAAATTTCAAGAAACTAGGATGAAAAATTAGTCAAAGCTTTATTATGTGCTATTTGTTCTCTTATCCTAGACATGCACCCTACACAGCCCTCCTCAGCCCCCCAACCTCCCTGGTTAATTTGGCCTTCTAAAATTCATTGTACTGAGATTGATTTTCCCCCCATCCAGCCCCCCCCATTAATGAGATCTGAACTAGGTTCTTCACATATAAAGCTCTAAGGTAATAGATATTTTTCTCATTGCAAAAATCAACAGTTGTTCTGTTTTCTTCTAGCAAAACATAATGTTTCTGTCATTAGTGAAAGCTGTTGAGTATAGTTTTTTCACTGCACAGACTCAGTGTTGCATGGCACCCAGGGTCAGCTATCTGAGTTTAAACTGGGAATTGGGAATTACAGTTTACAAGTGTTTCTGCCAAAACCCAAACCCAAGATTAACTTCCTTGTGTTTTCAGCTGATGCTGGAGGTGCTTATGTTGCTGTTGGTTATGTTAACTAGTTTTGAGTCTTTCATTTATGACTTGTTCCTCATCCCAGTTTCAGTGTCTGAGACATCCTCAGCTCAGATCTTGCACTGGAAGCTGAAGAAAGTTGTCCCACTTTTTGTCTTGTTAGAAGACTAACTCATTCAGGACACTAGTTCAGGTCTATTACTTGCCTGACTTTTGAACTTGGGATGTGAATCTGTGTATGGTACTTTTAGGCTTTGCCTGTCATTTCTAACTTACTAGCGAAAGAGGAGGAATGGATTTAATTCTCTCCACATTTGTAAAGCATGACAGCTAAAACATGTATGTTTCCCTGGTACAACTCTTCTCACAACTCTGTGAAAAGAACTCTGTGGTGTCCACTTTGAGAACAGTTTTTATGCTTATGAACAGGAATGAGCCGGGATGTTCAAGTCTAACTTCAGCAGCTGGGCTGGAGCAAACACCTCATTTCTTGGCTGCACTTTGTGAATCCCATTCTGTGGTGCCTATTTTTTCTCCCCAAGGACAGTACATGGGGTCTAGGTCACTCACAGCTCTGTTAGGTAGAGGAAGGTGCAGCACTAAGGCATAAATACTGCCATGCTGAGTGGGAATTTTCCTGCCTAATTCCCATTTGTTTCAGTGGTGAAGGGTTCTTTCACTTGAATGAGCCTTACGGTTTTGGGGTTAGAGGAAGGAGGAGGTCACAGAAGAGACAGTGTTTTTCCTTTTTTCTAAGTCTTGTAGAGCAGACTGAGGTGTTTACACTAAATGTATTCATGTGAAACACTTTAATACAGGCAGCTACATAAACAAAGTGTAAACCCCTCCTAAGGAAAACCAAAACAAGCAAGCAACCAATAAACCACACAAAAAGCTCCTCTCACACCTCTTCTCTTTTTCTGATGTGTCCTCATATGAAATCTACCTTCTATTTAACAGAAACAAGTGACTCAGAAGATAAAAAACCAAGGAAGCTCTTTTTGATGTGGAAAGCACTCTGCATGGCTACTGAAAATCACCCTGCTGAGTACCTTGGAGCTGCAGAATGGAATGTAAAACAGACACCAAAGTTAAGTAGCAGCTAATATGTGGGAATTGAGTGTTGTACAGAGCACAGATGCTTTTAGCAGAGCAGTTTTTTTTTCCCACTAAAGACAAATGTAAAGACTCAAGCCCTGTTAGAAACAGCACAACTTAGCTCCTAAGAGACGTGAGGCCTGCGCAGAGCCATGGCTTCGTCCCTTGGAGAGGATGCAGTCTACACAGCTTTGATTCCTTTCAGTAGGCATATAAATGAAAGAATTGCTCTGAGGTACAGGCAGTAAAGTTTGTATAGTATTCACTTAAAATTTCCTGTCGTTAGTCTACTTAACTGTGTTCAGGTCCCCTTCTTATGCCTCATGCAAGCCTGGGACAGTGGTATTGGTCTGTTACCTCTGGATTGATGACAGCACACCTAGTACATGTCACAAGGCCTGACTTAGTGAGCTGTGCAAGGATTAAAGTGCATGAACTGAATAATTCCAGTGAGAAAAGAGAGCAGGCAGGACAGAGGCATCAAAAAACTAATGCTGCATTTGCTCCTCTGACTGGCTTGGCCTCCAAATTACAGTATTCCTAAAGAGTTTCTGCAGCCTGTCAGCATCATTAGCATTTGGAACCCTAAAGCCAAATGTAGGCAAAGTTCAAAGTTGTCCTTTAATTTGGTGGGTTTTTTTTGTTTGTTTGTTTTTTAAATAATCATTTAGCAGAACTTATATAAAACTCTCATAGTCAGGTTTACTGTGTTTGGCAAAATGGTTTATTGTATTACTACACTTTAGGCCAAGTGAAAGGTGAGTTGCCTAACTGGTTTCTTTTCCCCATTCTAGGTAAGACCTCTACTTTCCAATTTAAAGGCAAAAAATTGATAGCCTGGGGTAATGTCTTTAATGAGACATAAAATGTAATTCTGTAGGCTGAAAAAAGTTCAAGAGGAATTCTGCCCAGTTGAACAGAGTTAGGATTAAGATTATTGATGATGAGAGGCAGCTCAATGGCAGTGGATGTCTCAAGAGGATAAATAAATATCCAGGTCAACTGTTTTCTAAAAAATAGACTGAATGTGTCAGCACTAACAAGTTTGACTGAAAACTTGCTTCAATTTGCTCATTCATTCATTCAGTTCAAAGATCATCAGTTTCTATGAGAAGCACAAATGCTCTCAACTCTTGCTGGTGGCCTCAGACACACAGAAAACTGATTGAGTGCTTCATAACTGTACTTTTAATGTTAACACTATCAGAAATCACACATCCTGTTACACAGAGCGGAAGACAATACTTTTGACTTCCTTTAGAGTTATTGTACTTTCTGCATATCTACTGTATGTAAGAGCTTTCCAGTCTTTCACTGGAATTTATTCAATAATACAGCATTTAAGGATGCACTTGCAAACCCTTGCAGTAACAGGATGGTCCAATGTGCCTGGTAGACAGTCCCATGGGATTCTGTCCAACGTGAAACTTGCTTTTAGAAAGAGCAGCATGTAGCAAGTATATCCTTACTTATTCTAAGTTAGAGCTAATAAGCTGTGCAAAGTAATTTGACAGTTTTTGCTGAACTGTTCCATGGGTTTTGTTTTGGTTTATTGGGGTTTGTTTGGTTTATTGGCTGTATTTGTTCTCTAGGGTGGTAAAGTGGGATAGGTCCTCTCTGGAATATTGGTCCTTGCAGAACCAGGCTTAGTTGAAGGATCTCATATGGTTTCTCTGGTATCTAGATCATCTCCTCTACAGAGGGCTACACATGGGACAGAACCCTGGTACAGCTTTCTTTCTAAATGCCAGGAATAAATACAACTTTTCTGTAAATAAATGCATACAGGGTATACACCCCATGTAACCTGGAACTTCTGCCCCTCCATACTATTGCTGCTGCACACCTGGGGTTTCATACCATGTTACACTACTCGGATAAACTCCCTTCAAAACAAACCATGTTCAGAATTAATGAAAAAAGATGCATTAAGAAATTTCTGTAAACATATACGAAGCCAAAAATATCTGAACAGCTTCTGTGTTTACTTGCAAAAAAATCTCACCATATGGTTACTGAGCCTTTGTGCAGAATGACAGGCCTTTTAATCAGGTGACATTTACTGGTTGCAGTGTAAACAGCTGGTTTTTTTCTGGCTGTTTTTAATAAAAATTTCCCATTATATTTACTCTCTAATTTTCTTCAGTAAGAATTCTCTTCAGGAAGAACCAAGTAGTTTGCTGTTTTCTGTTACTCTGAAGTTGGATTGCCAAGGCTGTGTTTTGATGTATGAACTAAAAAGCACTTGGCAAGAAAATAACAGAGATGCTACTTAACATAATTTAGGTATTTTAAAGGAAGGATTTGAATGTGGCTATGTGGCACCATTAAAGCTGAAAAATAATTCTCAAAATAGACCTGACTTGGTCAATTTAGTCATTGTTTTACTTGGCACATCTGCTAGATGTAATCTGTGATATTCCAGTCATTTAGGTAGGTGTGATGGGGCCTGTGAGCTGCAAGTTGTTGTGCTGGGATTCCAAATTTCCCAGAAAAAGCAACACAGGAAGGGAAAATAGGGAGTTAGGCTTGTTGCTTTAGACTGAACCAGAGCCTCATAAGCATGAAAGTTAAGACAGGGTTTGTTCACTTAAAAAACTGAGGGATGTTGAATGAATGTATCACTGAAAATCAGACTGATAGTTATTTTTCACAAGTTACTTTAAAGCATGTGCTTTTCCTAACAGAGTTTAAGCCTATTTTTTGCTCATCACATTAAAGCTCGTGTTATTCTACCTAAAAGAGGAAAAAAAAAGTGCTTTTACCAGCTTGCCTAACCATGGGTGATATTTCAGGAAAACGTCTTAAAAGGTTAATGAGTGTATCCCGTCTCATATCACATATACTATATAGATCATTGCATTCACTAGTCTATTAATTTTGTATTTGGACCTCAATCAGTGACCTCAAATATTTACATGTTCGCTCTGCCTTTGAGGCAGAAAGTCTAATCTTCACTGTTGCTCTGATACATTTGAATAGAAGAATTATGGTGAGGTATATGAGACATAGATAATCTCCACTCAAAACAGAACACTTGATCTTCCCATGCATTTCTCTGGAATATTGGGGTAAATTTTCAGTGACTGTTACTGCACCAAACTTAATCCTAAAGAAAATTGCTTCAATTTTACAAGGCATTTTTTCCTCTGTGTGATCAATTCTGTACAGACGTTGATGCAGTGAGGAAGTGTTCATAGGAAAAAGGGAATAATTCATCCCATACAGTAATTAATGTATCTTCAGTATTGCCAACTGCTTGGAAATACTGGATGATGTTATTTGGTTTAGGATTTCTACTTTATAGTTGCAAAAAGGATATAGGTATATATAATATAGAGGGAACTTCTCAAATCTAAAGCAGTATGATAAACTTCACAACTCTGTCAAACGGGTTTGCTGTAAGTAAAACAGAATCTATAGCATACCCCTTGTTATTCAAACCCTTCATCAATTAATTTTAACTATTTAAATTGAAATATTTCTCAGTGAAGTACATTGTTAACTGTTGCTCTTCTTCAAAGGCACTTACTTCCTAATATATTTGATAACTGCTGTGAAAATAAGGTGCATTTAACTGCTATCATGTGTATGAAGTATTATATAAAGCAGGGTGATATATTTAAAAGGTGTTGTCTGTCAGCTATTTAGATCCCTATTTACAGGGATTTAGATAGGCCTACCAGACACACTTAAAATGTGAATTTCTTTCTTCAATACTAACCAAAACTAATTGCTATGTATAATGTAAACTTAAGTGGTGTGATAATAGGGATCAGCCAAACCATTTTTTAAGGAAAAAGTTATTTTTTTTCCTCTTCCTACACTCGGAATCTGTTGTCAAGCCACCCAAGCCTTGGTCTTAGAGCCACTTGCTCATAACCAATGCATAAATACTATGAAACATCCTCTGACAGTGGAATTACACACATCATTCAACAGTTAAACCGTGATGTAGACATTAAACTGTTGTGTCTCATTCCATTACCAAGATGTCTGAGTGAGGGTTCAGGTTTTAGATAATCATAAATGCTGGATTTTTATATTGCTGCAACAAATTTTTTTATTCTGCAGCTGTGACAAATCAAATGATGCAGCCTGATCTGTATGTCCAGACTGGGTTTTAGAAGCTAGTGGTTTGTGCAATCATTTTCTGTTTTGTTTAATCTAGATTGGCTACATGGATATAGAAGAGCCCAGGTTCCGAGCACAGCCCTTTAAAGGTGTAATAGTTAAATTTTCAGGATGTAAAAAATACTTTAATTTTCAGAATTAAAGTATTAAAACAAAGGCAACTAAACCTGGCAAAAGGAAATGCAGTTTCATACAGAGAATGTAACTGCAATAGAAAAAACAGACATACAGCATTAAAATCAGAAATGGAATGTATGGATTTATAACTGTCACTAATATCTCTCCACATATATATAAAATTTTATCACAGATTTATAACAGACTGTGAATAACAAGATTAAGAAAATAATACCTTGAAAAGAAATAAATTCAAGCCTTCACTGAAATACCAAGAAACTCTTCAGGATATGATAGCTCAAAATGCATTTTTCCTTAAGAAAATGGGGATAAAACTAAGAAAATGGAAGGAAGTTTTATAGTAGAATACATTAGCCAGACTAGAAAGATCATTAGACATTTTTCAGAAACATGAATTTTTACTTTATCAGCACTGGCCAGGAAACTTTCCTGACATACTAGAAAAACATCTGCAGAAACAAATATTTTAGGTATACAATATGATTTTTAAAATTAATTGTGGAACCCAGGGATGTGTGTGGGGGTGTGGTACAGTGGGAAGCAGATTAAAAAGAGAATCCTTTATCCATACATAGCCCTGATAATTATGGCTAAATGCAGGATTTACAGCTGAACATATTGTTTGGTTTTGTTTTGGCAGCAAATCCAGATGATGGTGTATTATGCTGATCTTCTGATAGCTAGGATTACCTGGTAAGTCCTTTGCAGTAAAGCAAAAACTGGCTTTATGTTGTGCAGTTGATAATGATGGGGCTTTTCTGACCACAGCTGCTGTCCTGAGTAACCAGCGAACTGGACAAGCCATTTAGAAAACAATTACACGCCTTTTTGAGAACTAACACTCACAAAAGAGTGAGCTCCAGCAATTCATGTTGGTGAGAGATGATTCACAGATTGATATTTTTGGTTTGGTTTTTTTTTTCCTCGCTACTAGATAGGATGCTGTTCCCAAGTGTCTCTCCTGCATCCTCCTTTGCCTGCTGTCCTGCCTGCTAGCATTCAGAGAACTGTAAATGCAGAAACCTCTATACTAAGTAGTCACTGACTACTTAGTGCTCGAACTTTGAAGCTCTAAAGTTCTAAATTTAAATTTAAGATATGTTTCTAAACTATATAAGGTCACTACAATAAGAACTGCTACATTTTGTACCTCTGGTACTAGCAGGAGTGTTGGATATTGGTAAATCCTATGTTCCTAAATGTTTCTGGAGTCTTGAGTGAGACCTGGCCTATAGAAAAGTATCCAAAGTTATTGCTTTTTTTCTGCAGAATAATTTTGCTCTAACTAAAAATACAAATTTTTTTTCTTATATAGTTTATTTTCATAGATTGTGCCATGCATAATGAAACAATATTTTGATACAACTAGGAAAAAGATGGGAGTGCTGGAGACATTGGCTTTATTTGCATATTTTAAAAATACGTTTTGTGAAAAGCTCAGAAAAGTTACCTTTTTCTCTTTCATTCTGAGATTACATATAAATGACTTCTGCAAACAACTCAGGCTTGGTTTATCTGCCTTGATCTAGGCTTGCTTCAAGATGTCTAAAGTGGAAGATGGAGAAAGGCAACAAAGATACTTCGAAGTGTGATGGAATATTCAGATGGTGGGGAGTTACAAAATATACAAACAGGAAATAGAAACAGGACTTGGCTTAGGATGTGAATGAAAATTAGTGGGACCTGACTTTAGTGATCAAAAGTATGAATACCAGTGAGAAACTGTCAAACAAACTTTCTCAGGAAAAAATGTTAGTTTAGAAATTTGCAAAATTGCTGTGATTTATTAGGATATAGGAAACCTGTTGAATTCATTGTCACAGGCATCAGTGTTCAGTGACTGACTAGATGTTTTTGATGGGCTGAGTTAATTTTAAGAGTGCTGATAAAACAACTCTTTGTAGGCGTGCTGAGATGATCATTCAGACAAATCAATTCTCAATCTTCTCAAAAAGAGCACATCAGGGGTCAAAAAAGTAATCCTCCTTCTGGTCCTACAGTGAACTGCTGGCTCAGAAGAGAGCTCATTTCTGTGAAACAGCAAGCACTGACCACTGCCTGAAGCAGTCTTCTAGATGAGGTAATTAATCCAGTTAATTAATTTTCTGATCTGTAATGCAGCAAATTGTGTATTCCTAGGTTTTGCCTCTTTGTTTGGTTTTGAAGTAATCATCATTTTGGTATATAGAATCACAAAATTGTTTAGGGTAAAAAAAGACCTTTTAGATTATCGAGTCCAACTGTTAATTCAGCACTGCCAAATCCACAACCAAACCATGTCCCCAAATGGCACATTTACATATCTTTTAAATACCTCCAGGGATAGTGACTCCACCACTTCTGTGGGCAGCCTGTTTCAGTGCTTGATAACCCTTTTAGTGAAGAAATTTTTCCTGATAGTCTCTTTTCTCAGTGACAGGATGAGAGGAAACAGCCTCAAGTTGTGCCAGAGAAGGTTTAGATTGGCTAATACCCACCTTGCTACAACCTCCTCCCAGGTAGAGTGATAAGGTGTCCCCTCAGCCTCCTTTCCTCCAGAATAAACCCCCCCAGGTCCCTCAGCTGTCCCTCAACAGACTTGTGCTCCAGACCCTTCACCAGCCCCGCTGTCCTTCTCTGGAGATGCTGCAGCACCTCAAAGTCTTGCTGGTAGTGAGGGGCATAAAACTATACACACTGACATCATGCACCTGAAGCTCATGCCTAAGAGCACCTTACTGCTTTATTTTCTTTTTCTCCTTATGGAGGAAAATATTGTTCTAACATAGCATATATAGAAAACTGATGTAAAGACAGCTTCCCATTGTTATTTACCAATCTAGCAAAGGTGATGCCTAGTTATTCATCTTCAGCCAGACAAAGAAGAAACTCCTTTCAGCACAATCAGGAAACCCAAGATTTTTATATTTTCCCACAGATATAATAACAGATTCCCAAAGATTTTTGAGGTTTAGATGAGAGCAATGCCTATTTGTTTGTGAGACATAACTCCTTTGGAAAACAAAAATACTGAATGACAATTTTATTTCTTTTGCGTGTGTGTGTTGTATTCAATTAATCCAGGTTTTCTAACATGAATGCTCAATATGAAGGAGGCTTAGCTCATTTTAACCCAGAAACCAAACTACTTCCATTGTCATTATATGCTTATGATTAAACCAGTCTCTAGAGACCAAGAAATAAATTGAGTGCCAAGTCAAGAAAATTAGGAAACGAATCTGCACTAGTATTTCAATTGATCTGCATATTCTAACATGGGAATTTAGGTTGGGCTCTTTGGGACTCTGATCACAGTGTCTAGATAATGAAAATGGCTTTTCCCTAGTAACCACAAAAAGCTGATTATCATTGATATTGGAAAAGGAATGTCCTTGCTGCTGCAGTACAAACCTCACAGTTTATTCAGACAATAATGGAAATCATGTATTTTTCTGTCTGTTGTACCAAGAGTCATTGCTGTTGGGTTCAGGATACCAGACTTAATGGCCTGATCATTTCACTGAATGACAAACCCTCTTTTCTTGTCATATACATCATTGTTTCATCCTTATTTATTTGACTTTCAAGGGAACATTTTTCTCATCTTTGCATCTTGGACTGCAGGGGGTTATTTGGTAGCCAAACCTTACTTCCATTGGAATTAAAGATGCAACCTTTACTGACTTGATCAGGACAGAGTTTTGTTTTCATCTGGAAAGTTACAAATAATAAAAGATGTATGCTAAAGGCAAAAATCCTTCCATCCATCTCACAGCTGAGGAATGCAGAACCCAAGAAGTGATTGGTGCAGTAATGCAAAGAGGGGACCGGGAACAGAGCTCAGATCTCCCAAAACTCAGCTGCTTCATTTGGTAAGTGCTGGTTATCAGATAAGTTGTAGGAAATAATCTGGATTTGGCCATTCTTTTACATGCCTGATGTTAGAATGCCATGCAGTACCTCTTCAGCAGCAGCTGTCATTGTGATTTTTAGATGGAGCCTATCTGGACATCTGAAATTAGGAAAAATCATGCAGAACTAGAACAAATAATTTCTTTGTAAAATAAATGTGGCGTTTAAAAATTATATGCTAAAATATGCAAATAGGGTATCTGTTTTGAAGGAAAAACATGGGTATGTGTTAACTTCCTTCTAAATTAATTCAGCACAAGTGTCTTTGGATTTTAAATGTAGTCCTCAGGAGAGTAAATACTGCATAATGTGATATGCTAGAAAAGACTTGAAATGCACCCACTAAAAGCTCATTTTATTGCTGTATTCACCCACAAACTTTCTAGCTGGCAAGTTCTACACCTAATTTTCAAAGATTAAAACTTGCTACTAGAAAATTACTCCAAATAGAAGACTAAATTGCTACAATGGAATTTTGATCATCACTAGCTACAGCAATAATTGCCAAGCAAATTTAACATTAGTTGTTAAAACACAATACTATATAGTAATATTTGTATTTCTTATTTTTTGTACATGTTTTTTGCTTATACATTTTCATATTTAAGTGGAAGTCAAGTATTCAAAATAGAGAAAGACAGAATGCTTTCAGATTTTTGTACTTCTCAACAATTCCATTCTGCTTAAATGGGACTAAAGGGTTTACAGGCTTATAGTAAGACATATTTCAAGGAGAATAAAAAAGAAATTCTTTAACATACCTGTTTCTTTAAATTCATGTTGTCATATTAAAATACAACAAGAATATTAAGTTGCACATGAATTAGGGACAAATTTAGAGCAAAATGAAAATTAAAACATTAACTATTACTGTCTCATGTCTAAGCAGACCAATGGTTCAAATTTCTTTTCCTTCAGCTGTAACACATTGTGCAGTTATCCAGTTTGTTAAAATATAAGGTACAGGCAAGCTAGGGTAACATTTGATCGAAAATGGGCAAAGAATATCTAAATATAGAAGAAAGTGCTGCTGTACCCATACACCACCATTTCACTGGGGCTCCTGGGGCTTGTGGATATGCTCTTTTGGGTCTGAAGTTCAAAACTTCACACTGGGCAACACTGGTTATTTAAAAATCAGATACCCTCACTAAAAGTACAGGGTTTAACCTAGTCTGTTGGTTCATTTAATTGAATAATTAGGTTCTATTTTCCTTTGTATTTCTCCTGCAGGATCAAAGTCTGTATTTCTTTTAACAGGATCACAACCCCTTTCTGTTCTGAGCTGCCAGGCAAACAGCACTGCCTAATTATATAGCTGTATAGCAGTACAGCATGTCTTATACCACAAATACATATTGAGAGTATTTGCACCCTTTGGGATTAGAAATACAGCATAAATCCAAATTCTTGATAAATTAATGATGCTGGTTTTCTATCCTGTGGCTCTCGTAATGGAAGAATCTGATGAAGTTGATGGGGACCACTGTTCCCTTAGACACACACAGCTCTACTGAAATGAATCCCTCTGGTACACTGATGTCCTTGGCTAATGCATGGGCTGAAAACTAGAGTGGACATTAGAAGGAATTGGGCTCTGCATCTGCACTGTGTGCTCAGCAAGGGGGCATATGAAATTGGTAAATTGGTACACAGACTCTCTCCTTGCTTCATAGGCCACCAGTTTAATCCTGCCATGCAGCCTGCATCCTGCATTCCTGTGCTTTTCTGGGATGTGGTTGTGGGTAATGGTGCTAGCTAGCAGTAGTATTGCATTATCTATTATCTAATATCTATTTAAATGAGATCTAAATCATCATACTTTTCTGTGGAATACTGTAACAACTCAGTAGTTAATTTGCTTGTCTGTCTTCCCTTTTCTTTCCAAAGCAATTCCTACTATGATATTTAGGAAATGATACCACAGCTGTCAACAACAAATTTTGTTTGCAGTTTCTCAGGATAGCACAAACCGCCCCCTCCAAACATTTCTGAACTGGAAGATCTCCTGTGGAAACCTGCAGCACTGACTATAATCACAATTCCCCACAACATGCAAAGCTATGTTATCAGTGGGTATGGGAAGAGGACAGAGCTGAGATGTAGGCCCTGCACATCCTCTCCCTCCCATGAAGGCTGTGGTGAGTGTCTGTCCCCACAGATGCATTTTTCCCACCTTTCTATGGCAACCACACTGGAAGGTGAATTACTTTATGCCGTAGCAAAAGGAATTCAACATGGAGCAGCCTTAAAAGGATTAGTCTCAGGGTTTTAGGTCAGCCTTGTGTTCTCTCTTATACCTCTTTTTACACAGAGCCCTCACCTATCAAGTTTCTCACGACAGCAAATAGTGACAGCATAGGTAGTCTGATTAGCATAAGGGAGTCACAACCCTATCCAACTAAGTAGAAACATGAAGATACTTCAAGATAAAGAGTAGTTACAGAAAAACCCTCCTTTTGTCTTTCTTATGCCTCTGGAGGACTCCTGACATGATGTAAGTGTACTTTCTCGCTGACCTGCTGCCACCCAGGTGAGGTATGTAGAGATGAATTTCACTTGTAAAGCAAACGTCTGACCTGCCATCAGCAATAAACCTGAGAAATCAGACTGGAGACTTCTTAAAACCCCAAGCCAATCCAATCCCTCCAGAAAAACTGATTGCAGCATTTAGAATGTGCTATTTCTTTAGCGCATGAACAAACTTAATCATCAGAGAGTCAGTTCAGAAGAGCATGGTTCTGGCCATAAGCAGCTTCTACTGAAAGATGTCCTGCGGTGTGCTGGCCTACATCCTACATCTTGTGGCCCCTTCTCTGTCACCCCACAGACCATGTAACACAGTCACTGCAGCAGTGCCAGCAGCTTTACTGAGCAGTGACTGTCATACCCGAGTGCTGCTGACCTGACACTCGGTTCCAGCCCTCAGTTCCTCAGGGAGCACGGTGCTGCTGCCAGCATGCTGTGTCTGCACCTGCTCCTTGACGAAAAGAACTCACAGGGTGTGAGCAGGATTAATTGTTTACTACGAAAAAATGCACAGCTGAGGTTAGTTTTTGCTTTCCTTGTGGTTCATAATGCCAGAGAAGCTTCCTTGCTTAAAGTAATATTTTGGTAAAATTCTGGTCGTTTTACTACTACTTAATTCTTGTCTCTATCCTCTCTGCCTTGGCTTATTTCTGATCACTTACCATTTTTTTGATATAAGGTCTAATTTTGTTCTGATTAAATGAAAAAGCGGTGAGAGAGACTGAACTAAGTGAACTGTCAAACACCTAGGAGGCTTACCAGCACAGAAGTATTTCCAAAATAAACATTTCCCTAAGAGAAGACTTGACAAACAGCCTGAACAATAGGATTCTTGAACCCTACCCAGCTGGTGTAAATCTTTTCAGGGCTAATTTACATAATTTGACATAATTACAGTTATAAGGACTTGAAGAAGCTTTGGAAGAAAGAATGTCACTGAAGCCTACATTTTATTGGGTCTTACTGCATTTGGCAGCCATACAAAACTGTGGAGCATGGAAATGTGCTTAGATAGATCCTGATTATACAAACACATAATACGAGCTTTGAATGCTCAATGCAAGTTTGCCCTGTGCAGAAAGATGCCAGAGGTATTTTCCCTCCATTTGACTGTCCACCAAACCACCATTTTGTCCACAAGGTAGCAGTGGACATCTGGCTGCCTGACTCCAGCTGCCTGCAACTGAAGGTAGCTGGGGAATTTCAAATTTTAAAACCAACGTAAAAGATAAATTTTTTAAAAATATATACACATATATATATATATTTAATATATATTATATATATATATACATACACATATTTATATGTATGTGTATACACACATGCTTGTAATTATTCAAATATGCAAATTAATAATTAAATAATACTGAACTAGATCTATGGAGGCAAGGAGTCTCCTAGCTCAGGATGACTCCATATTCTACTTTTGTCATATAGAATTCGCTCATCATTACACTTCAACAGGGCAAAGGACGAGGAAAATGTTATCCGAAGAATAATTTTTTCAAAAATCTGTGCAGTCTTCTACCAACCACATCCATGTCCTACCACAGACTATTGTGGTGCCTCTCAGGTTATAGTGTGACACAGTGAGACTGTTTCCTCCTTCAAATTAATTCAACATAAATGGAATGCAGGAAAAAATACTGATTTTTGTGCTGGTCAGGGAAGTCTAGGTCAATGGGTTTATCCTCCTTTAGGTGGTCAGTTTGTTTTCCCATTCCCTTTCTGTGACAATTCACCACTTGCACTGCTGTATTTTTAATTATCTGTAGCATCAGACAGTCTTGTTGAATGGCTCAAGAAAAGTCCAAGCACACTCGCAGCCAAAGGAAGGTGCTATAGAAAGCTGCAACCAAAATCTACATTTTAACTAATACTTCACAAATTTCAAGACTACATAAGCATCCTGCTTACTTGCAGGAGTTCTGCTCACTGCACAATATGGAAAAGAACCACCAGAGCTTTAAAAAAGTAATAAAAAAAGACTCTTTTCAGAGAGACAGCTTCCAGCATATTCACATAAACACATCTTTTCACCAGACTAAATGGGAGCATTTCAAAGGGAGTTGATCAGTTGATCTTGGCAAGCCTTGATTACATTCATTAGCTTTCTTGTAGCTTACAGAACATACCCAGGGCTGTGTATCCGGCTGTATGTTGAGCAATAATGACATTTCAATTGCATTGGGTATTAACTAAATCCTTTTTGAACAGAAAGCTATTAATTATTTCATTTGTCTCTTAATTTATCCTAAAGAAACAACTAATTAGCTTTCACTTCTCCTGGGCAGAAGTTCCTTTGTAGAAGGAACATAGAGTCCATAGAGTCTAGTTTAACAGCACTGCAACTTCACTGAGAGACTGTGTTTGGAATGTGGAATCAAAACAAACCTAATGCAGTTAAATACCATTTTTGAAGCTTTTAATGGCTAAATTATCAAGGCATTCTACTGCTGCCCCTCAAATGAGACCTAAGATAATCAGATCTAAGATAGTAGCAGTATCCTGGAGTAGAAACCATTAAATATCACCAAAGGGTTGGGGTGATACAGAGCAATCACTGAATAGGTGAACAATACTAAAATGTTACTGAAATACTCTTTAAAGAAATATGTTAATTATACTTTTTAGAAATTATAAAAAAATCAAGTGCAGAGATGGATACAGTGAGGTCCTGCTCATGGCAAGACTGGTGTTAAAATTTGTTAGAAGGCATAATTAAAACTTTGCCCTTGAGGGGGACTGAAAGCAAAAGCTGGGATGTCTCTCCAGTTTAGGGATTTAAGGTCTACTGCTTGAGAGTTACTGTTGAAAGACAAATATCTGGATTACTTTCAAGTAAAAAGACAAATTATGTTAATAGTATGCTTTGGTTATTAGTGTCCAGATGCTCTCTGCACCAAGACTGATGTTAAACTGTATTAACAAGGTCCTAAAATATGCAGATAATGGCTGTTATAGAAAAATAAACTAATGAGTTGACAGAAAAGATATCTGCAAACTCACATGGATGTTACAGAAAAAAATAAATGCAGGAATAAAATTACTTCAGTGATAAGCTTCAGCCTCTGGGCTGGAATACACAAATAGATTTGTAGACTCAAAACTGCAGAGGAGCAACTGTGAGACCAGGCAAACTCACACTTGGGATGACATTTTCCCCAGAAGCTAAGTCATGCACTTGTTTTAGAAAGTAATGTAATTTCATTTTATTGATCCAAAACAACCAACCTGTCAGTACCTGACATGGTAATCTTCCATGGTCTTAAACTTACCTTAGGAAAATCTCATCTTCCTTTGAAATTTGACTATCTTTAGCTTTCAGCCATCGGAACCTGTTTTGCCCTCAGGATAACCTGTGTCCCTCTGTGGAAACACTGATATGCTGTGAGTGACCTTGCCACTTCCTCTTAGCTAAACCAAACAGTGATCTCCATAAGCACTACATTGCAGAGCATGTTTTTAAGCCCCAGACCTTTTAAGGCTTCCTTATAGTTCTTCTGCATGTTTCTAAATAAGTTAAGAGGTGTGGACACCAGGCTTGGGCTAGGTGTCCTATCAGGATTCTCATCACTGCAAACTCACTTCTCAGCCTTTACTTGCACCTCTTTCTTTATCTGTCTCACACTCCTCCACACACATACACAAAAACATTAGCCTTTTTAAGAAAGGAACTGCAAAAGTAGCTCATTATGAGGCTGTTATCACTAATGATCCGCTACTGCCTATTCTGAGTTGCTACTTCTAAACAAGCAAAAAGATTTCTGTTCCTTGTTCCTGGATTTTGGGGATTTTTTTTGGATTAATTCCATAACAGTAAACAAATTATTTATGGTGAACTTAGAAAATATAATACAAGTTTTGTACCCTCCTTTGGTAGCTGACATTGGGAGCAAATCTAAACAGCTTCCTGTCTCTGTGCAAAGGAAGCAAGGATAAATCTCTTTCTGTTCTGTTAGTGAACAGATTACTCACACTTCAGATAAAGAAACAGCTTTTAAACTTCCCGAAATGTCTGCTGAGTAAGAATTACCTGAGTAAATTGCCAGTAAAGCTTCATTCTCTTGGCTTTGGCATAATTGCATTCGATGAGCCTAGGCCTGCTGTTCACATCCACCAGGCATCTGTTGTCATCGTCGTCGATAGTGGGACTCAGAACACCCACGTGGAGCTGCTGACTGCTTGTGTAATAAACATTCTGCAACAGGAAGCACAAACAAGATTTGTGGCCTCTACACAGAAGCAGCACTTCTACCCAAAAGCCAATGGCAAAGATAAATATGCTGAATAGCAGTAGGCTGACCCCATAGTGGCTTTTTAATGATTTTCTTTCATGCAGGAAGCAAAACAAGGTTTTAAAAGTTGTTCTAAATTAGCAATTAACTGTTCATTGTTATCAACAAGTAAATGCCGGTTAAGTATTTAGGAGCAAATATGCAAACACAAGTGATTGTTATCTCATCCTGTCCCTTTTCATTGCTGTTTCCTGCGGTTGTGAACCTGGGTCTTCAAAGAGCAAGAGATATACCCTCATATGAGTGGCCTCATAGGCTTCAGTGATTACACTTAGGACCAAAGGCATGAAATTATTATATTATACAAATTCTTTCTACTCTGTTTGACTACAAAGATATATGGAGGTTTCTCTAGAAGAAAGAAAAAAAGGGGAAGGAAGGTGAGCTTGCTAGATGGAGATGATATGTCCTCTTGAAGATTAACAGGTTACATACAAGCCCAGGAACATAACACAGGACTATTCCATGATTCCTTGTTTGCTATTCACAAATAGAATTAATTTTGCTAAAATCAGACCTTTTTCTTGGAAGAACAATGAAAAAGATGAAATGGAAACATCATGCTTTAGGTGTCTTTGATAACTCAGCGGTATCAACAGATGAGAGTGGACAGAAGCACCAAATTAATGCCTCTGTCATAACATTAATGCCTTTGTCTATAACAAAAGGGAAGCTGGAAATTATGCTGTGTGTATTTGGGAATCTTTTTTGTTCCCAGAAGCTGCTGATACTACCTGCTGCTATCTGTTCATTGTTGATGTTGTAACTTGTTTTATATGTGTGTGTTCCTATGTGTGTGAAAACTCTGATAAAACAGGAGCGAAAGAAGAAAAACAGAACAAACCAGGACTGAGGAGATATGCAGGAGCTTCATGTAAAAAAAAAATAAAATATTTGAATGCTGAAAGCAGTCAATGCAGGGGTTGAATATAATGAAAACAAATGGTGGTGTTTCTGGGCAAGACTAAATCCCCTATTTACCCTCCTGTAACACTGCCAGAGCAGATCTGCAGCAGATGTAAACTGACAGAGTTGTATAAAAGTTAATGAAGTTGCCATTAATGGTTTAGACCAATCCAAGGTTTTGCCCCCCTTCATGAAGTTTTGTTTTTTTCACCCCACAGAAATGATAACAAGTCTGAGCTGGCTGAAGTGAGGTGAGTCTAGGTTTTAAGAGGCTGAACAGAGAAAAGTTGAATAGTTCAGTCATGCCTTACAGGAGAAGAGCAGGGTAATAAAAGGACCTAGCAGAGCACATTTCCAGATTGTTGGTTGTGAGGGATTGAAGTAAACTGTAAGAACTATGGAAAGACTAACAAGGTCACACCCCAACAAACTCCATGCACAGGTCAGGTTATTAACATTCCTGCAAACAAAACTGATGCCTTAGAAGAGCAATAAACATTTAGAAAGCACTTTCTAGACAGACAAACAGCAACTACTTTAGACACATTTACGATCTATTCAGATGTGCTTTTATTTTTAGAGAGACTGAGGTAGTCATATAGCAAGATGATCTTTAAAGGAGATTGCTAGGAAACACTAACTCTACAGATGAACATGTCGTTGCAGCTCGTTTATCTCTTACCTGGGATTACTACTAGAAAACAGAGAGGGAAATTGTCATTTATTTTCATTTTCAACTAATAGGAAGGAATTTGTTATTTCAGCACATTGTCACCACAGATAACACAGTAGAAGAAAATAAGGGAAGTTTTCATTTTTTTTCTGAATGATATGCATCAGTCACTGGAAACAAATGAGCAGGCTTGGCTGTAACTCTAAGAAGTGCATGCTATAGCTCAAGGTTGCTCATGCAAAAGGGGTGTGCCTGCAAACCCTCAGGGCTGAGCTGTTTTTATTAGCTCAGTCCCCTCAGCCTTTCACAGAAGCCTGAAGGCTGCAGGTAATCATAGTAAAGCTCCACCAGCATTTTATTTTTTTTTTGTCAAAGCAGAGATGGTTCAATCTGAGCATCTTTCTGGGCAGAAGCAGAATGATGGCTCTGGCTGGGGGAATTACTCAATTCAGTTTGTTGGCAAAACTGTACAGAAGTAGAAGAATCAAATGCAATTATGCCTAACAGATTTAATTAGCAGGTTCCTCCTTATTTTCAGAGAACTCAGCCTATCTGCTAATATCACTTCATTTTTCATTGTGGACCAGTTAGAAAAAGAGGTGTGAAATCTTGAATGCTCACCTAGTATTGAGAAAGGCACTCTGCAGCTCATAGGTGGTATGTAAAAATAGGGTCAAACTGGAACAGACTGTGGTAGGGTGGCAGTCTGTCCAATAAGACTCGATTTTAAGATGTTGCTTTGCTTATCCAGTAATATGGGTAATTTTGAATTATTCTCTATATTATTATAGACATTTTAGTATTTTATATAATAATATCTTATTTCCGAATTTAAAACACTGGACAACTTTGCAATGTTGGTAACTTGACTGCTATGTTTTTCTAATGGATGAATCACGTCAAAAGCACATACACTCTACAAATTCAACTGGAGCAGCATGATAGCAAGCAGCAAGGTACTGTTTTGTGTTGCACTTGGCCAGAAAACTTTTCTTGAAAGCTACAGACAATCCATGGCTCGTTTCACCCACCCTGAGAATGAAACAGACCCTGCACTGAGAGAACATAATACTATGTTAGGATGAAGAAGGACACCCATTTGGTAAAACAGAATTAACTATTGACACAACTGAGTAACATTCTTCTAGTCTGAAACCTAAAGCTATTAAACATGAAACTGTGGTAAAGTCTCCCTGTAAATAATTTCATATATTAAAAATATTTTAATTGCTTTCATGCTATATCCTCTTGTTTCTTTATTATTTTTTTTTTTGTGGCTCATTTGTTTGTTTGTTTAAAGATGGTACACAAATTACTTGTTTGGAGTGGGCTGTAGGAGATTTAACCACCTGAGTTACGTGAACTGAATTACCATCTCATAACTTACGTGCCAGGTATGCACATTATGACTTTTTATTGAGCATATTTTAAATTGACCTTTAGGTAAAATATGATCGTGCTTTAACATCTCACGTGTAGCCCTGTAAAGACCAGTTTGCACTCGTGATTTAAATAAGTTGTTTAATAGATTAATGGTCACAGCAGTACTTCTTCAAGAGTATGCTTTTAACAAGCATCAACAAGCACACTAGCTGTTTTGCAGTCCACTTCAGCACAAAATGGACAGCAGAGGCACTTTTGTTAAAACACTTCAAAAGATACCGGCAAAATGCATTTTACCAGCACATTTGTTCCTACTGTATTAGAATATCACCATCAACTAACACAACAGGATAGAAATTCTGCAGTAATTCCGGAAAGTGTTTTTTAACAACCAGTCCAGTTCTGCCTTGGAAGTCCAAATGATTGAATACTGAATATGAACTAGTAAGTCGCTAGGGTAACTGAAAATTTTACTCAGAACTTGGACCTTTAGCTTCTGCTACAGCAGCAAATGTCACAGCAGTTCTTGTTCAAGGGACTAGAGATTCGACAGACAAAAAATAATTCTACTGCAGTCAAGGCACTTGCTGGATGCTGACTTAGAGCATTCTTTCAAAGTTCCTTTGCACTTTGAGGATGCTGCCTTAGCAAAACAAGCACACGTTTTCACATCACCATCATATACATGCTCCCCGAGGAGCTACTGAACTTCCACAGAAAGAATCTTGCTTGGATATTGGTAACAAAGCACACGGTAACAACTCCCTTATTCTGTAACAAAATAAGCCTCCTTACATTTCATTAGTCTGTCCTAGCCCACAGCACTTTACCATCTGTTTTTAACACCGTAACAGCATTGATGTACAACTATGTCTCCTGGGCATGTGGAAGGGAGCACCTTTGTTCAGGAAATCAGTTAGGTTTGACAAAAGGCACTTACCTTCTCAAAAAGTGAAGCTACAAGGATTCAGCATTAATGTCAGTGAGAAACTGTTAAAACATGGGCAGAATTTGTGATCCGCAAAGTGTCAGAGTCAATGTGGGCCCTGAGCCTTCAGTGCTGCCACATCTCCTTCATCTACACTCCCACCAGGTGATTTTCAAGGGTGGGGGAGTGCCATCCTTGCACTGACAGGCTGGCTCTGGAGGCTGCCACGTACTGCCCGCTTTCCCTGCCCTCCCTGCAGGTCCAGCCACATTCAGTGACCTCAGGAAGCTTCCTCTGGAAGCCTGGGGCTCACAGTACATTAAAGTGATGGAAAAGAAATCGTTCAAAACCAAACAGTGTGTTATTAATCTAAAGATTTGCAGCAAGCAAGTGATCAAATGAACAAAAGCTTCCTCCCTGGCTCAGAAGAGAAGCATTTTCGTTGTCTTCAAAGCGTGACATGGGTCTCTGCCACAAGGCTTCTGTTTCAGTCTCTCTTCTGTTCTCAAAGACCAGCCTCATAATGAATCTCTTTATAACTAATCTTCCTCCAGACTGGGGATTTTTGTAAATTGCTTCATATTTGGGCTTTTTTTTATATATCTGCTGAGAAACTTGGACTGCAAATTGCCTTATGCCTGTAAACCAGCATCTTCCAACTAAAGGACCAATTATTCTGTAGCTTTCTGGAATTTATTTTCCTAGAAGTGTCCTATCTAAGGTCATTGCTTCACTGCTGTTTGCTCCCCCTAATTATCTCTCTAACAATTCACATTAAGGAAAAATACAAGACAAGCAAACTGAGATTAGTATGACACAATTACAACTAATAAAATAAGTCTCAAAATCTTCATAAGGTGAAAGCATGAGGTCAAGTCAAGGCATACTTTTAATTTTTTTAAAACATTTTTTTTCTTTTTTTTTAAGAACAATATTTATTTGTCCCAAAAAGACAGCTAAAACATGAAAACACAAATGAGTGCTAGGGAGCCTCATAATGACTAGGAACCATCAGAGAAAATGTGGTGTTTGAAATGTTCTCCCCAGCTATATTTCAGGTGAACTACTTGGCTGAATGTTACTTTTTTTTTTTTCTATTTAGTATTCTAAGGTTAACTTTTTTTGAAAATTTGCTTGAATATCAAGAAAACTTTAAATATTGCAATGAAAAAAAAAAGCTGTGTGTCAGTACTGCTACTCAGACCAACTCTAGAATAAAGGAGAAGCAGCTTCACCCTTTATTTGCCATTGGACCATGCCATAATGTCTTAGTTTTGATTTGGCTTCCCACCAAGTCCCCAGGACCCAGCAAAAAGCCTCCAGCAAAGAGTGAGAGAGAAAAAAACTATGAAAACTTAATATAGCAGAACTATATTAAAAATATATATATATTTATGTATAGTACAGTTATATACAGTTAAAACTATGTATATATTAAAAAGAAGAAGCCCTAACAATGCCAAAGGGGAAAGGGAAAGGGAAAAAAGGGACAAAAAAGAAAACTAAAACAAATATGCACAATCGAAACCCGGGAACAATCAATTAAAAAAAAAACTAGTAAAATGAGATCTCAATACTTCCCTTGAGAAAGCAGGATCTCATCAGATACCACCAGCACCCTCCACCTCCCACATGGCAAACAACAAGCCTGACCAGGCCTCAACTCCCAGATGAGCGAGACCAACCGCAGGGATCTGCTGTCTCCCAACCTCGCCGGAAGAGAAAAGAGGAAGAGCCTTCTCTCTCTTTCTTATTTATACCTCTGCTTATGTAAAGGGATAGAGTGGAATACTTCCTTGGTTACCAGGAAGAAAGGCCTAAAACTCAAAACCATTACACACACCCTTGCTCATTTTTTGGGACTGCTGGGTCTCCCCCTTCCTCCTGATGCAGTGTCATGTAGCAAACCAGCATGGAAGAGAAAAAGGAGAGTTTATGCCTGGAGTCACAGTCTCCTCTAAATCTCAGTTGTTACACTCAGAACAAAGGGTCCTTTTGCCCTTCTATTCCACCTATCTTCTCTGAGACAAATTCTGCTTTCAGCTGTAATCTTGAAATATCACTTGCACAGCCATCTCACTGCCAAAGAGTTCATCCTCTGCTCAGCTTATGCTCCCTGGGAAAAACACTGCACAGCACACACACATGCCAGAGGCATGGAGTGAATGTAACACTGAGCAGAGCTGTGCAGGAATGCTCAGAACGGGAAAATAGGAGCTTGTGGTTTATAAAAGGTTAGAGCTGAGATAATGCATATGGATTCTAGCATATGCATGTAGCAAAGACTTCTTTGCTTATGTTAGAGTTCATCTGACAAGCTTTGGCTGCCTCTGTTTTACACAGGGGGGATGATGCCACACACAATTCACAAAATCCCATTTAGAACCTCAGCTCGTCCATGCCGACAGTGAGGCCCAGCTTAGCCAGATGGAGCAGACCAAAAAAATGAGACAGACCTCACTGGTATAGATCATCCAATCAGTCAGGGCCTGGAAAACTGCTGTCCTTTCTAAAAATTACCAACCTGACTGCCATGGCAGGTTTCCTGGAGGGCGGGAATGATAAAAATTTTGGTGCATTAATCACATCTTATGTGCTGTGTTGTAGTGGTTGATCAGTACAGAACACACCCTAAATCTGCCATGAGAGCAATGAAAGCCCAGGTAATTCAGCCAACTTTTTTGGTCAGTGAAAATATAAAACCTGCACAAACCCCCACGATGCTGTAGAATACACAGGAAGGTAGATGAGCTCTGCTTACTTGGACACAAATGCACAGCTTTGGCCTCTCAATGATTTGATGTAGCATTTCTATTCAAGACAAGTTTGCCCTAAAAGGTCAACCTGTGATTCCTGTTGCAATTAACACTGAAATTCCACTGACTTTAAGTGCAATGAGATTTTTGGCTCCAAGTTTATTATTAAACTTTGAAAAGCCACCAGACTTGATAAAGACTTCAGAGCTGAAGTGGGTTGCCAGTTGCAGTAAATTATTCATAGGAGCTGGTTTATCATGTAGCAAAAAGTTACACTAAGATGTTCAACTTAACACAAGATGATTATCTGAAGGATAAATTGCCAACTCCCCACTGGAAGTTTAAAGCAATACATACCAATTTTCAGGCTGAAAGCCATTTGTAATCCTTATGGCAATGTTCCCAGATGAAATCATGCTAGAGACTGGTACATGACTCTGCATTTATAATGAGCAAACTTAATGCTCACCACCAGCAGTATTTATTTGCTACCCTGCTTTCGGCATAATAACTACAAGGGATAAGAAGCTTGATTCACCACTACTTTATTCCATCTTTGAACCATATTTTTCTCCAAATGAATCCATGAAGTCATTTATTTTCAGGAGTAGTGTATTAACACGTTAGGTCCAAAGTCTCACAGCAGATTCATACTGACTACAGCTCCAGCTAGAGAGCAGTCTAGTGGATTCCAGTAAATACAGAATTAGCTAACACTGCCATTTATGTTGTCCCTGACTTTTATTCTGGCATTTCTTGTTACATAAACACATCTGAAAGAAAGAACTTTCCAACCCTGATAAGAATCCAAGTTCGTTTGAACAACAAAAACACATACATTACCAAGATAAAAATCAGGTGTTTTCCCATTTACTATTCATGTAGGAAGTGACAGAAGAAGGATGCTGTCCTGTAGCCACAGCAACAGCATCTCTATGTCTGGTGCTGCCCTAAAACACCTACTGCTGAGGAAGTAAATGTGTGAGAACACAGGCTGAGAATTACAGAAAGTTACCCCTAAACCATAGGTCAACCCTTAGAAGATTCATGTTATTAATCTGAGGCAGGTTTTCAGCCTGATGATGCAACCTTAAAACCATTATAATGATATTTTATCCATGTTGAAAATCTATTCACTATGAAACTTGTCTGACAAACAGCTAGTATACCAAGTGTAGCACCATAGACTTTAATTGTAAAGTGTGTAAAAAAGACTCAATATTTCGCTTCAGTGTTCAGATTTGTATCTCCTGAATTAAGGCAGCAGCATACTGATTATCTGACCTACTTGCTCTTCTTCATGCCCATGCACTAATTAAGACCTGAACTCCGAGCAACAATATTTGACAGTAGTAAAACCAAGGTGCTCAAAACTTTAAATAATACAGTGTGGTACTATAAACAAAGGCTTAAAGACACAAAACCGTTAACATTTTAATAGAAAATAGACGGGTACTAAATGCCAGACCTTTTCCTTTTAATTTCAATTCTTGAACCTATATTGCAGTGGAATACCTAATTCTGGTGCTGCCTACTTTGGTATTCTGCTTTGGTTTTATTTAAAACAAGCAAACAAAAATCTTATTACTTAAGCTCCACTTTTTAAATTGAATATAACTGTCAATCATTGGTTTTATATATGCTTTCAGTATTTACTACCATAGTTCTCCTTATGCTGGTAACTACAGAAATAAGAAGAGCTGGATAAATCAAAATTTTACTTGATTTACTTCCTAAAGCTTGTCTTGCTTTTGCTCTTATCTCTGCACAAGATCCCTACAACTCTTCCACAGGAAAAAAAATAAAAGGCAGTAAAAAATCAGAACCATTCTGGCATAGACAACTGTGTCCTGTTTTTTTAAAAGCATGTTGTCTTATGGCTCCTGTGACTTGGTCTTATGTGCATGTTCCTTGATCCACCCCCACCAATCCCTCTTTACCTACTGTTCACAGTTTTCCTTGCGGATTCCTACAGAATCCCATGTCTTTCTTATCCTGTTTTCTTCTCCTTCAACACACACTCACCAGGAAGCAAAACAGCCTTTGTTCCCATATGCTGATGCACTGGTCCATCCTTTACACCAGAGTTGATTCCTTCTGGCCAAATTAAAATCTGAACTATTTCACTGCCATCTGTGTATAAGCACTTGGTAGCTCAGCATCAATAACTTTAAAAGCAGATCTTTTTACCGTTTCATAGCTAGACTCAAGTGCTTCAGATAACTGTGGGCACAGACACATTCAGGTAATCATGCTTTTATATAATACACATCTTCACCTTGAACCTCCTCCAAAGTTATCAAATCTCTCTATACAGCCTTATTTCCCTGCAATAAAATACAGCTTTTCTACTGAAGTTGACCCTTGCTGGCTTCCTCACTGATGTCAACACTCATGCCCTTTCCAAATCTTGAATGCCTCTGAAAACCTTGTTTTCAGGTTGCCATTCAGGAAGGCAATATCATATCATTCCTGTTCTGTTTTCCATGCTGCATAAACCGCTCATCTTCATTTTCATAGCCCTTCTCAACCCCTTCTCTTGCTATTTATCAGCCTAGCAAGGATCAATAGGTTATCCTCCAGCTCATAATTGCTGGCCTTCATTGGTCACATTTTTCAAGCAATTACTCCTGGAAGCTAAGAGACGTAAAGCTGGAATCTTCCAAGGAACTTATCTTCCTCTGCCTGTTCCACAGAATTTTTCTTTTACCCAGATGTCAAAAAAATATAAAAATATATATAATAAATAAAAATAAATTTGGGAAAAAAAATCAATAATGCGTGTATCCAAAACATTACCCAAATCCTATCGCCTAGCATTCCCTTCTCCTCTCTCCCACATTCTCCTGTTTCTAATATTCTATCTGTAGACTTTAGCTCTTCAAGTCAAGGGCATACATTTTAATCTCAGATTGTAGAGCACTTCATATAATAGACATTTGGGTCACTATTGGAATGCCTAGAACCACAATAATAAGCATAACAATAGAAAAGATGTAGTGCCAGGGATGAGTCAGGTAGCTCACCACTTCTCAGAAAGTGGTTCTTCTAGTGGTATAACCTTCTGAATGTTTGCTAAAATAAATTGTGTTATTCTACCATTACTACCTTTTCTAAACTGAATTTGATAAAATTTGTTGTCTACAAGTCAGGCAAATAACAAGCAAGTGCCACACCTTCTTAAGATGCTTTACGGTAAAACCCTTGATCTCAAGGGTTTTGTGGTTCTTTTTCTCGTCTCTTTTGGAGTTTTTTGTTTGTTCATTTTGTTTTGCTTTTTAATCCAGTCCTTGTCATCTTCAATGCTGTATGGTAGTGACTATGGATACAGAGGTTCCTTTAACTCCTCCTGTGTTCCACAAGTGCTGTAATTTTTTATCGTTTTGTGAGGGTAACAAAGTAAGGTAGTTACATGTACAACTTTGGGAAGAATTCCCAGCTCCCTACAGACATTACTCACAGATATCCCCTATGCCCACTGGCTCTCCTGCCTTCACTGAAAGCAATCACAAATCTGCTTCTAATTTCAGATGAGTCAGATCTCACCCACTCTTCTTTGAATCACGCGTGCATTTGATTTAAGGTTTCCAGAGGTACCAAATTCAAGAAAAAAATTGTTTAAAATGTAGCTATTTTGGTGTTGACAGAATAAAATACAGACACGGAAACATCTACGTGGAAGTGAGGTATTATGTAAAGAAAAGGAAAACAAAAAGACAGGTAACAAATTTCAACCTAAGGTGGTTAGTGACAGTCTGATTGTCTTTTGTTTGGTTGGACATATTTATTTTTCCCCACAAAATAAAAGAAAAAACCCCCAAAACCCCACTCAGAAGAGTTCATCAGCCAAAGTTTAGTTTATAAAGTGACCTTCTTGCAAGCACCTTTGAGAGAAGAACAAATTGAAATGCCAAACCAACTGCAACTAAAGAACTTGTTTAGAGACTTAAGTTAAAATGGACTGAAATATGCCAAAATTAATGTGCAAATTAAAGTTGAAGTAATAGCTTAGGTCATCCCTGAGTGTCATGGCACTGATGAAAGGGAAGCTCTGAAGGTTTCTCCTAGTCCTGTTTAGCAATGTTTCCTTCAGCAGCAGTTTTAACCTCCCACTTGACCTCCTAACCTCTCTGTGCTTGGTGTTAAATAATTATAGTCTGTAAGTCTTATTATAAGTATTATTAAACTCATGAATTAGTTAGGAACACAATACATGCAGCAACCCACGAGATGAGAAGCACCAGCTGTCTGGAGCACTACCAATGTTCTCAGTGACTAGGGACAAAACCCTCTGCAGTGCAGCAGAGGGCCTCAAACACCAAAACAAGGAAAAGAATTTCACTGTGTTTAAACATAGAAGCGGGAGAGAAACTCAGCACAGATGCAGAGCACTCACATCGACAATTTTCTTCATTGTTTTGTCTCTCACACGGCTTTAGGAACTGTCTTACAGCTGAGATATTGCCATCTGGGAACACCATCTTAAAGGCTTATTACTTGCAGGTACATTGTGCATTTCCATATATAGAACAGTCAGTGCTGCAATTTCAGTGATAAGCAGCAGTTCTCTCACCAAGTTCTGCCACTTGAGCTGCTCAGTGGATACTTCTGCAGTCTTTTCCCAGGTTAGAGTTAGTCACTCTTCAGAATAAAACCCTGACACTGTTTGCCTCAGGTTTTCATGTCACACACAGTCTATAATTACAGACAAGACAAACGCTATATATAGCCTAGTTTCATGCTCAGTGGGATTATTTTTAATAAACCATAACGAATGTAATCTCTGCCAGGTTTAGCAGCCTGATTTGGTGCTTTGTCATAATATGAGTAAAATTTCAGACATCTGATGTCTATGCTTGATGCCTTTTTCTTTAAATGACTTATGTGACTTAACAGCTCAACTCCAGAACAGTGCATGGATGGAGGATGGGTTCATTAGAACACTAATGATGCAGACAAGACTGATAACCACCAAAATAAGGAAAGAGCACCTTTACCGTTTTTTGTTGGTTATCTCTGTCATCAACAGTTAAATTTTTCTTTTTTTACAGAAGATCAAAGGTCATTTACATTTCACTTTGAGTTTGGGCTAATTGCTTCAACAGATGAGGACCTGTGGTGTGGTTATTTGGTGGGCAGGGGTGAGAGGTGCAGCTTGGTACAGCTCTCTGTCCTGTGGAGAACAAGGGACAGTTCCTCAGTGCTCCCACCCAGGCACACAAAGTAGTACTTTACCTCTTAAACCAAGTCCATTAAGCTGAAGAAAAGAATTCCTGATATTTTAAATGGACAGCAACAAAATCAAAGCAAATCCTTAATTACAGTAGCTTACAAAAAGTAATTCCTTAGCTATAGAGGATGTATTTCAAGTGACAAAGTCTATTACTTTAACTGATTTGTTTCAATCTTTATTGTTGCTCTCTCTCTGTAGAGACTGACAGAAGCTTATGAAGTTTTATCGAACTGTATCCTAATAGAAAATTTCTTCCCTGAAGCATTTTTAAGCCTTGCAAGGCAAGTGGAAAAATATATGTACCTTAATATAACAGGCCTGCCCACCAAACATCTTGAAGTGGTGGCTCCACTGTTTGCAGGGTGACAGCAAATGTTACTCAGAGAAAGAACTCAGCATCTAGAATGTAAATGAAGAGCCTGTATCCTATGACCTCATGTAGAAACTGGAGCTTCGATCCTGCCTCTGTTCATGAATAAATTGCAAAGTTCACAAGGCTCTGCAAGTAAAATTGAAACGTGTCTCAGGCTGGAATACTGTGCTCACATCTCAGAGATTCCTCTTTTCTTCTGCTTTTCTGGTTCCCAAGAGAAGGGCAAAGAAATCATCACCTGGTGCATTTCCATCACTGAATATACTTTTAGTATTAATGACATTTTTAAAAGGAAAGATAGAAATGAAGGATGACAATAAATGTAACTATACACCAAGATTTCTTACCATGAGTACTCAAGTCTTAAAAGACTTTCTAGGTTAGGAACAAATAAATAAATAAAACTGTTTAAAAAGCAGAAAATTACATTGATATCAAGCAGGACATTAATGCCAGTTCAACTGCCCTAGCTGTGAGGGAAGCCTTACTGTGCTTGGCTGAGTGAGCATCACTTCTCTTATAACTAAGAACTCCACCAACTTCATGTTGCGCCCCTCACACAGATCAGGCCGTAAACCTTAGCAAGAAATGAAACTGTAAATACCATGATATGCAAAGGCATGTTGCTTAATTGTGCAAATACTGCAATACCTCCCCCGTCACTGCCCCATTTTCATTCATTTAATTTATATCATTTCTAGGCCATTCAGTCATTGTGAAGGCTCGCATATAAACTCAGGCCTTACAGGTACTCACAGGCCAAGCAGAAGAGGCTCAGATTTCTGAGTAACAGCTTGTCAGATGGATGAGGCAGCAAAGTAAAATCAACACCTCTAAACCCAGGTTGTTTAAACGACCTTCAGGTACAACAGTGAATAGCTAAAACAGCTCCACTAAGCTCCAGGCTGCCGAGGTACCACTGGGCTGTGACGCTAAGCCGCCTTCATCACTAAAGGCAGATTATGTCACAGATTCCCCCCCCAGCATTTTCTGCCTGTCTTAGGAGCCTTTATTTTAATATCTGAAGTAGATTATCCTATAACGGTATCTGCAGGACACAGACCCAAAGCAAAGAAAAAGCTCGCTGTCTTGCTGCTCAGAATTAATACAAAAACCAGGCACGTCAGTCACTCATAATTAAAAGTGACTGAATATTTGCAACATAAATAATGGTTCTTTCAGGACTCTTTTAAGTAAATTAATTTTTCAATATCCTTTTGATTGTTCTAAACCAACAACAATTACTACTGTTAGCAGCTTCTTAATTTGCATATGAATAAAAACACTAATAAGGATTATTACAATTGTCTATTGTACAATAAACTATTTAGTGATTTGTACTATTTTGTGCAACTGATTGCCCCTAAAGCACAAATCTGTGTTCCTACATGGGGCCTCTAGGCCCAGATCCTCCCTAGGAGGGCAGGGGTGGGCACCAGAGAAATAGTGGCTTGGGAATTAACTGCTGCCTTCCTGCTCCTCCCCTCCTTCCCAGGGGACATTGACCTGTGCCCATAACAGAGGGAATTCTGTGCTAGGACACTGCCAAGAGGAGACACCACTGCAGTCCTGACCCATGTATCCACAGCAAACTGTAAGGAGGGAGGGGAGTGACCCTTTCAATTCCTAGAGACTCAGGTCCCAGGCCCAGACAGCCTGTGCAGAAGCTCAGGCAGGAAAGAGATAATTCATACCCTCATACCCTGTCCTTGCCACAACTTGGCTGTTGTGACCACAAAGCCAGTGCAATCCACTGAACCACAGCTACATCCTGGATTTTGTGGGTACCTCGTTGGAGCAGGTGACTGCACACCATGGGGTCCACAGTGTCCTGCTGTGGGTTTTGGGAACCCTACCATTCTGTGGGAGATATGTGCTGTCATCACACTGCCTCAAAGCTCTGGAATTTCTCAGCCAAAGGGAGATTTCCCCTACACTGAATGTCTGCTTACATAAGATTACTTCATGGGAATATCAATTTCCCTGAGTGGGTTTCTCTCTATTTGTGTTGGTCTGTGACATGAATTAAGTGTGGGAAAACCACGAAAGAGCAGAGCTTAGTTTAACTCACAGACACATTAATTGCACTTAGCTGTTCCCCCAAAAGAAAACCAGTCAGGAATAAAGCATCAGATTTTCAGTCAACAAACTGCTGGTCCAGATCCCTCCTTTGTACACATCTGGAGGACAGAACCACAGCCAACTACAGGTTACTTCCTTTGGCATGCTCCTTCAAAAAACTCTTTTATTATCCTCATAAGCAGAATCACGGGGGAGCAATTTGTCAGAGTCTCCAGCACAACTCACTCTTACAAATGACATCTGACTTAAACTTGTCAGATTCCCAGCAGGAAGAAACTTGTAATTAAAAATCACGCTATCCACAGTCTGGATAATTCCAGAGGAAATCTCATGCTCTGCTTCAAGCCAACAAAGTCCTGTGAACTAAATTGCATAAGCCCTAAAAGAAGGTACCTGAAAATTTTGTTCTTGCAACATTCAAAGAACAATTTGGGAGATGAATGGGAAGCTGAGGTGACAGGCTACATCAACATCCGAGATGCTGATCACACTACTGTACCAGATCCTGACATAGTGTTGAGCACTCTCTTAATAAAAACAACTTTACATTCTCTGCAGCACATGGGGCACCAGATTTATTCTCCTGTTGCACAAAGAATCTCTCTGGCTTGTTTGAATCTGCTCTGCATTTAAAGCCTGATTCACATTTCATGGGTGTTAGCCAGGGAGCATTTCATCAGGCATTGACTGAAATCCTTGGGCCAGCCTTACTGAAATTAGAGCTTTAGTCACTGTCCTGTTAGCCTGAAGTAACCAAAGTTTATCCTTCACTATCAGCTGGGAGACTCCATCCCAACTGTTATATACACTACTGAATCACAGCTGCTACTGAAGATGAAACAATTTCATGGGTTACTCTATTTGGTTATAGTTACTTTATATCCTTAATGCTTGGCTTGCTCGCTTTAAAGAAAAGGTGTCAGAAATATTAGAGTTTCTTTTATATCTATCTCAAATCTTGGAGAACTTTTAGCCTTTTGGGACAGTGATGGTTACCTGAGGTCACTTTTTTTTTCTTCATGGGAACTTTTCTTCCCCCCTGTCCAGACACAATATTTGGCTTGGAATCACCAAATCAGGAAAGAGAGAGAATTATTTCGATGTCACTAATTTTTCCATACAGGGGACTCTTCACTTGCTCAAGATAAACTGGGTCTCATCTCCTTTGTATGGACAGAATAGGAAAACAAAGTACCATGAGATATTTTCCTTGGCAACTTGGTCTAGCTGATCCTGCTTGAGCAGGGGTTCTGGACTAGATGATCTCCAGTGGGCTCTTCCCACCTCAACCATTCTGGGACTGCGGGAAAAAGTCCCCCATAAGCACGAGTCTGAAAACAGTTGGGGAGTAACAAAGTTGGAGGGACAGGAAGAATCCTAAGAGGTAATGTTTGTCTGATTAACAAAAAAGTTAATAAGTGTTGATTTTTAGAAGTTTGAACAGTTCCAAGGAAATTGAAGAGAAATAAATATCAAATCTGCCACAGTTCTTGTAGGTTGCATTTTTGTGTCTTCTTAGTGACTTAACTACAGCATTATCTCAGGGAGTAATTATCAAATTACAGTATTCCTTCAAGTTATTTATGTGCAGCGAATAGAGTCTACACTGGGCAGTTTAACTTATTTGAAAACACACCATGTAGGGTATTAAAAATACATTGGGAAGTCAGAAATAGGCATTCCGCAGCAAATAGTTAATTCATAATTATCCAGCATGGCTTCTTTTGAAAGTGGGAAATTAGGTTCTTCAGAGTATTAACCATGTATGTCACACATCTGGCAGAATGACATGCAGCTCACTTGACAGCTCATATTTAAATATGCCTTGAGTGCTCAAGAAGGTCCCAGTTCTCCCAGTCTTATCATTATGCAAACACTCACAATTACTCCTGTTACTTAAATTGAATTAAAAAATGCAACGTGGGCAAAAAGCAACCTGATAGCTCCAGAAATTCTTAAAAACCCCAAATTCATAGTTGCTAACAAGAAAGAGGTTAAACTTGATGAGATGTTTAAATCAATCAATCCAACAGGTAAAGGACTTAGTGTCATGACTGCATTGGATACAAAAAATAAAAGCGTGATTAGTCAGTCCATGTCATAATTTGATCCAGCAACACTAAATGATTATCTGATGCTTATATAAAGCTGACATTACACACAATTTTGAAGTCAGTTGGTACTCATTATTTGCCCCATATGGTGAAAACACTGTGCAGGCACATTATAACAAAGGAAACCTTTTTATTATGCCATATTACACTAATGCAGTGGTATTTGCTAATTTGAACAATGGAAGATTTCCTCATATGAACACATTTGAGAACAAATAAAAAATTTAAGGATTTGGTTCCGTGTTAATATGAAATGGAAGATCAAATTAAAACTCAAACCCAACCTGAAATTCACAGCTCTGATTTACCTTGATCTACTTCTTACATACTGAGTCCTGTCCCTGCCTTTTGGTCACAGACCTCCATATCAAATGCAAACCAGCAAAATTTATAAAAGCTCCAGGTTTAATGTGGTAACCTATCTCAGTTTTCTCCAGTTTTTATTTTATTTTATTTTATTTAAGCTTCATCTTATTTTAATAAAACATGTGAGTTCATAAACTGTGTAGCTATTCTTAACTTCCCAAACTGATGCCATTAGTGAGTCAGTCAATGCAGACCTCACAGCTTTAAGGCTAATTTCAGAGTTTGAAAGCACTAAAAATAAATGCTGAGATGGAATAGGCGTGCTGCATAAATCACTACATCTTTAACACAGCAAGAGCAACAAAGTTCCAATGTTCCCAATCAGGGCAGTTCCCTGCTAAACAAATACAAATTTAATACTGTTGTAACATCGGAACGACTTAAATGCATTCCTCAGCTTTTCCACTTGATTGCTCTAAGCCTTTATGGACAGCCAACTGAGTGGAAAGGCTTGGCATAACAGAGCTATCCCTGTGTAATTTGTGTAATCACACTTTAAGAGAAAAGAAAAGAGGGAAAATTATTCAAGAAATTTAACAACTATTTTTAAAGTTATGCAGAAACACATTAACTCCCCCCCCCACACACACACAATTTCTTTAAAGGCACAGCATTATTCATCTGCTGTAACAGTGTTATTTCTGAACACTATAAATTGAATTCAAATTCAAAGAAATCCTAGTTGTGATTGCCACTTAACTGACATGTGAGTAGATTCAAGAGCCAAAGAGGATCAGCAGTTTTTTGTCTCTGCTTTTCCATATGCCATGGGCTCTATACTTCCACCTGCTCACCTCTAATGACTTGCATCACATTAAATTATAGTTTCCAGAATTGTGTCAGCTTAGATGACTTCAACAGTTACTGTCATTGTTTTCTATGATGGCCTCTCATTTGCTCTGATAGGAATTTGCACCTTACTACTAATGGGTATCCAACTGGCTTTAATTTCTAACCACTGAAATCATTGAAATCATGCTAAATTAAAGTCTCTAGTATCCCATATTTTCCTTTGGGGAAAATACCACTACTCTGTAAATATATTCAGGTTTAGATTGAACTCAACTCTGGCTAAGAGCTAGTTTGATTGCTGATTTCAAATAAATTATCTGACAAACATAGCTCTTTCCTTGACATACAAATCAATGCAGGGTTTTTTTCAGTTACTCATAAATATTCAATCAACATTTTATGTGAACAAATAATTTCTGACATTCTCTCTGCTTCCTGATTGGACAAATGATAGTTAATGAGCAAGAGAAAAAAAAATTCCCTGTTCACAGAATCACACTGTGGATACAATCATTCCATAAACATTTCTGCAAATAACTGTACTCTGCAAGTGGTGAACAATACCAGGGAGAAACTAAGCTGAAGCTGAATTGCTGATCAGAATTTGAATGAATACTCTGGAAGTAGTATGGCTCATGTAATTACAGAGAGAGTTAAATATGCTTTCATGGGGACTGAACTTGGTCCATGAATTCTAAATGAGCCAGTGGATGACTTCAATTAATGGAATGACATAGTAAAATTATCAATAAAACTAAAGAAACTATAAAGTGAATCTTCCATCTACTGTATTAACTACCTTCTCTAACAGTTAATCACATACTCTTAAGAATTTGAGAAACAAAAATCTGACCTTCAGAACTTCAACTCTGACGAAGTAACAAAAGAGACAGTACAATATCAATCAAAAGAATGTTTAAATTGGCAACCCTCTAACAATTACTACATCATCAATCTCCAAGTGCTATACATGTGCTCCAATAACTAGGTTGGTTTTATGCTGAATTTATATTGTAAGAGACAATTGGTTTTAAAAACTGCTGATTGAACTGCCAATTTGCAATGAGAACAGACATCTTTAAAATATGGATAACTCCAGTAATAGCTACATAATATGCAACTCTGATCTATTTCAAATTAATGCACTTACAAAATGTGAGTCGCTCAAATAGTATTAGATCATGAGACATTGCAGGTACCCAGCACAGCTGCTCTGTTTCTCCAGAAGCATTAAATAAATATTCATTTTCAACTTAGCAAAGGAAAGTCCTGCCCTTCTCTTTTGATTGTCCTATATCACCCCCTGTAAGTAGTGCTCATTTGCAGAGTGCTCGAGTGAGGGCAGCTTTAGGCTCCAAGATCGGGGCGTTAGCCAAGCCCTGCACAAAGCAGCAGCAGCTTCAAAACCACGACAGCCTGTGTGTTTTGGGGGTGTTGGCTCCAAGGCCCTTCAGCACCAGCTCGCTGGGTGGATGTAAGAACCCACTGTAAGCCTGGGCTCCTGAACCAAACCAAAGATGAAAGGCAGCATTACCTTTAATCGGCTTAAGTGTTCAACAGGAAACACACGGAATCCAAATCCAAAATCTATGTGCCAGGCTCATCATCTAGAAGCCCAGCAATATTTCACCTTCATGTTTTCAAATGTTTTGACATTTTTACCTGCTGAAATCTTTTTGTCCAAAGCTATCCATACAAAAAAAAAAAAATCACTTACTATAACACAAGAAAAAAAATTGCCTGGACATGTTATGTGGCATTTTTATTTGCTAGATGAGAACAGTTCTGACCTATTGTATAATATTCAGGCTGACAACTCTAATCTCTTCTAAATTAAAACAGTACATGAGAGCTTGAAATGCTCTGATAATTCTAAATTCTTAAGCACTGCAGTTGCTCCCAACAGTTTGTTTCAATTATATTTTCAGTGTGGGTTTTTTTACTACAGATATTCTGGGCAAATTGTCCTGAAAATGTAAACTGGGGTAGAAAGTTCTAACAGTGACAATGAGAAGCTCAGAAACCATAATTTGAATCTTATAAAATTCAAAAACCAATCAAAAGAAGACATTAAATAGCCTGAAAATCAATTCCTTTGATATTCCATTTTCCCCTCTTCCTGCATCAGTCTCATCTATTTAACAAAGTGCACAACAGATTGCTTCTAATCAAACCACAGAGACAGCAGATATATGTTCCTCTCCACCCATATCAATAAAAGGCATATCAACAGTGGACAAGATAAGCAGAAAAGATGATAATGATGCTAATGTAGGATTTAGTCATATAGAAAGGCAACAGAATTCCAGACGAAGAGAATAATCCAAAGACTGAGAGGCAAAAATTCCAACATCTAAAGCAATACAAAAAACATGCAAGGTAATGATAACATGATGCACAAAACATGAAGTGAAAATACTTCACAAATTATTTTTAAAAAATCTGTGAAGAACCTTCTGTAATACACAGCAATATGAGTTAACAAGTTATTCTTAAAAACAACAAAGGAAATCCCGCCTAAAAAAAATCACAAACTGAGAAAGCCCCCAACTGTGGTCCAACAGAGGAGAGCAGAGGTGTTAATGGATTAATCCCATTGTCTCTACACATGAGCATCCTCTGTGGCCCCAGTGTGCTGCTCTGAGCACTCCACAAGCTCACTTACTATTACTTTTTGCTGACGTGATGCGTTATTCTTTTCTGCAGTAATGTGATAAAAGCTGAGTTTATCAAGTCTAGGTAAATTACATCAGATTTTCTTGCCCATTGAAGTTTCTATTATCTCTGTGGAAATCCTGCTTTACTAGGCAAAAGCTGAGAAACTGAATGCCTTTGATAGCACTTTCTCAGTACCTTTCTGACATTACTTCTGATCAGCATTTGCAATCTTTCCTTCCATTAAAGGTTAACTTACGCTTCTCCATCTTTTCAGCACATCTTCTAATAGATGTAAAATTGCATCAGCACCTCTACTATAAAATATTAAATAGTACTGCTATCATGAAAGAGCTCTTATCCATTCTCTGAGATGAGCATTTCCCTTTTATTTGGAAGAATGGATGACTGAACAGATATGGCACGTTACAGACAACTGCTTTTATTCCTGTTCTATTTTGTGGTTAGGGGTTTTATTTACTTTTTCAAACATGTGTCTTCTGTGGCACTGGCCAAGTTACCTTTGACTCTTCTGCTGCACCTACCTGCATAAATGAGCAGTCATTTCTTAGTTAGAAAATGCTTAGCAATCAGCCAGTATTAATTAAAAAGACCTTTTTCTTAGAGCCTTCTTGGCTCTAAGTTTTCAAGTAATTCAAGTTCTTAATGTTCTTCCTCATAGCACTCGAAAGAACTGACTGACTTTTTGAATTCTTTCTTTTGAACTCCAACTCAGGTTCTGGAACCTGCATGTCAAGACTAGTAATTTAGCCAGATCATTAGTTTCAGCTTATAGTAGTATTTTCCTTTTTCATTATTCATGCTCACCTTCAGCAGTGATCCTGTGCACTAGGGAAGAATATAGATCTCAGAAGCATCTAAGGTATTTTTAAGTTTTTTCATTCTAGACCATCCTATTTAAACAAAGAAAAAATTTCTTCCAAACAAAACCATTTCTCCAAGACTACAAAAATTCTATATGCTTCCAAATGAGAAAATCAATGTTACTCTTAGGAATAAAAGGATTATTTTTCAACTCTTTCATTTCACCATGGTTGGAATTTCAATTCCAAGTGATCAGTTCTCTCAATTCTCACAGGCATACACAACATTTTTACACTACATGGTTTTAAACACAAAAATAAATAAGCAGAAATATCCATTCCATTATTTCCAAATTGAGAGATGTAAAAGATATTTCCTCTGATTTAGAAGAAGGGAGTTCTACAGTTTTTCCTTTGTTTTTAGCCAGTGAAGCACAACATACAAAAGACCTATCCTAGGTCTGAAGCCTGAAGAAGGACCTCTTGTGCTTATTCTTTTGAATTCAAATGCCTCTTACTCTCTGAACAGAGAATGACATTCAGTATGTCTGATCCTTTCATAAAATGAAGAGACAGCTTAGACTCTGTCCTTCTATTTAAAGACCTGTGGTCATTTGCAAAACACAGTCTAAAAATTGTTCACCAGTGGGCCTAGTGATCAGAACAAGCTGAAAATTCACCACTACTGACCTTCACTTGCCAAAGAACAACTCTCTTTAGTTAAGGGAATTTGTCCCACCAGGCAGTGGATGTTGGATTTGAATGAGGTAACCAACACAGAAGACTGGGTAACAGTCTTGTTATCTGTATCAGCAGAAAGGCTCTTAGAATCACAGAATTGTTCAGGTTGGAAAAGACTTTTAAGATCATTGAGTCCAACAGCAAACCTTAACACTGCCACAGCAAGTACAGAATAATTCACTCATGGCAAACGGCTCAGTAAAACCCCCACTCCAGAAATCAGATTAAAAGGTTCTCCGAAGCTTTGCACCGCAGTAAATAATGAGAATTTGGCCAGAATCAAATTTTAGGAAAAATATTAAAATAATAAAATAATATGCAGTGTGAAAAGTCTTCAATCACAACACATCTCCAAGAAGAAAGTGGTGTACTTCCTGTGCTAAGCCAAGAAGGACTGGTTGGTTTTAGAAGCCTTTGAAACATCTCTGTAGCTTCCTGATGCACCTGTTATATATTCTAAAGAGACTGCAGCTTTGAAAAAGTGTTGCTGGATTTAGCTTCTCAGCCGTACATAGAAAAACTCAACTTTGAAAAGGATTGCAAAAAACCAACTCCAGATTCTGCTTCCCTTGCAAACAAGGTCACAATTTCTATTAACTTTACTGTGATCAAAATCAGGATTTATGCACTGCAAGAAATTAGCAGAAATATAAATAGCCTTAATAAACCACCCAGCAGGAATGTCCTATATAAGACATTAATTGCCATAGCAATTTACAGAATATGTTTAAAATAAAAATTATAATTTATTAATGCTTATAAACCATCCTTGCTAGGCAGTTTCACTGGCTCTCTAAATTATCTTCTATTGCTTGGGCCTCTACAGAACTGAGCAACCTAGATTAAAAAAAAAAAGTTATTCTGGTTCTAGTTCTAGAAAGAAATGGTACTGCACAGAGCAGATCTCAGATCAGGCTGCCTCATACACAGGCACTGAACGTGTCTAACATTTACCTTGAAGACAAATGTGAACACCAACCCTGAGTTTTCATATAACTGAGAGTTGTTAAACACCTGCTCTGCTTCCTTTCATTGCTTAAAAAAAAGACTGCCTGAAAATGTTTACTGTAGACATCTCATCTTCAGGGCAGTGATCTTTCGACTGAAGGGTCAATCATTGATCCATCGGCAGGTTTTGTTCTGTCCCTCCTTATTCCCTGATAACCATGGAAAAAGTGCTAGAATCAGTAACTGCTACATGTGGGGCCTTCTGTTATACTGTCTTCTTGCACAGTCCTCAGTTTGCAATGCTTATGTGTTTTACACACACACTTCAGAACAATACTTGTAAATAACAGACGAACTTTTCTGAAATGTATATATCTCACTATAGTGTCTTAGAACACAATAGATTACAATATTACTATAAGTTTAATTTTCAGGTGTAGGAGAAAGAGAACACATATTCATCCGTAAGGCAGCTCAGAATTTGAGTCATCACAGCTATATGTTATTCTTAAGCTTCAGGAGCTCCTTTATCTAAAACTTTTCAGGACAGCAGTATCGTGGGACTCTGTCGGCAGCAGCGTTAAAACTGTCAAGGAAAAGCAGCTGCACTATTCACTGACTTCTTTTTTTTAAAGCAAATGATAAGGTGTTATGTAAAGCCTACCTGTAGTAAATTGTATACATCACATTTTGTCTATTAATTTCTCTTTATAAAATGGTATGCAATGCTTGTTGGTCGTCATACTTCACAGACACAGAAAGCCAGTCTCAAGAGGGGTACTGTTTCTGCTTCCTAATTCCCTCAACACTCATTCTGACAAAGCATGGGGTGGTTCTCCCAGCTTTCCTGACATTGATGATTGTCCAATACAATGTGAATTTCATTAGGCACAGGAATCTAAAGAAAAAAATTCAACATAGCAACAGACTTACTAAAATTAAGGCTCTATTAAAACTCAATTTTGAAATGTTTATCTTTGTAATGTCTCAATAACTTGAAGATCATACTAACTTTAGAGATGTCTAAATTATTCATGTAAAATAAGCTGACAAATTTATTCTTCTCTCCCCCAAATAATTTTCAAAGCAATTTTAATTATTTTGATAATTATTTGTGGAACATCTATGAATCTTTCCTCTCCTGGGTTTTACAGATTGGACTAATAAATATACAGTGTTTGTGACTGACTCTGTACTTTTTTAGTGGAATATAAATGCCCTCAATGATAGCCATTTTTAGTCATACATATGTTCGTGGTTACAAATTAACAAATTTCTGTGTATGAACAAACACCATGCTAAGAGGTTTGATTGAAGAAAATATAGCTTTTGTAAAAATATATCTGAAAAACGTTTTGAAAGGAGCAGTCATGAATCACACAAATAGTTTTTAGAAGGTTAGAAGTTACTGGGAGTTTTTGTAACAGATGTTTCAAGTACTTCCCACACTGTGCTTAGAATACAACATCATTTTTTCAGGTCAGAGTCTTGTACAGTGTGAACTGGCACAACTCTGTGTGTTGGAATGACTTCGTTTCACTGCCTTCAGTGGAGATGCAATAATTTGTACCAGACAGGGCTGGAGTCACAGGTGTCCAAGTGTCAGTTCTGAAATCTCTTGTGAAATGATATCAAATAAATGATATAAATGGGTGTCCCTTCTCACCTGCATTTCTTTCCTGGTGATTCTCCCAATCTAGTCTTCTGACTCTGGTCCTCAACTTGAATTCCCAAAAATCTGACTGGCTTGTATTGACTTTCATATCACTGAATGAGCTTTGGGGTTTAACTGCTTATAAATTGAGAATTATATGAGCCAGAAGCTATGGAACAGGAGAACAAAACTGCCCATTATCCCCTCAATCACATGCACTTTTCAAAGTAAGTTTGTACTTAAAATATCACTTCATTGATTGATGGTATTCGTTTATTATACAATAAAATCTCTAATAATGGGGTGTTTCATTCTCACCAAAAAATCTAAATTATCACTCAGGAGTAGTTTTAATGCAAGTGACACTGTCTACAGTGTGCCTTCACGATTACAGGCCTGGTTAAACAGCAGTCTTAACAACAAACATCCAGGCTCAGGAGGTTCCCAGAATTAGGAAGAGAATGCAGTCAGGCCTGAGGCATGTGCTTACTGCAAGTACAAGCAAACCCTCTCCTCCATGCAAAATAGGGGCGCTGCTGGAAATAGATCTTCTAAGGCCTAACATATTGTTGCTTTACTTCAACATGGTGAAGAATTAAAACAGTACCTTTATCCTTTTCTGCATGAACCACTTTGAAAAAACAAACAGCAAAACCCCCACAACCTCACACGAACTTTATGTTTTACCTACTGTTTTGCCACTGCTGCTCTTCTGCCTTCCCTTCTTTTCTTTACATTTATCTCCTCTCACTCTCTCCCTTAGTGCCAAGTCCACCTCATCTCCCAGTTTTTCTAATTCCCTCTCTCATCACACTGATGGGGGGCAGCTGTGCTTTGCCTCAGCTCTCCTCATGCAATTAAAGCAACGTGATTTCTACCACCACTGAACAGCGTAGTAGGAGCCTGTTTGACCTACTTTTGTTAACTATTTTACCATGTTGCATTTACTACATTAGCTGTTTTAATAGTTGCAGAAGCCAGTTTTGCTCAGCTGTGCTAAGCAGAAGCAGCACAGCACAGCCTGTTATGACAGGCCAACACAGATGCTAAAAGCCCCTTACAAATGGTTGACCATCAACACGCTAAAAGTAAAAAACCCACTTTATGGCCTTGGTTCATGCACATCTAAAAGCTGCCCAGTACTTGGTGGCTGCAAGAAGCCATAGCAGATGCTCAGCTGTGATGGCTGTGTTCTTGCTAATGAGTCTGGGAAGTTATGCCATATGCCATACCACTGTATCTTGCTGTACAGATGGGAGTAGTAATGACAGTTCTGTTTTGGGCAGAGAGTGACCAAAAGCAGAAATGGAAGGATGTGATGCTTAGGGAGCAAAACCCTGTGGCAGCAGAATCAAGGGAGGATGAGCAACTTAAACAGTTATGCTGTTCAGATGCTACCACCTAGACGAGGAAGCTCTCAGCAGAATCTATAATCATCAGGGCAACATTTTGTAATGAAATAATTCTTACTAAAGATAAAGGAATAGCAAATCTTCCCTTAAATACATGTGAATGCATTGCAGGATCATCACTCATTTTGTTTTTTCCACTGGTTGAACACGCACAGGGCTCTACAGTGGATGGTATCGTAACTCCTGAAGTGTTCAGGCTCCTGGGGCCCAGGACAAAATACAGCTACCCTGGAAAGCACTCTCTGAAGATGGAAGGAGGGTAGAAAACATGCCTAATGACAGATTCTGGTTTTTCAAGTGCTCTCTGTCTTTTCAGGCCAAGCCAAATACCCTGCTGGGAGAAATTCTTTCTCATTAGTAGTATCAGAGGGCTAAGGAAATGGACAGATTATGTTCTGATTTTCCATTCCATCCTGCTATTTATCCTTACATAAGATTTGCATCGGTTTCTATATTTGCAGAAGGGAAGTACAAAACAAACACAGTTATAAAGCACTCCAAGATAAAGGGTTGAAGGAATGAACTATGAATATGCTACTCTTAGTTACATAGACATATGGAGTGGACTGCTGAAAGGTTGGGAAATCTAAGTCACAGAATTCTTACCATCTCTACCTCTGATTCTATTTAAAAGGGAACTAAAACACCACAGGGAAAATTATTTCTGACAATTTCATTGCAATATTTGAGGATATTTCCTTGCCATTTTCTACTGCATTTAATTATGAAGCTACGCATGATGTTTTTGATACTGCCGGCAAAAATGGAGCATGGAATTTTAATGTCAGGTACTCAGTTCCTTTTCTGTTTACTTCAATGATTTCTTCCCTCTGTAATACATATTAAAAGGAAACAGTAGCTATGCCTACAATTCTAAAACTATTCCTTGATGTCACCTCATCTAAGCCATTTCCTATGCAAAAATCTGAAAATCCAAAAACATTTGAAAGAGGTTATTGGGAAAAAATAAAAGGAAGTT
The DNA here is from genome assembly GCF_001604755.1 of Lepidothrix coronata. Taxonomy (NCBI): domain Eukaryota; kingdom Metazoa; phylum Chordata; class Aves; order Passeriformes; family Pipridae; genus Lepidothrix; species Lepidothrix coronata. The sequence continues at coordinate 768,020 of NW_016690295.1, forward strand.
ATCCAGTTTGGAAGAGGGGCTATAGCAGTAACTAAGAACAGCAACTTAAGCTGCATATGTGGGAATGGTTCCTGACAGTCAGATATATTATTGCACATCTAGATGCAAGTGTGCAAAGTTCTCCATGGTGGCAGCAATGAAATTGTAAATGGAACAGCAACAGCAGCAAAACTTTGCACCAGAGCTAAGAAGGGCATCACCCAAACACTCACACAGGCAGTCCTGGATCAGGGCACTGATCTCTTTTGAGAAGGACTGCCAGCTGGGCAAAATATCCCCTTTCATATAGCATTTCACCACGACTAGAATAAAATTAGCATCTCACCCATATCTTTTGTGGTTACTGGCAAGTTCACTAAGATTAAAAAGAATATTTATAGAAATATTTCCAACATGCTAGAGAAAAAGTAAATGGCTGCAGCTCTGCTTAAGCAAGAGGTGCAACACGTGCAATGGAAATCTTGCAGAAGTATGCTGAAACCATGTTGATACCATAATCCCTAACACAGAGAAAGTCTAATTCCCTTTTAAAAAAGTTCTCCCTCATTACTGGGACCTTACCCATATATGGGCCTTTTTGGATGTTGTTTTTAACATTAGTTAAATACATAGTAATGGGGAGGAGACATAACACTGTGATTACAAAGGAGCAGGATCTCATCAAGAAAAGTTTCCCTTGCCTCCTTTCCCTCTGTCATTTATTTGCTGCTATCTCATTTGTACAGAACTTGAGAAGACATTCAAAGGTAGTTCTTTATCTGGTGAATACTGAACTGTGCTAATTGAAGACACTTTTTCTTTGTTGTTGTTTGTCTCTCAACTCTAATTAAAATTTCTAATTGGAATTTACAACCATGCCTGCAGTGTGTTGTTCTCACGGATGATATGCCACGAGAGTCATGGTATCCTCCCAGAGGATGAAGAATAATGTCTCTGGCTCATGGGTGATTTGCACAGTTCCTTCACAAACACTGAGGACTGTCTTCAAAACCTCCTGGAGGCAAACAGTGGTTCCCACATAATTATGTGACAAATAAGCCACAGCCCACGCAGTGAACGAGTCTGATGGATGGGATTCTCAGATATTTCTGCCTTCATCATTCATAATTTACTAGAGCATGATGCCACTAGTAATCAATATTAAAGGCCCTCAGCCAAGAAAGCCAGCACAGAACACAGTTGCAGTGTGTGTAACCTGGCAAGGAAGCACTGAATCATATCTGCAGCTCACCAAGCTCACGTTTCCAGCTCACTGTGAGATCCAGGTACAGGGGACAAGACTACCCTGTTGCTCTGTGTTTATTTCTGAGATGTTACAAGGATTCATTTGCTGTACAGTCAGATCAGGTAACTGACAATTCCAGTGTAAAACCACATTCCATAACCTCATAAGGTGGGGCATAATAGGTTCCTTTTGAGAAAGTCAATATAAAAGGTAGTCAGATAAAAAAACTATTGAAACTGGAGGGATTTTTCAGTTTCTCCAACCACTCCCACAAGTATGTCCATTTCCTTTATGTAATTTTTGCATATGTTACCTTTAAAGTTAAATTATCTGCACATCTGTCTTTGACAAGCATGTTCTAGGCCATGTAACATTACTTTTCCTGTCAAGATTTGCCTAGAAACACTTTCACTTATTTGGGGTGACACATGTCTTAACCTTCTTGTTTGCCAAGTTAATAAATCCAGCTGTTGTGTAAGAAAATGGAAAGGTTTTGGTAATTTGAGTCTTTGGCACATACTAGAGTAACAAGACAACAGCAGAGAAAGAAAAAAAAGCAGCTTTAGAAGAGGATTTTCCACAAGGACATAGTTTGGAATTTGACACAGCTGTATGGTGTGAAGAGGGTGTCTGTACATTTCAGATTTGTGGAAATAAGACAGTAAATATATAAAGTAAAAAAAAAGATGTTGCTTCAGATAATGTATAAATAAACTGTGAGTATACCTATATATATGTATGTAAAATATCTTAAAATGCATTGTTTAATTCATATGACATGCACAGTTAAAGATCAGAAATGAAAGCTTTTATCAACAAATCTGGGAAAGTTCTGACTCTCATATTCCTTAAATTCTTTCAAAATTAATAAATAAACTTCCTTGTCAAAGCATTAATGTACAAGGGATTCTCAATTTACAGCAGAAATAATGTTCTATCTTTCTATAAAAGAGCTACCAAACAGCTTACCGAGGTACTGTTAGAGGAAAACAATGACAGGTACAAGATGGTTCCTCCTACACAATCTGCAAAGAGCAGCAGCAATATCAGAGATCATCAGACAAACTAACCTGTGGTGTCATTCCATGGCAGATATACATGATTGGGATATTCTCTGTGTCTGGCCCTTGATCAAGGCACAAATCACTTTTCAGGGAATTCTGCAGCTAAAATAAACAGAAAGAAAAAGAAATCAAGCAAGTTTTACATGAGAAAAAAGGGATGTGATTACTCTTCTTAAAAAAAAAATAAATCATATGTAGTTGAGCAAGAGAATATACAAAATTAAAAATATGTTGCAGTGAAGATTTTGAAGAGAAAGCACCTGGACTACATTCTTCCTTGCTGATCATCTAACACTACTGATTTCCATAATGTTGCACAAAGTTTCAGGCAGGGTAGATTTCAGAAAGCCCTCAGAGATAGCGATAATTTTTTTCATATACGTTTAAAAACATTAAGTCTGATGAGCCTCTGGTACACACTATATACAGAACCTGAATGTTTTAGCAGTGTGACTGGCTGAGCAGTACAGATGAGGTACTAAACAGCTTTTCAGAATCCCTCAAGAGAGTCTTCTGATTTCTGGAAATAATTCAAAAAACTCCTTTCTGCTGACACCTGGAGACTTCTGGCCAATTGTTATGCATTAGCTCCCCTTTGCATTATTCCAGGCTAACCCACACACAGCAATGAACAGACTGCAAAGTACGTGGCCCTGGTCATCACAAAGCCCTGTATATTATTACCTGTGCAATGCTGAGGCAGAGTTTTCTGAAAGTGAAGTGCTAAATTAATGAGCACAGATAGCTGGAAGGCCTTTTTAAGTGTGGGGCCAAAGATGTGGATTGCATACCCATGGACATGTATAAGGGTGTTCAGTGGTATAAGGTCAGTTCAGGGAAGAGGACAGGGCTGTGTGATGGAGGGAGTGAAGAGGTGATGTGGTTTGCAGCCATCTGTGATTAACTGAGCAGTCAGCTGTGCACAGGAGCCTCCTTTGAGGAAAACAAATCCATATGCTTAGAAAGGAAGTCCAGAACTGCACTAGCATGTAAGAAGTGTGGACAAGCCAGAGACCAGAGCCAGACAATGAATAAAATCAAAACCACCGACTCATCTCTGCAAGACTTCCAACTCCAAACCAAACTCTAAATTCAGTAATAGACAAGACAGATCTCAATGTTAAAGAGAAAATATGCATTAGGTATCAATACTGGTATTATTCTCAAGAATTAAAGCACTGAGAATAAAACAAAGTCTCCTCTTTCTAGGCTTCCTAGCTCTCATCCATAAATGTTACCATAACCACAACTCTAATCATGGCCAGATGTCGAGGCACCACTCTCTATCCAAAGCAATGATAAATATCAGACTTATTAATTCGTGCCTGGATCCATCCCTACCTTTGTGTTTTCAAAACCTCTTCCATAAACTCTGGTTCTAATGCTTGTCCTAGACCTAACGCTATAATCTTTTCCACAATAATCCCCACAATAAAGGAAGCAAAAAAATCTGCCTTGACCAACATCAGCATGTGACTTATCTGAGAGGACTGACCCAGCAGTAAAACAGACACAGAGACTTCAGAGTCCCAAGCTTCGAAAAGAAACATGACCTTAACCTAACAGCAGCTGCCTGGTGATCAGGTACTACAGAAAAAGAGACAGGACACCATATTCCTTTGGACACCAATCCTCTTATGAACCTTGAAAATGAAAAAATAAAATGAGCTCTTCAGATTTAATATATCAATCTCTTATCCCAGCTGCAACTCTACAATTTACTTAGAATATCTAAAGAGATATTCACCTCTACTCAGATATCTTGTTAAATTACTCAGTATTTTTTTAAATTGATGATAATGTTATAGAAGCAATATCTATATTTTATACAAAAAATGAAGGCAGTTGATGAATGGAGGCATTTAAAGAATAAGAAAGCAGCTGACATGCTTTGAAACATCACACCTTTCTCCACTGTAAAACAGGCAAGCAAACAGGAAAGCAGACACGAAAGAAGATTAGATATCCAAGCAATTCTTCTACTAAAAAGATTGGGGCACTTTGTCTTTTAGTGTTACACAACAGTATTTCATAAATCAGTAAGCTGTGTAAGCTTAAAACACTCCCCCTTTGCCTGTTGTCATAGTTGTCCACTACTTCCTTTGTGATAGAATAAATAAGGCCTGCTTCTCACATCTTTCTTAGCTGATGAGGCTACTCACATACTGCAGACTATAGACTGCATCATGTGCATTACTGTGCAGTCCCTAAATCACAGAATAGCTTGGGTTGGAAGGGATGTTAAAGATTGTCTACTTCCAACACCCCTGCCATGGGTAGGGACATCTTCCACTAGACCGATTACTCAAAGCCCATGAAGCCTGGACCTGAACACCTCCAGGGATGAGAAGTCCACAGTTTCTCTGGGCAACCTGTTCCAGTGCCTCACCATCCCTATAGGAAAGAATTTATTCCTGGTATCTAATCTAAACCTGCCCTCCCTCAGCTTAAGGCCATTCCCCCTTTTCCTATCACTACATGTCCTTGTGAAAAGTCCCTCCCCAGCTTTCTTGTAGCCCCTGTAGGTACAGGAAGATGCCCCAAGATCTCCTTGCAGGCTTCTCTTCTCCAGATTGACCACTGAGTTCAGCATTTCTGTAAAAAACTCTTCTTATTCTTTTTAGTTTGTGTGTTGCCCAAAGGCTGATGAAAAACTCTCAGCAGAATATAAAATCATAGGGTGTCTGCTGCTGATTTTCGTTTTGACTTGCACAATGTGGAGTTAACCCTGAGACAAATACCTTTGCTCTCCACTGGACTTCCTTTCTTTATATTGTATCATTTCTACCTGCAATCAGAGATTTTTTAGCCAGAGCTACCTACAAGAGAACCATGCACTTGTTAGCTGCTATGCCTCCTTCTCCTCAGGAAACTCCACATTTGATTAGATCATGGAATTGCTGAGGGCAATTCCACCATCTATGGAAGAGGCTCCTTGCACACAGGTGTGATTTTGGCATTGTTCTGAACTACTTTGGAAGGTAACCATTATCTCATGCATTTAGCAACAACCCAAACCTTTGTTGGAAGTGCTTTTCTTCTCTTGTTTGATTGTACGAAAAGCCAGCGTTATTATTTTAGTTGATCATCAAAGGGGTCATGGAATATTGTAGGATGTGCAATCCTTTCATTTGTCAAAAACAGAGCTGCTGCTCTATGGCACCCTTGAGGCTCTTGCAGAGCCATACTGGCAAACCACACAGGTCAGACTTCTTGAGAAATGTCTCAAGCCAAACCTTTCACTTGTAAGGTCTGCTCTTATTAGTCACGTTTCCCAAATGGGACTTGCATGCAAAAAGGCAAATTTAATTCATAGAAATCAATTTTTTTTTAATATACCACCGGATAAGAATGTGAAAAGCTGTCCAAGGCCTACTACCTTATTAGGGGCTCATATTAACTTACTATGCTCATCTTCCATGTCATGCATACCTGCCCTCTCTGTTTGGATTGCCAGTTTTTGAGGGTCAAGAATTGCCTTTGCTTTAATTAGCACAGTACAACTCAAGTATGATTTCAACACAGACAAGGGCACTACTGTCACACAAGTGATGATGATCCCAAAATGCATGGATGTAGCTGCAGTTTCTGTTGAATGCAACATAATCCTAGAACCTCTTTAGTGGTGCTTTACACACGAGTTAGCTATGTGAGATTTGCTTAGTTTGGAATGTCAGTCTTTGATAACTTCTTCTAGCAAATGTCTGCTGTGATATCTGTTCTAGGGTGGATCAGGATTGCTGTTAAATGGCTGAAAGTTTAATAGGGGAAGGCATCAACCTTTAACAGTTGAATTTGATTATCTTAAATGTCTTTCCTATTCTAAATGACTCTGTAATATTAAATTAAGATCTGGCTACAATCTTAAGAAGGTTGCAGCTGAAATAGAGTTTATTTTGTGAAATTACCTGTTGCCACAAACATTCCAACTGTCAGCAACAATGTATCTAAAAAATCACACCTTGAGTATTTCTGCGTGGGATGCAATCCACGAAGCAAACAAACAAAAAATCAGGGAAGAAGATAACGTCCAGAACACCTCAACATGAATGACAGCAGAGCAGTTGTCTCAGTCAAGTAACCAGTAACAAATTATTTAACTGGTGACTTGAAGTTTATCTGATTCTTCTACTTAGAACCAGGCATTTCCTTCATGAATTATTTCCACTATTACACCTTTTTAGAATGGGAAATGTGAACAAGATCCTTACCACCCCATAGGCGACAGTATCTGAATACATTCTCATTTCTGGATACACGCTGACGAGATACCACCTAAAGGTCTTGCACTGGAGCTTTTTCCTTAGGGCCTTCCTCTCGGAAATATCACCAATATCAATTCCAGAGTCCTGCACATGAAACAAAGGACAGAAAAAGCAGAAAAGGCATCAGCAAATACACTTCCGTGTAAACTAAACATCCAGAGTCTCCCCCATTGCTCCCAGCTCTTGGTTGTGAAGTGAATCTGCTGCCCACACACACTCCATAAGTGTCTCAGCTAAATTATGACACAGGTCACCATGGTGGGGTCTCTGTCACAGGCTGCTTTGGTGAATGGAACCACTGCTGTTGACTTCAGTGGGGTTTCGATACAGCTTCCAATGAGTATCACTGCTCTCTAATTTCCTGGCACTGTCCAAATCCAAAAGGAATTGGCAGGAAGCAGAAAGTTCCCCTAGAAACAACTTTATTGCTGCTGTTCCACTGTGGCCTAATCATTAGTAGATGACACTTTCTGGCCATTTCTGAAGTCTGGGTCACTGTTCCACTGCAAAGAGCGGAAGCTCTGCTCACCTCTCTGAAATAGCACTTATTAAATTTCTCCTAGAATGTAAAAGAGAAGTTGCTATTTTTGTTAAAAGCATTTGCAGAATATTCTCTCCCCCAGTTTTTATTCGCCTTTACGTTTCTGGCTAACCTACTTCTCGCTTATCATTAGAGCAGATCACAAAGCACGAGTTTCATAAAGTCCCTGTATATAAAAATCAATAATTTATCACATTAAAATCATGCAGTAGAAATTTTTAGAGAGGTATCTAAGTGCAAATCCATGGCTGCTCTTTGACAGGAAGTAAAATGAGACATTTTACTCCACACTGTGTTCTACCAGTCCTGCCTCAGAGCAAAACACAGGATAAATAAATTTTCATGGGGAAATCTTATAATCTATCTACTTATACAACAGCTTTTACTGAGCCATAAACACACCAAAGATTTTGTCAGCCACAAGACAGGATTAAAAAATAACATTGAAAGCATTGAATTTTCTTAGTTACACATCAAAAAGCTATCTGTATAAGTAGGCTTCTGAACTGCTAAAGCAACAAATGCATCCCAAAGCACTGAATTAATGCTAATCTAGAACAAGTATATTTTATTATGGAAGCATTTCCTAACTGAAGTAAAACTGACTTCCACGTGAGCAAAGTATACTAATAAGTAGGAAACTGAGATCTGGCATACACAGGCATAACTCATCCTTAAAAATGGTGACTCTCCTCCCCTCAAACCCTACATCATTCATAAAACTTTATGTGGAGCTACTCCTCAAGTGGCCATTTTTTCCTGACTTTTGTGGCAAATGACTAGACAGAGGAAGAGGCTGTAGGGTGCTGTAAGAAAACCAACTGATCTCATGAACAAATCCTGCTCATGCACTTGCTGGATTATCTGTTACTTGTGTGAGGAAAAGGAGGATGCCAGCTCACAGACATTTGACTTCCATCACTAACAAGACTCCTGGGATAAGGTTCTAAATTGTTCCAGTGCACCTCAACTCCTTTTTCTTGCAACCCTGCAGGTACCAACGCTTTTTTCCTCACAGTTTATTGTGTAAGGTAAGAAAGAGCATCAAGGGCCTCAGTGATCATATCCTCCCATGCAGTTGGAGAAGAAAAATAGCTCACATATAGCACATGGGCTTTATCATCAGCAATAAGTCAGTGTGTTCCCAAAGCTGAGAATATGATGGGAGAAAAAAACCCAACAAACAAAACCAGAAGCAGAGGCAGAACGCATAGAAAGCACAGTTCTTGCTTCTGGGACTTGATGAATCTTTCCTTTGGGTTTTAAGTGCTTTTCTGAATCTATTTATCTAAGTGTTTGTGATGCAGAAATCACCATGGCATCTGAGATCCCTATTTGAAGCGCTCGGTACGTCAGAGAGAAGCCCCCAGAGATCCCGGGAGGGCAGTCACAACACACTGCCAAATGAGTCTGACTCCTTTTTAGTATTCCTGTTATTAGCTCTCAAAGACTAAAACCTTTGGAAACATCTGACTTCTCAGAGATCTGTGAATTTTTCCATGGAAAAATCAGGTCCTGTGGTTAACATTTTGGAATAACATATTTCATGGAAAGTCCTGACTATTATAACTGAATGCACTTTTATTACCTACAGAGTCCATTACCAGTGCACTGTTTCATCAGCTTCCAGACAGAGAATTACTCCTGTAGTTACCCACTTGTGTAACAGTGTTTGGCAACGCTATCTCTCTGTCCCCTCTGCATGTCTCTCAAAATTAGGTCTTGACATCTTTTTCCCTTATCTGAAGCTAAGTTTGGCTCGAAAATTGCCCTTTTGGTATTTCACCATCCCTAGTTTTTTCTCATCCACTGTCTCTTTGTCACATGATTACTGGAAGTCTGTATTACAAGTGTCCCACAAGCTTTAAGTTATTTTTCAGTTTGCTTCTTTACACTGAATTCTCCCCCTTTCTCCTGATGTTTTTGGTACCAACCAGAGCCTGAGTTGCTCCTGACCTTTAGATGTCTCAAAGAGGACTCCCACTAATGATTTTCTTTATGCTGACTGATTCAGTTACAGTGCTTGGGAGTATAATTTTATACTGTACTCTCCTGCTTTCCTTAAATATGTCCTTGCTTCCTACTGTTTCAGATTCAGCTCAGTACTCACAAGGTTTAGCATGGGAAAGTAAAAGAAATTCCTTGGTCTCCAGAACTTTTCCCCTGATTCTTGGCACCAGGCCTTGCACAATGAACACAAAAATGCTATAGAACACCTTCAAAATTCTACAACTGATCTGGGATACTTGAGCACGTCATGCTGTAGGAACCAAACAGAAGCCCAACACTCTTCAGAGAATCATAGAATGGCTTAGGTTGGAGGGGACCTTAAAGATCACCTAGTTCCAAACCCCAATCATGGGCAGGGACACCTTTCACTAGACCAGGTTGCTCAGAGCTCCATCCAACCTGGCCTTAAACACTTCCTGGGATGGGAAGTGTTCCAGTGCCTCACCACCCTCACAGTAAAGAATTTCTTCCTAATATCTAATCTAAACCTACTCTCTTTCAGGTTAAACCCATCCCCCCTTCTCCTGTCAGTACATGCTCTTGCAAAAAGTCCCTCTCCATCTCCCTTGTAGGCTCCCTTCAGGTACTGGAAGACCACAATTAGGTCACCCAAAAGCCTTCTCTTTTCTAGGCTGAACAATTCCAGTTCTCTCAGCCTTTCCTCATAGGAGAGGTGCTCCATCCCTCTAATGATCTTGGTGGCCTCCTCTGGACTCACTCCAACAGCTCCATGTCCTTCCTGTGCTGAGGACCCCAGAGCTGGATACAGCACTCATGGTGGGGCCTCATGAAAGTGGAGCAGAGGGACTCTTCCAAGTCCTTCCCTCTTTTCCACACAGTAAAATATGAAAGGTGGGTGAACACTTGAATGTACCCAGCTGTAAGTCACAGTCTTTCTGCCAGGAAAACTTTCTGATGGTCACCAAGGTTCCACACTGTCTTGGAACATCCTGCAGCAATTAGCAGACAATGAACAGATTCAGGCTTTATAGGCCTGCTAGAACCATGAAAACTAAGCTGTTCCCCAGGGCATTTTTAATAAGTGTGTGGGTATGTTTGTGTTTATTTGGTTTTCTACAATGGTGAGAAAAACTAAGGAAGGTTCTTTGTGCTGCAGGTTCTGTACATGCACATAGTAACAGATTTCTCCCTGTAACAGAGGCATCTCAGTACATCACAGAAGAGACTACCACTATTAAAAGCTGATTTACAATTTGCCATTTCCAGTTTTTAAGTCTCCTCTACGGTTTGACAGCAGTGGCTTTTGTGGAAATATAAGAGAATATAAGTTCAGTGCAATGATGATTACTACATGTGTGGTGGGAAAATGACTGGAGATTCAAGTAGTAAAAAGCTTGTTATTCCTCTTCAAAAATATAAACAAAATCAGTGTTGGCAGTACAAGATCTACTATAAAAACATCTTGATGAATTTTGTGATGTGAAGAAATCAGTTAAGTTCACACACTGCATTTACTTTTCCTTTGGTTAATAATTTTTGCTTTAGTTAATAAATTAATTTTAAAATGTGTTATAGCAGGCTTACTTTTTTCTGCTCTATCAGCATAGTTAAGACTTATTATTACTTGTTAAATGGGAATTTAATAACATTAACAACAATTTATCTTTGCCTTCTTTATGAATTTGATTTCAAATTGCATTCAAATCTCAAATTTGCACAAGCTTAAGCACCACCACAATCATATCTGGATGAATATTATGCAACTATGTGTATAATACAGTATAACCTGGTTATCAAAAGGAATTTCTAAATTTTGTGCTGTTTTGCAAGTCAAAAAATTGAAACTTAATCAATGAAGATCAACCAACCTTCAAGAAAATAACAATAAAAAGTAGAATCTGAAATTTAAATCTATCAGGTTAATCACAAATAAATTTCATTTGAAATTGTTTTGACAAAAAAATAAGTAACCCTATCCAGTCCAGAAATGTCTTATTCTTGTATGAACTGCTGTGGGACTACACAAAACAGGGACACTTAAAGGGCAACTTGGATATCGTGAACATGGGACTAACTTTTAGCAAAGTCCTTTACCTATACCAGATTATAGAGGACCTTTTTTTTCCCTGGTACTTTCATGGTAAATTTTGTGGCTAAGGCTGCAACCTGAAAATAGGACAGTGACTTCCCCACATTGCCAAAATTATCTAGTTTTAATCACAAGAGATGAAAGATGCTATTGAAAGCAGCTGAATCAACATTAGCATTCATATAACTGGCTGGTTTTTTTTATTCTAACCTCTTTTACTTATTAAACTACAGGAGAAGTACAGCATTTTATCTCTTGAAACAGAAATTGCAGCAAAATCAGTTTCTCAGAACAGTTGTGAAATCACTCAGAGAGATTTTACAGAAATTTTATTAAAGTAAAATGAAATTGTCCTTTAATTTATTAAGCCTAGACTATTTGCTTTTGCTGTAATGTCATACACCCCACATTTGCATCAACAGATGTCAGCATCCCTCCTCCCTTGGCAGAACTCTCTTCCCAAATCTGGAGGAATTATAGCTCTCAGTGATGGTAAATAGGAGAGTCAAATTCAAAATAAGATGTAGATTTGATGCTTTTTTTCCCCCCACGTTTCTCCAGCTACTACATTAAAATGTCCACGAAGAGTCATCAGTGAGGATGATGAACTTGAAAAGAAATTAATTTTTAAGGGACTTAAAGAAGTCAAAGAAATTATTCTACAATAAGACACAATTACATACATATATATGTTTATATGTAAGGGTGTATGTATAGGCATATCTTATGTAATACGTAAATAGATACATACATGTATACAAATAGAATCCCACCAGGAAAATCAAAATTCAGGGTAGGAACCAAACCCAAAAGGATCTAAAGCCAAAGCTTGCAAACCCTGGTCTTTGTGACTCACCTCCTGGGGAATGTTCCACGCCATGTAGACATGGCTCTTAAATTCATCCATCCAGACTTCGGCCACCCTCAGTGCGTTCCTCCGGACGTGAGCAGTCAGATCTTCTGTGTATGGTTTATGTGCTCTTTCAATGTGGGCAATCCTGGAGCAAGGCAGAACCTCAACACTTCCTCCACACTGCCATACCTAGGAGGGAAAAAAAGACACACTGTTGACTGAGAGCTCCCTGCACCACTGTGGGCATCTAGCAAAGACATTGAAATTGTTTTATTTCTATGCTTGTCGTTGTTGCAAAGGAGAATAAGTTCTCAAGACTTGTTTGAGAGGATTTTTTTAGACAGTTGTGAGAGGAGAGAGTTATTACCTTGCCCTACCACTAGTTTCTACTACTACTTAATCTTAGTGCAGAACTTCTGCATTACTAGCGGCCTCTCATCACAATCTTCCTGGATCAATTTATCTATTCTCAAGATTATAAAAAATTATTTACAGGGCATTCAAAACAATAACAAAAACAACTGGTTCAAGAAGTACCCCACAGGCATTTCTCTAAGGTTTTGCACAGTCCATCTCAACACATACACACACTCCTCACAACCTAGAACTAGGCAGCCTGTCATAACAGGGAAATTAAGCAAATCAACACTAAAGTTTCAGGTACGTGGAAGACGAAGAATATAAATGCACCTTATGCTTTGCTTTAAACATAGTTCAGAAAGGAGTGACAAAGACCAAGACTGCCTAATGACAGTGCTGTGTGAACAATTTCATCAGTCACTACTCTTACAATACATTTACAATGCAGGTTACTGTACCTGCTTGACTGTGTTTCAGTTTTGCCCACTCCCACAACTCAGCTAATGTCCATAACATTAATCATACATATTGCATTAATTTCTGGTTTTCTCTTCCTGCTTTCAACAAAAGAGAAAAACACTTTGGCAGAGTTAAGAGTCAGTGAAGTACATGTATTATTTTACATGGAAGCACTTTTTCTGTGTATCTTGTATTATGTAAACTTCCTAACAAGATCAAGGCAGCCCATTCATAATGGTTGAGTGGATGCTGCTCAGGTGAAACCACAGATGTACTCCAACTGTTTGATCCTGCTGAACAAGTACCTCAGCATCCCAGAGGCAAGTGTACTCACTGAGAAGTGACAGAGTTTGCCTTATGATACTGCCAGCAGAGATTCCTGAGACTTGGTATCTCATCCCGAGAGAGCAAAAATGAGAGCAAGGGTGCTTCTTCCTCATACAGCTTATCCAGGAGAGTATATTCTGGTCTCCCTCCTAGTGGCCAGGGATGTGGGTTGGCAGAACATCCTGTTCTGGAGCTGATCTCAGACCCCTCAGGTCAGTCCATCCTATAGGCATATGCTCAACTAAGGAGGCACTTTGTTTCAGTCATTCATTTTATATATTTAGACATCTGGCTTGAATACAGCATTTAGGCATTTGGCAGCTCCCGAGACCAGAAAATGGGGCATGAATTCAGAATGTTTACAAAGCTTTTTCTGAACTGGTGCCTAATTGCATTCAGCATATGTTGGGAGAAGAGATAGAGCCTTGGTTTTCAGAGCTCTATGGAAAATGAGCTATCCCATGAACCTGCTGTACAGTCAGGAAGGAAGCTGAAAAGACTTCAGCGCGTCTCTGTGTCCAGAACTTGGAAAACTATGAGAGTAAATAAACATAACCATTATCAACATCAGGGTAAAACTGAGATGATCATAAATATTTAAAAATAAATGTGAAATTGATCTGCCACAAGAATAAATAATCTGGAAACAACATTTGTGTCCCGTCTTTCTAAATGTCATATTAAGTGGGCAATCCAGCTTAATGATCTAACAAAATGAATAGTTTGTCAAACGTTTAATTATAAATGGTCAGCTACATCTCCTAATAAAGATTAAATGTGAAGTATCATCAGGCTGTGTTCACACAATGCCTGCTTTCAGTCCAAGCCACTTCTCAGTACAGCACTGACATCCAGCTATAAATATATTCAGAGTTACTCACTGTACACTGCTTAAATTGGTATCATAAAAGACATGGAAGATGTAGAGATGGTCATAACTTAGCCTAGGACAAAGCACTTCACACACCACATGCACTGCCTACTCTGCCCAGCCTTTGCTCATTTTAACTAGGGGTGGCCTTGATCCAAGTCTAACATGTGAACACCAAATCTTTTGTGGGATTTTCAGAGTTAGGTCTGAATGCCATCTTGACAACAAGTTGAGCCAAAAATTCACGGTCTGTAGTAAGTTGCATTTCCAAGTAAATTTCTAGGAACTGAAAATCTGAAAAGCAGACTCACCTATAATTTTAGTATTGATTCGGTAATCAGTGAAATCTGATTTGACTTTATAATGAAGTTGTATGTTTTCAAAAAACATCCTGAGATGACCAAACCCGTACTATAGTTTGTAAATAACAATTACTTACCTGAATAAACATCGATTAATCAAATCCAATGGCCACTCCTTCCTCCCAGACCTTGTTGGTCTTTGTTCTATTTGCAAAGACTAGTTAATTACCATCAATTAATTAACTATCAGTACAGATGCTGACAGAACCAGGGGGTTGTATTAAACAGTTTGGAAACCATATTCTGTTAATTCTGAGCGAACATCTCCAAAAATCCATGAAATGGTGATTAACATGCAGCAAAACTGGATTAGAGGTGTACACTATTAGGTTCAAGACATATCAAGATGAATAAAAGTCCTTTAATTAATGAATTTTTAAAGAAGACACAAGAAACACATGGGCTCTGAAGATATCTAAGTTACAGCTGTGCAGAGCTTACAGGGAGAGCACTCAGAGCCCTTGCAGAGTGAAGGCAGAGACAGTGCTTTAGGAGGGCAGAAAGCACAATCCTGACATGCTCAGCTGGTCACACCTGGGACAAGCCATAGTCCCTTTCTCTCCCAGAAGCTTTCATTGCCAGCACATCGATGAAACTCTTTTATCTGAACATTTCATTGCACTGAGGGAGTGGTCAGTTGTAAAATACCAAAATGTAGGTAGGTATGCATTAAAGTGGGACTTTCAAAGGACATGAAACTCTCCTGCAACCTCATGGAAGTCTAGATTACCAGTTCCCTAAAACGTGCAAACCCTCCAGCCAAGGAATGAAGGGCTTTGCTATTCATAAAATAAATATTAACCACTGCTTTGGACCCATTGTGGATAACTGGATGTTTTTCAAGGTATCTTAAGAAGGTATAAATCTCATATCAAAACTGCACAGAAGAGACTAATGAAGTACTCTGAATCAATACCTTTTAGTCAAATATAATTTTTAGGGTTTTTTTTAATTAATATTTTAATACTAAGAAATATATTTTCTTAAAGACTCTACTCAGAGGGAAATTGCAAAGCCTTTCAGAGTGATCTGCTCTTCATCTAATAAAATTCCTGCAGACAAGGGATTGTCTTTATAGTTAAGAAATAGGAATAGCAACGGAGGGGTCAGTTTCTCACAACTTCACACATCTCCCCTGCGAATTTTACAGGGTTTTTTTGCTGTCATTAGCATTCTTTATTCATGCTTCATCCATACTGAATAGCTTTCTAGTTCTCCACAACTGTTATTTTATGTGAAGGCTATAAATATATACAAAAGTTTAAAATCAGTGAAGCACTTGCAAATTATCACCCATGACTTTAGCAGCAAGTCTAAAGATAAAAGAGCTTCAAAGACTTTTTTTTTAATCACATGGAAGGGTTTGAAGAAAAATGTTATATCTCTGAGCATACTATGGCTGCAATCAGTAATACTTAATGACTAACCTGCTTGTACAAATTGCAAGGAAGAAATGTGATTAATTTCTTCAACCATGGTTAAAAGGAAATTCAGCACCTTTTCCTGTTGCCTATGAAGATGTTTCATGTGTCATAGGCAAGAGGTGAAAACTGCCAGCAATAGTCTCAATTTCCTGACGAATCTCTAAATATACACAAGCACTTGTAAAAAATAACATCTGCTTTCATCACTGTGACACAATAAATAGCAATGCACATTTCATGCTGTAAAAGCACCAATTTCAAAGCTGTGCCAACAGGTCTCAGACTTTGCCTTCAACGTAAAGACATCAGAAAGTTTTGAAGTGTGAGGGACTGTATATCTTTGGGAGCACTTCACATGATTCTGGAGCTCCAGAAAGGCAGAAACTTTGCTTTGCTTTGGGGGAATTTCTTGAGGTTCTGGTCCTGATGGTTCAATTTGCACAAACAGTCTTTCAGAAAAAGAACTCACCAACCGGAGTTTCCCTTCCAAAGAGCTCTCAGAGTCCACTTCACTGTGTTTTCAATGCTCTCTTCCAAGAGGGCCTTAGAAAGGGCTCTTTATTCTTGAATTTCCTGAGGAGGTTCATATATTTGGTATAGCCCCAAGAAGGGCTTAGATGGATTCCTCCTCTTGAAAGGGTTCTTTGTTCCTTCATCACTAGCAAAAGGTAGTAAAATTCCATAAAAAAAATTTCAAGGTCTAAAGGGACAGTAGCAGTGCCAAGGCGAAGACTTACAAAGCTGAAAGACTGAAAGCCTATGACCTAAACTAAGCAAAGCAAGTGAGAGATGATAGGAACATTAATTTTATACAGAGAATCTACTAAGGATGGGGGGGGGGAGGAAAGAGGGGAATTTCCCTTTTAAATTTTCAGTTGTTATGTCTTACCTGGAGAATTTATCCAAGCTCTAAGAACTTCATACTGTTAATTTACCAAAGGTACATTTACACATTGTTATAATCGTGGCCCTACATCTGTGTGAATTTATGTTCACTAAGTTTAGGGTAACACCACAGAGCAAACAGAAAACATGATCTTCACATTGGGAGAGCCAGAAAGGCAGTGGACACAGAAAACCACGGAGAGGACACAGGTGGTGGCACACAGCCTTACAAATGTCTAAACCCATCTGGTCACAAGTTTTTTAAAGCAAATTCCATTCACACCTGGAAAATCTGTTTCACTAGGCAAAGGTCTTCCCTTCTATTTAGCTTTATTTTTAAATCCACATCCTTTAGTAAATCCTTTCCAATTTCATTTAAACATATTTGAATTTGCATATTTAATCAAAACAATTACAGCTCTGAAGCTGATCCCTCTCTTGAATATTTAATTTATACTTCATTATAAAATGATATAACACTTCTTCATTAGAAGTGTTTCTTTTTATCTCTTTAATCACTGAATGTTCTTTTCATGTTATAGAACCTAAATCTAGTAAAAAAATTAACCCTACATGATGCTGAGCAGTTTATTAGCATGTACTGCGTTCATTAAATTTATACAGATTGTGCAGTTTCTCCCAGAGCTGATGTGACCTTGTTTGAAATCATCCTTTCCTTTGGACTGCAAACAAAACCTTTTAATAATTAAGTGATTTCTCAAAAAGCTGAAGTAATTTCTAGCTTCTGTGGAGTTTACAAATGACAAAATTAGAAGAACTCATTAAAGATGCCCTCAAGACAAAAAAAAAATAGTCAGTGTGAATTAATTACTACTGTGGATACAAACTAATAGTTACCAATATCTTTAAAATTTATTTTGGGGAACATTTTAATGTAAAAACTGTTTGTAAATCTTGTTAACCTTTGTCATTACCATTCATTGCTTACTGATAACCAGTAATGAGCTTGATACATGTGAGTATGAATAAATTATTTTTATTCAAGACCACGATCATTTTGAGTCTGTATTTTTACTTTGGTATCTTGACAGGTGACTGCAGAAAGGACAGAGAGAATGGTCAGACAAAGAGATCACTGAAATCAGTGTTCACATCTCCAGTTGCAATTGGTGGGTTTATAATCACACCTTGGAAGTTTTTGAATTGTCATGTGCATTTGGGTATCTGTCTCTGTAGACCTAGAAACTACACTCACTGGATGAAATATGTAAATCTTTATTTAGTCATACCTTCACTGAAGTCAGATAGTCTTCATTAAATAATTGGAGTATTGACAATAAGTATTGATGGATTTGGCTAATTTTCCCCAGAGTTCAGCAAAAAGACGTGCACAGCTTTGCTTATTCCACTGGTCTCACATAGCTTCCTCTCACTAAAAGAAATCTGCCCAAACAGTAGGACTAAACACAGGGTCCTGGCCTGAGGCACAGAAACTCATGATTAGAAAAATGAGAATATAGGTGGACAGGAAGAGGAAGAAAATTCACAGCTTATTGAAGCTATGGTTCTGGTTTACTACTCCCTGCTTCCAGATACGGAATGACCTAGAAAAGAGAATCGTGTCATTGGTGTGTACCACAGCAGAGTGAAAGTCAGGGATGTAACTGAGCTTCAAGAGGTGACTGCCTGTAGTGACAGCTCAGAACAGAATGCTGAAAGAAATCAGATACTGGAGAGACAGATGTTTAAAATTACTTCATCTGTTTTACTGAAGCTCTGTGAGGTTCTTGAAGACTAGTCTACTTATCATCACACAAGCCTATCATACTTCCAGGTAAACCTTTCTGTTTGTATGTGAAAACAGCTTTTTTCCATAACCAAGCTGATATCTTAATGTGAAACTGTAAGCAACCTACAAAAACACACATCCACGATCTAAAAGATTTTTCAAAAGGAAAATAAAATACTTTTACATAACTAGAGCTGCTCTTCACTCTTAAAATGTAAATTATCCCTTAAATCTAACTTTTGAAGTCATCATTAATTGCCTCATAGGCCTCATTTTACATTAATTGTGCCTCTCATTGAAAAAGTAATACATGTAAAGATTCTTCTCATATTAAATTGCCATTACTTTCCTTCCTCTTTTAGCTAATTGCTTCATTATGTACTTCTTAAATTGTTTTGTTCTGCGGGGATTAATTCTGAATGTATCTTCATGAGGTGTGAAACTTTTATGGTATGTTGTTAAACCACGTAGGGTGTGTTGCTGGTTTACAATTGCAGGAACTATTCCCTGCCTGTGTCACTTGGAGATAACATGCTTCAAGGGTCACTGAAGGCATATGGCTTCATTCAGTTCTCTTTCAAATGTGTCTATCTCGTTGCCAGGCACATCAGTCAAGTTTAAGTCATGAATAGGAAGTAAAAGAAATCACTTTTTAATCTTAAAAGACACAAAAGCAGGAAAGTGAACAGGATCACCACTGGTTTAGTACCCATGGAGCAAGGTACTCTGCTGCCTGTTTTTGTTTTTTACCTTTCTCCCCTTTACCACAGCTCTACTTAACTTGATCAGTCTTGTTAATCTTGCACTATTCCTAGGCTTGATCACAGAACAGAACAGAACAGAATATCCTGAGCTGGAAGGGACCCATCAGGATCATCAAGTCCAACTCCTTGCTCAGCATAGGACCATCCCCAAGAGTCACATTGTGTGCCTGAGAGCATTGTCCAAACTCTTCTTGAACTGTCAGGCTTAGTGCTGTGACCACTTCCCTGGGGATCCTGTTCCAGTACCCAACCACTCTCTGGGTGAAAACCTCTTCCTGATATTCAGCCTGAACCTCTCCTGATGCAGCTTCCTGCTGTTCCCCTCAGGTCCAGAGAGAGGGGTCATCAGAGACAAGAGATCAGTGCCTGCCTCTCCTCCTCCTCTCGTGAGGAAGCTGTATACAACTATGAGGTGTCTCCTCAGTCTCCTCTTCTCCAGCTGAACAGACCAAGTGCCCTCAGCCACTGCTTATACAGCTTCCCCTCAAGGTCCTTCACCACCTTCATTGGCCTCCTTTGGATGCTCTCTAATATGAGCATTTACAGTTTTATGTCTTTCCTATATTGTGGTTCCCAAAACTGCCACAATACTGCATGTGAGGCTGTCCCAGGTCAGAGCAGAGCGGGACAATCCCCTCCCTCGACCAGCTGATGATGCTTTGCCTGATGCCCCCCAGGACAGGGTTGGCCCTCCTGGCAGCCAGGGCACTGCTGACTCATCTCCAACTTGCCATCAACCAGGACCCCCAGGTCCCTTTCTGCAGGGCTGTAGCCCAAGTCCTATCAGTCTTATTAAAGACTGAGGCAAAAAACATGTTGAATGCTGCTGCTTTTTCTTCATTCCTATTAGCCAGGTGACCATGTTCAAAATCTAATATTTTCTTCAGATCTCCTCTTATTATTAACATACTTTAAAAATCCCTTATTGTCTGATACAATACTGGCCAGTTTCAACTCTAACTGAGCTTCAGCATTTACGTCTTCTCCCTGCATATAGGAATCATGGTTCCATAACCTTCCTGTGCAGCCTGACCTTTCTTCCAGAGATCAAACAATTTCTTTTTCCTCTTGAGCTCCATAAGGATTCCTTGTTCAGCCAAGCCAGTCCTCCACCCCACTTGCTTGACTTACAACACGAGGTGCTGTCACACATGTAAAACTTATTTGGCCTTCACACCTTTGGCCCAAACATGCTGGATCCATGCTGCTGAATCCATCTCAGTCATCTACTCACCTTTGTTATACCACAATATTCCCTTGCTCTCCCACTGTGATCTTCCTCTAATGTTTGTTAGATTACTAAGTCAGTCTTGCAGTACTAAAAACACTCAATGAAATTAAATTCCAGAGAGTTCTCACCTCAGTGTCACGTTCTGCTGGTGTTGGCTGGGACAGAGTTAGTTTTCTTCACAGTACTTGGTAGGGGCTGTGTTGAGCGGTGCTTACAACATAGTCGAGGCCTTTTCTGCCTCTCACTCCACCTCACCAGAGAGGAGGCTGAGGGTGCACAAGGAGTTGGGAGTAGACAGCTGGGAGAGCTGACCCCACTGACCACAGGGATACTCCATATCCTATCATCATCATCATGGCGAGGCTTCGCAAACGAAGATTTGGGAAGGGCTCTACCCACGTTTGTTGCAAGCGTGTTGGTGGCTAAAAAGGCCAATACGAGATAGGCATGTCCGGTTGCAAAAGGCACAGCAGAAAGACTCCTTAGATGGTATATTCTGCAAGGCATGATTCTTTCTGCGTTGCCCATACCCTATGGTGTCATGTCAAACACATGGGGGAAAATCGGTGAAGAGGAATGCTTGGAGTGACGGAATCCCAACTCACCGTTACGCGTTTCCTGGAGATGGCCTGCCAGTGGGGAGTGGGGGATGAATTCCTTGTTCTGCTTTGCTTGTGCATGAGGCTTTTGCTTTACCTACTAAACTGTTTTTATCTCAACCTGCAAGTTTTCTCACTTTTACTCTTCTGATTCTCTCCCCCACCCCACCCCAGGGAAGTGAGTGAGGGGCTGCATGGGGCTCGGTTGGCAGCTGGGGTTAAATCATAACACATGTTAAAACAAATATGGAATTTTCACAGCCATGAAGAATTGTAATACCACAAGGTACAATGGCATTGCCACTGTGCCACGACTTGAAAGTGCGGAAAGGTATCAAACGTGAGGCTAATAATGCCCCAATTAATTTAGATCTCACCTGGGTCCACTGATTTTTAAGTGTATATTGACTTAAACTGTTTTAATTCTTTCCATACCACCAAAACCAACAATTTCCTCTCATAAAACATTAAGATATCTACATTACTTCCGAGTTGGTAATGTGCAACCACACAGGCACAGCTGGTGAGAAAACATTTGTGGGAAATCTCAAAGTCTCTCGTTGTCCTTCCTTGTAGGGTGTAGTGATACCATATGTTAGCTGGTGCTGCAAAAATTTCCTTTCCTGTGGGAGCAGCTAATAAAATGTTCTCTCCCCAGAAATGGCAAAAGCACAAAAATGATTCACTGTTAATGTTGTCTGTATGTATAATTACACATACTGTAGCTGCAGGTTACCTGCTGAGGCATTCATGGGCAAAATAGGGGAAAAAAACAATTATTCCAATGTAGCAGCGACTGAAACCAGAACAAGCCACAAAAAGCCAGTTTCTGCTGATACCACAACTGGCAGAATTTGCAGAAAGGACAATTTCTTATTCTATTCTCAAAAGAGCTTTTTTTTAACCTGTACTTTCAATTTGTTGGAATTATAACCCCGTAAACAGAGAATTTTAGTCTGTGTCATCTTGGAATTCAGATTGTTAACACAGCGAGGTACTTTGCAAAACAAAATTAACCTTAGGAATAAATCTGTGTGCACTGATAAGCCACTGCTGGTTACAGAGGGTGCTGGGTAAGTGTTTATGCCATACTTGCACTGCTAAGGGATTATTTTTATCTCGGTGAAAGTCTGAGCTATGAAACGCATTGGCTACATCTTGTAAGAAGTAACATTTGGCCAACCTCTACAATTTTTTTCTTGCAGAGTTCAGTCTAGAAATGGTCTCTTCTTAATTCACAAAAAGGATAAAAGCAAAATAGATTTCTCTCTATTTAAACCTTTAATGCAATGCTAAAGAGAAATCATCTTAAAAAGCAGTATTTAAATGTTATATAAAAACAACATATAAGAAGTCTTGGACTTCTTAGCCCTTTGCCTTCGCACATCATCAACATAATACTGTTGAACAGCACCTGTGATCATATACCAAGGATGTTTTCTGTACACCAAATCATTCCCTGCTGGCAAAGGATATTGGCCTACTTATTAAAATCAAGTTAAAAACGTGCTTTAAGACTGCAGCAAGTGATGGTAGCTGTACGTGTGAGAATGGGGGACATCCTGATTCATTTTCCTGAAAGCTGTTTAGGAAAGATCTACACTGCTCAGTGGAGTGCCGTGAAAGGGGACCCAGCAGCAAGGACAAAAGGGACACCATGCACACGTGACACATCCCAGTTGTGCAAACAGTTCCACAACTCAGCAGCTCAGTGGAAAATCCTCTCACTTCCTTTGTTCAATCCCAGTCATTTTGACCTCTTGGCACACCAGCCTGTCAATTTTCCTAACACGAGAGTTTTTGAGGCAGCACGGTAAATCATAAACTGATGAACACTGAAATTAACCCTGCAGTTTAAAAAAAAAAAAAAAGAAAAGGTGCAATGTAAAGGTTCCCTGAACTGGAGGTGCTCAGGGACAGTGGGTATGGGGAGCCTTTCAGACCACTGTGCTGGCAGGGCCAAAGCACTGGTGTGCTGCAAGAGTGCGAAAAAGAGCATGGCAAGGAGAAGGAGAAACTATAAACCGGTGTAGGTGTTTAAGCCTCTGTGCAGCAAAACTAAACCCTACTCTGAACACTTGTTGCGGTTTAACCCAGCAATTAAACATCACTTGCTCCCTCCCCCTGCCCTGCCCCCAGCGGGATGAGGGAGAGAATTGGAAAAAAAGTAAAATTCATGCGTTGAGATAAAGATAATTTAATATGACAGAAAAGTAATGGAAAATAACAACAATAATGATAAAAGAATCAGAATATACAAAAGAAATTATGCACAATGCAATTGCTCACCACTTGCAACTGATGCCCAGCCAGTTCTCAAGCAGCAGCACCCCCTGGCCAGCATTCCTCATTGTTTATATACTGGGCAGACATAATATGGTATTGAATATCCCTCTGGCCAGGCTGTATCAGCTGTCCTGGCTGTGGTCCCTCCCAGCTTCTTGTGCCCCCAGCCTACTCACTGGGGGGGCAGTGTGAGAAGCTGAAAAGTCCTTGACTTAATGCAAATTTAGCAACAACAGAAACATCAATGTGTTATCAATTGTCATCTAAATCCAAAACACAGCACTACACCAGCTACTAGGGAGGAAATTAACTCCACCCCAGCCAAAACCAGGACAACTATGCGAAGGTTTTCCTTAATAAAATCATATATCTATTTACAAGTAATATATTCACAGGTTCATGTAATTTATGGCCTGTGTTAGAAACACTGACAGGCAAAATTGCTGGAAACTTCTAGGGAAAGAGGAAAAAGTCCAAAGTGTTTTCAGATAAATATGGAGATTTGGGGGCAAATGTAAATATCTTCACTTGCTTGTGATTATCAAAGAGAACACTATTGCAAAGGCAAATTATGAGAAAGGTATCTCAGGCAAGAAACAATCAGGATAACCCCACACTGTGGATTGGAAATGGCTGGACATGTAAGCAGCAATAGGTTCCTATGCACAATATGGGAAAGACTAAGTTAACTAGTGAGCAGTGAAGAATCATGATCCCAGAAGAAGGTGGTGAGCAATTTTTCTTTTTAAAGAAAAAAAAGATTGTTAAGAGACAAAAGCACATTAAAAAAAATCATCCCCCAAAGACCCTACTGCAAAAGAAACAAATATTGAAAGCCACCTCTGGAATTTGAGAAAATAATAGATCAGAGAGAGGCATGATGGACTTCACAGGTGTTTGCTCTGCCACAGAGGGACCCTATTAGGTAGAAAATACCCCAAAGAACACTGAGACTATTTTCTGTTCAAATAACTCATTTCTTCATCTCTATTCATAAACTGCATTCCTCTAGTTCTCCACTAACAGAAAGAGCAGCAGCCTCACCTAAGGTCAACAGACAAACCACCAAACTAACAAGAAATGAAGCAACAAATTTCACTATGGCAATATACTGTATAAAAGTGACATGCCATACTCAGTCTAACTATAAATGCAATTTTCCTCCTGGGTCAGTTGATGTAAAGTCCTGATATATCATTTGGTGGGAGCAAGATCCATTCCTTTTCCCTTAAAGAGCTATTAACTTCTAACAAAATTTCCTCTTACCCATTTAACAGGGCCATTATACCCTTGTGAGCACAAATTCATCTGCAAGCACAAAGTCCTTGTGACACACAGAATTACTCTAAGTCAGAGCCTGCGCTTATATTCCCTTGACTCCAGTGATAACTTAGTCTGTGACCTGAGGCAGATCACTGAATATTTGATCAGGCATCCCTGAAAGTGGTACAAATAACTTTGTTGTAACAGATATTTGGGGCCTTTATCAAGCACGTAGGCTGCTTTAAAAGAAAAAAGGATTTCTACAGGCTTGATTTTGATAGAAAATCTTCTGCTGACTTCAGGAGGAATTGGAAGAGGCCTTTAAGAAGCCTATGGAAAACCAGGCTTGAACTATCCAAAGCAGGATCTGATTGATTGCATCCAGTTGATTGCAATGGATTTGTAGGGTCTTCTGTAACTACAAGTACTGCTTGTGCAAGCAAAACCCAGAAGCAGAACCCAAATAACAGTAAGAAATGCCAGCCTTAAACTCACATTCTGTTTCCACTATAAGGCAATTGTCAACAGCTCCTGCTCGGTCACATGGATAAGCAATATGATTCCAGTTTTCTCTCCAAATGCAATCTGGTCCCTTAAAAGCCCACTTAGGTCCATTCAGTTGGGAATGATTGAACATAAACCAAAAAGAAGCATTACGTATCCTATCGTGAATTTACAAATATGACTCTGCGTCACAGTAAATGAATCTTTCAAAAATCCCAGTTAAAGTGATTGAGCTGCTCAAAAGGGATGCTGTCAAGTCTTGCATCAACCAGCCTGCCTTTATTTTTTATGGAGCAAATAAATAGCTTTGCAAGAAAACATTTGTTTGAGGAGAAAATAAAGTGTTGCTTCTAAGAATCAAAATGCATTTGTATTTTCAACTCATCTGTCAGCTTCTAGCTCAAGGCAACAGATCTCTATTAGTATTTATTTAATATTACATGTTTAATATTTTACAAATGTTATTACAAAACCACAGACAAGGGTAATAATCTTAGAAGTTAAAATAATACACCAAATCAGAGACGAATAGAGCTGAGCAGTGAAACAAATTCATCAGAGCCAAGAGAATAATCCACCAAAGACCTGTTTTCTGTGGCTTGTTACAGTTTATCAACAATGGATACTTCAAATACAGTTTCCAATACTTGGGGATTTTCTTGCACTCATGTAACACAAATAACCAGATATTTGTGCAGACGATGAGGTGACAAAAAAACCTCCTGGGGGAGGACAGGGGGATAAGTCTCCATTTTGTCAGGGTATAATTCCTCACAGAAGTTTGGCTCACAGTAGTTTTACATCCTTTGGAACAAAATCAGAAACATAAGGAGACAGGACCATCTTCTACTTAGCATGTTTAAGATAAAGCAGGTAGCTCAAATGATCCTAACACCTGCTGCTATTTCAGCAGTCAAAAGTAAACTCTCCTGTTTCCGGAGATGTTTGCTCTTACATGCTTATGCATAAAATTTCCCTACCCAGGCCCACAGTGTCTGCTTCTCCATTATCCTGCATGATAATGCTTATCACACAGAATACTAGATAAATACTAGATGAATCAAGATACTTCTTTAAAAAAAAGGAAAGTGGCAATGAAAGATGAAGCACCGTGGGCAATATGTAGTCATGGATTGGAGAGCACTCTTTTAAAATGGAAACATTATTTATTTCACTAATACTGTAATTATAATGTAGTTTTTGTAGAGCAATTACTATTTTTGTTAAGTGATTCATCATAGGCCTTGCAGTTGAAAGCAACACAAGTAATCTAGAGATGACTGGTCCTGCAGAGACAAAACTGTAACTCAGCAGCAGAGACAGACCATCCAGCCTGAAATCACCTGCTGACTACAGGTTTTCCATGTAGCCCTATCTACAGGAAATGGCAGGCAGCCCCTGGGATCTGCACCTCTGGGGAGAAGCACTTAGGATGCACCTGAATGCCACGGCTCCCCACCATAATATGAGAACACACTTGAAGCAGCCACCTGTATCTCGCAGTGTGTGGCCCCAGCTGTGCACCAGAAGCAGGTGGCCGAGGGAAGGACCTTGCTTTCCAAGCTTAACATCTGTAGAAATAATACTGTGCTTCCCAAAAGCTTGAATATTGCACTGCACGTTCATCATAGGATCACAGAACTTCACTGAGTTGGAAAGGAGCCATCAGAATCACTGAGTCCAGCTCTTGGCCCTATACAGGACACCCTAAGAGTCACACCACAGGCTTGAGTGTATTGTCCAAAGGCTTCCTGAACTCAGACAGGCTTGATGTTGTGACCACTTCCCTGGGGAGCCTGTTCCAGTGCCCAACCACCCTCTGAGTGAAAAACCTTTTCCTGATATCCAGTCTAAATCCCCCCTGACTCAACATCATGCTGTTTCCTTGAGTCCTGTCACTGGTCACGAGGGTGAAGAGATACCTGCCCCTCTGCTTCCCCTCATGAGGATGTTGAAGACAGCAACGAGGTCTCCTCTCAGCCTTATCCTGATATTATCTGAGAAGTGTGAAAAGAGCTGGTAATAAACTGCTAAAAAAATCTATACATTACAGCTCAGTAATATGTTTTCATATAGCCAGATCCAAGCCACGATAAAGACAGATAAGGCAGCATATATTATGCTACCTTGCACACTACAATCTGCTACAGATGAAAGTATTTTATGTAGGTCAGGCACTGCTTCCCCGGAGACAGACGAAAAGCCATAAGGAAATCAGAGCAGTGTCAGGCCTTATTCCAGTGATCCAGTCTACTCCGAAATTTCAATTATGCAGACAATTGTGTCTCTCTGGTCTTGTCTATCAACATACTCTTCCCAATTAGCTCCTGCAAGGCTAAGTACAGCAGACCAGAGAACATCATCTCATGATGCAAACCGAGAGAAAACTCCTTGCACTCACGAGGAGGCAACAGCTTTGTCAGTTGAAAAAAAGAACAGAAAAATCATCACAACACGGAGCTGCAAAACAAGGTTTTGAGAACAGAAGGCAGCTCTCTGGCCCTCACAGTGAGGAGAATGGTGTTGTTAAAAGAAGCAGTCTTCCATTTCACTCTCCCTTTCCTTAAAAAAGTGCTCCAGTGTAACTGAAAGGGGATCTGTGCTTCACTCTTGCTGAAATAACACTTTATCCCTGACAGGCAGAAGAAAAAGAATTTCAAGAAACCAGAAGTAAGAATGAGGTTTTTTTGTTATATCTTGCAGTCTCAGCAGAGAATTCTATATTCGTAAAATAAGTTCCTTTTTTTGCTATTGTACAAGAGTATGCTTTTATTCTGGCAACTAAAAGGTCCAAAATACAATGTTAGCTTCCACTAATGTTTCATAGCAGGGTTCAGAATTTAGTTTTATAACACACACCGCACCATTTTTCATTACCATCTATCTATCTAAGAATTTCTCTTGTTTAAAAAACCTGAGAGATTCTCAAACAGAACAGCACTGTATTTTCAGAATGGTATTTAGCTGTGAAGAGATAAAGAGAAAACACACAAATCACACATAATATTGCAAAGAGTAAATACGTGAAAAGCATATGATGGAAAAAGAAAATATGTGCACTTATGCACTTTATGAATATCTTAATTCCCTTCCCTCTGGAAGGCAGCATAAATGCCTCTATATTCTACTTTGCTCCACAGTGATTTTCCTAATTTAAATAAACCAAGTAATCTAGAAAGGCTTTTCCCATCACACCTGTGAGAAACTATCCTCCTTACAGAGTGTGGGATCACAGGTAAGCAGGGAGTTTTAGGTATCATCTCTGCAAAATTCTAGCCTTGTTACGTGAATGAAAGAATAATCCTAAATTCTGTATTTCTGCCTTTGTTTAAGTTCTTTAAAAGATATAGGAGCTTTTTCTCTTTTTCCCCCTCCTTCCTCCTCAAAAACTAAATTCATCTGCCTGCAGATCTGTGGATCTCCTTTGCATGCCATCATCCCTACATTTTTGACTATTTTCCCCCCTGCAATAAGAAACAAGCTGTATTTTAAACATAAGAAACCAGTGTTGGCTAACTGCGTTCCTTACCCTGATTCCCAGCTCCACATTCTCTCCTCCGTATACTTCCATGCCTTCATCCAGTAGTCCAATCTCTTGGAAGTATTCTCTGTCTACTATGAAGCATCCAATCAATGCAGGACTTCTGGAAGAACAAGCCAGCAGCAACCAAAATCAGCAGATAGATTATGAACAATTTTATTATTCAGGCATAGATGATATTTATAATTGCTGGGTAAAACAGTGCATCAAAACAGGTTCTCAGGGAGGTATTTCTCAAACAGATTTATTTAGCCTTGTCTCCTAATATTCTTCATTCTAAAGTGAAATAAGTGCCACTGAAGGAAAATAGACTCAAAATTATTGCATATACATATTCACCAGAACAGACAGGGTTTCAGTGCTGACAGTACTAGATCCAGGAATCCTAGCTTTGTTTCTGAGGCACCAGCCATTCCAGTCTCTGTCCCTGCTAAGTCCTCAAGTTCCTTATCTGTGATCATTTCAAAGGATACCTACTGATGAGCAGTTTTGTGTGTTTAGCTAGAAGCCAGGTTCATCTAGAGCTAAGAAAACTTGTGTCTGTAAGTTTATGAAAAAAAAAAAAAGATATTATTTCTTGAACAGGATCATCCAGATAAGGTTTTCTAATACAGAATCAAGAAATTTCTGCCCTTACCAGCATACTGTTACATTAGTTCATTGTCTTGGGCCAAACTTAAATACATCACATATCTTTACTGAATCAGTAAGCTCTATTTATGTCATGATCTGAACCAACCAATTTTCACTACACAGAGCCAATCTTAATAAGGTAAGAGTTCAAGCACGGAGACTACAATTTCACCTTTATGAGATGCAGTGGAGAAGAACACAAAGTCATTTAGCCTCTTCATTTTTCTCATATCTTATAATTTGCAACAGCAAGAAATAAAAAGGTCTTTTCTGATTACTATGCTGGTATCAGGCACTCTGGTAACAACAGGATATTAATTAACAGGATAGGGGAAATAATCCTGCTTTTATTGGGAACACTCAAGCTACAGTAAGTGTAGACATCTGCTTTCAAACAGATTATAGGATGTCTTAATCACAAATTGTACTATTCTACAGAAATCTATATATTTATGCTTTTAAGGGCTACAGTAAACACTTTATAACAATAAATTACTGTCTTTGATGTATTTATTAATGAAGAAAAAGCAGTTAGCATCATTTCAAAAGTTATTTTTCCTTTATGACAAGGTACTCTTCCTTTTAGTGCTCTATTTTGAAGTATTTCTCAGAGTATTTGCTTCCCTTTGTTATAATTCTAGAAGCATATTGGAGGGCATGATAGCAGCCATCAATCAGTACACATGGCTGTGTTTGTTGGTTTGTTGGTTTGTTTTAATTATCCAACACACACATGCAGTATATTGCACTGAATAAAAAGTGCCAGGGAAAGGGATAGGGAACAACCCTAAACATCCAATATTCATAAAGGAAATTCACTCCCCAGTCCTCATAAAGAACAGAGTTTGGGGGTAAAATGGAAAAGTAGATTTCCTCTTTATTCTGTGGTTAAATACTTTTAATTTTAAAAGTCACCATACTAAAAAAATGACATAATTAATCACAGAATGGCTTGGACTGGAAAGGACCATAAAGTTCATCTAGTTCCAACACCCTGCCATGGGCAGGGACACCTTCAATTAGACCAGGTTGCTCAGAGCCCCATCCAGCCTGGCCTTGAACACTCCCAGGGATGGGGCAGCCACAGCTTCTCTGGGCAACCTGTTCCAGTGCCTCACCACCCTCACAGTAAAGAACATCTTCCTGATATCTGATCTGCCCTCTTTCTGTTTAAAGCCATTTCCCCTGTTTCTATCACTACCTGCTTTTGTCAAAAGTCCCTTACCAGCTCTCTTGGAACCATATTTTAGGTACTGGAAAGTGCCATAAATCTCCCTGAAGAATTTTCTTCTCCAGGCTGAACAAACCCAATTCTCTCAGCCTGTCTTCATAGGAATATCTTTATACCATTAACAGAGTTCATTAACACAGATAATCATTTCTAATGATGTGGAAATTATCACCTCTTTTTACATATGTCTGTGGCAAACCTGATAATTTTTATCTCCTACTTTCCAGTTCTAGGTCCTGTTCAAAAGCCCAGCACATGGGTCAGCGCAGTTCAGAGTGTTTAAGCCAACAGCTCCTGAAAAAAGTGCCTGCCAGAAAGGACAGAATGACTGGATGAAAAATACCCCTTACACTAACTTCATGTAAACTGGTTGGTAGTGATGATCCCCTTGTGCTGTCACTGCTATTTGAGATTCTGCTTTGCAGATGGTGAAAACAGGCTTCACACTTACTTTCTGCAGTGAGCCAGAGTACAGGTACCAGTGGCCTCCTTGGGTATGAATGCATATATGAATACAATATATGAATGCATATGTGAATACAACTTTGCCAGGAAACCTATTAAAAGATTACTGAAACCCAGAGTTTTTCATGAAGACTGTGTAGGGTTATGAGGACAAAAGCTGAAGAGGACAGCTCAAGGACATGTAAATAATTTAACATTACAGTCAGTAAAACCTGTGACATAGCTGAGACCACTCACCAGCTGTGAGCACCATCAGTGACACACTAATCTAGGCCACAGTTACCTTATTGGAGCAGTTGTGTTCTCCAGTTTCCACCACGACTTAGGAGGGTTCAGATATCGGCACCACAGCTCCCAGTCAAACCCCTGTGCTGAGAGGGGATACTCCTCTATTTCAAAATTATCATACTTAATGTTATCAAATGATGGAGAAATTACTCTTTTTCTGTTTTCTTTTATCCTAGTGAGCACTGGTTCAGCCCTAGGAAAAAAAAAGGTAAAGTGTTAAGATTAAACGAGCAAAAGCATAACACTTATGGAAATCATAGAATAGTTTGGGTTGGAAGGTGCCTTTAAAGATCATCTAGTCCACCCACCAAATAAATAGCAGCTTATGCCCTATAGTTCAGAAAGGGTAAAGCCTAAAGCTGTTACCCATTTAGAGCTCCCTTTGCTTTGAGATGGAGTTTTAACAGAGCAGGGTCTAGCCCAAAATAACACACTGCAATATTTTCTCTAGGATGCCCTATTGTTAACCTTGATGTTAGCTGGTGGATGGAAGAAATGAGTATCTGCATATCATAGAGCATTTATACCCTCACTACCAAATGACAATAACTTCAGGCTCTCAATATGATCAAGGACATCAGAATCAGCGTTAATAATAGATCTATCCTAGGGACAGAGACTCCTGCCTTTTTACCATCATTTTTACTTTAGAAGCAATGGAGATATTAAATCCAGACTGAGCAAATATAAAATATATTATTTTAGTTATGTCTGCTTTAGCAGAGTGGCAACCTCAGTGCCAAAATAACACTTTGTTTACACTGCAGAACATAAAGGAATCATAATATTTTTAATGAAAAGAAGATAAATTTGCCCTCAGGGGCAATGAGCTACATTATTAGGGGAGGTTTTTAATGTGCAGTTTTCCAATATCATTTTAATACACTGTTATTAGATGAGCAGATAACTCAAACCATAAAAATGGACCTAGATCAGGTTACACAGCACAAACACATTTTTCATGCTCGTGTCCATGACAGTGTCTGAATCACCATTAAAAAGATCAGAATGCTAACTCACTCTCTATATGCAAGAGAAATGTCATTCAGTAACTTATAATCAGTGCTTGGAAAAAGTGCCTTGGCCAGAGAAATTCAAGGAGACACATACCATCCCACATTGAATTCCACATGGGCATCAAAGAGAGCGACTACTGGTGCTGTGGCTGCTCTCCATCCACTCACTCGGGACCGGATCAGCCCCTCTTGCTTGGTGTGTCGAACAACCTTGATGAAGCCAGGCTTGTGGGCATTCACTTCATCAACATACTTCTGCAGTTTCTCCTTGAGTTCTTCTGTAGAAAGGAAAGAATTAGGTGCTAACAAGAAGTATCAGCTCGACAAGACGCAAAACCCTGTTATTTCAGTAAAACAGGAGTAGTTTTCATACAACTGCTGAGAATTCTCAAATAGTATAAAGGGGAGGCAAACAAAAAGTAGAAGGACCATAAATTATATAGTAATAAAAAAATTTCAGATGTAACTATTTAGCCTATATGACTGGCATCAGAATCTTGGCACTGTTTAACACTAGCACACCACAAAATAGAGTGCCATAGCTACATAAGTGCATAGTATATTACTGTAACAACAAACAAGATAACTATCTTATATTTCCAGAAAAAAATATGCCCAAATTGTCCATGAACTTTCTCTACTGATATTTCAAGAAAAAAAAAAAATAAAATTGATTATTTTTCCTCTTTCAATTTTTCTTTTTGAACTTTGACAACCCTTCTCTGTCTCTACTAAAAAGTTCCATGACTTATGCTCTTTTCTCAGCAGAACAAAGACTAGTAAAATTAATAAATTAATAAAAAATTATTAATTAAAATATAATAACTTTTAAACCAACAGCTATTATATCTCTGGTTTAAAGACCACTGCCTGAGAAAATACAATATGTGCAGCTGAAATATGCTATTCACTGTTATTAACTGAAAACACTCTTCACTACTATTCTTTATTACCATTGCTATGTTCTATTCATGTTATGGTACCACTCAGAACTCCCTTGGTGCCATTAAGTTCCCTTTCTTCCAAATCTCTCCACAAATCAAGGAATGTCTTTGCTGTGATGCAGAATAATGCTGCTGCGGCCACAATGCTAAACTGGGTATCATCAAATCTGCATTAAAAGCTAGGTGCTGTCTAGTCCTTTCTGTGAAATATTGAGCAAGCCACTTAACTTCTCCATAATCAATTCCCCATCTGCAAAATGGGATCACCACACTTACTTCTTCATTTTCAGTCTATTTAGGCTTGAAGCCCTATAGAACAGCAGTTTTACTTTTTTTCTGCATTTGGCCTAAAGCCCTGGGGCACTGAGCAGAGGGGAGGCTGTATCAGACAAGGGCCATCCCATCAGACAAGGGCATCAGAGTCCAGCAGAGGAAGGAGCAGCATCCCTGTAGTCAGTGGTGTGCAATGGGGAAGTACAACTTCTGTCATGTTGGCTGTCCCAAATTGCTTCCCAACAAAATACAACCCAGTTTTTCTTTTAAACCTAAGCAATGAGACTTTCTCTTCTGTTTATTGTGCATTTGCAGTGCAATTTGCTCTTAGCTACACACCGGGGGACATCTCTGCATTGATCCCAGGTAGCTTCTCAAAGGATCAGCCAACCACTCTGGGAACTGGTCACCTCAGACAGATCTGGACAACGTGCACACTAGAATGGTTAATGCAACAAAAAATTAAAAGCAAGCACACCTTGTTAGGCACGTTAAATGTTCATTCTTGGAAAGAAGGTGGACGTGTCCTCTTTAATCCGACAAAGATTAACAGAGCTGTTTCACAAGGGGTAATCTAACCTAAGACTGTTACAACCCATATGAACTTAGTGACCTACTTCTCTAGGACATGGAGGAAATGACAAGATGCTCAAGTACAAAAACTCCTTAAATTGATCCCTCTTTGTAGACAACCTCAGGCAGCCTCCAGGTGTGATGCCTGTGCAGCTAGTTCCACAGGCATTGCAGGACTGTGCATGCCACATGCCTTTGTGTAAATGAACTCTGCATGGAAGTGAGAGAATACCAAAGAAAAGTGCTGATACTTACAGGTTTTCATAAAAACAAGAATTAAAAAAGATAGTCTGCTGACCATATCCATCACAGTACTTTAAAATGAGGTTATATTTTAGGAATTTATTGGATATATTCCTAGAATTTCACAGATTATACTGCCAACATCTATTTAATTTGTTTGTCTATGACTGCATTGCTTGGAATAAACAACATGAGCCACACACACATAGCATGGAACACTATTCTACTTTGTATTAGATTTGCTGCTTATTGATCAATACACTTTTTCTCCTTTATAAAGTCAGAAAAACATACTCATTTCTATCATACTTGTGCCAAGCCACATGTTCTTATTGTTCATTCCCTAACACACAGAGATTTGTAGCAAGCACAAAACTATCAAACCAACCACTAGCTAACAGCACTTTAAATTCAAAAGAAGACATTTATGTTACTGAAATTGTGCCCACCTAAAAATAGAGCAAAACAGTTCTCTATTCCCGAAATGTAACATTGTGGAGGGTGAATATCAAAACATGAAGATCAAAGCTTTGTTCTTGGTGTGAGTGGCTGTACATAGCTTTGCAATACCAGGAAGCTTTATTTGCCACAACAATGCAGCAGCACCACTGAGTATAAGATGTATGAAAGGAAAGCAGTTTCTAATCAAGGACTCGAAAATCAGTAGCCTTGATAGAGTCATTGTTCTCTCAATCACTTTGTTTCAGTAAGTGGGCTATTCTTACTCCTGTCACATACTTTTCCTAGTGTGGACTGACTTCATAAGCTTGAGTAAACACAAAATAATTTTCATAGCTAGGCGTAGTATGGAAACAGGTGGAAATGGAACAGAAACCAAATCTTGGCTTGCCACCAGCATGACTTCAGTGCATATTACAGCCGTGACATTTACTGGGCAGTACACACTTCCAATTTTCTGCTTACACTGCAGCTTTTTGCAAACTAAGTGAATGGCCTGAGCAGATCTCAGGGGAACCTTGCATGTTTACCCATGGTCAGTCAGTATGGAGGAATCTTCTCCTGGACTTCAGTATCAGACTCAGGGGGTGGAGGAAAGTGCTGCATTTTACCTAATTTTCAACCCTGGCCCACAAGCGGTGCCTTATTCTGTAGCATGTCCACAGGAGACAGAGCAGTATTTTGCAGTCAGGCACTTTCTGGCCTTTGTTATTTAAAACAGATCAACCTTGCTTTGCAAAGGCAGAGTGTTGAGCAGAGCATTATGTGCACCCTTTGTCTTACAACACCCACTGGGCACACTCTCCCAGAAGAAAAGATATGGCTACTAAAAAAAATGTATCATTTTCACTCAGCCATAGGACAGAGCAGACATGTAAATGAAGCTTAAAAAGTCACTATTTTGGGAAGAACTTTAAAGATGGCCTAGCAAAATACTTGAGTCAGGTTTTTTCATGCATTCCACATCTTCCTGACTTTTACATGAGAAATCTGAGTTCAACTGTGTTTGACAGCTTTAGAGCACCCTGCCCAACTGGCCTGAACGACGGAACTTTCCCCTCAGAACTAATCATGCACTTTGTGATGGCACACTGATGGTCATCAGCAATATCATTTTAACACATGTTCTGCTTTTTTCCACTTCAAGATTGTTTGCCTGAATAATAAACAGTCTTTTTCATTAATTATTGTGCTTCACTGCTTTATGCCACCATGGGGAGAAGAAAGAGAATAAGCAAATGTGTCATCTTCAATACACTGTTGATTCAGTGTCTAATTATGGAAACAAACAGGCTTATAAAGATAGATGCATTTGCCTTTCAGCACAGAATCTCTCATATAAGGACTCAATTTGACTATGCTGAATGAGAATCTGCAATTGGAGTGAGAGAGCAGCCATATATGGAATGGGAAAATGGAGCCGATCTGGCACTCGGAAATGTTGCACTCTACCACCTGTCTCTGTGTGGTACAGATGTCTGGAGAGCACAGCACAACTCTCCTCACAAATGTAGAAAACATAATTAACGTGCCATAATTATGTTTAATATTAACATAATTAAGTTCAAACACTCTAAGAGGTTGTTTGTTTGCTTTTCACAAATCCACAAAGATTTTGTTTGTCAAGTTTCCCTACTCAGCATGACAAAGCAGCGCTAAAGACTTCCTGCAACTTTGCCTTCTCAGGAAGCACAGAAGCAGAGCAGGATGGAGCAAGAAGCATAAGGAGTCAGAGGGCTTCAGACATCCCACAGCTACAGAGATTGTACATGAAGGGATCATTTAGCTGATGCAATCCCTTCACAAACCATCTTCCTTTCAGGATATGGTCTGAGGAAATGGTAGCTTGAGAGATGCCCTGGCAATGCAACTGCTCTCCTTGCAACACTGCAGCTTCCTTGGCCTGTGCGGCCAGACCCAGTTCAAAGAGGTGACCTAGACCACAGTCCTGCCTCCTCTTTGAATGCTGGAGGTTTTGCAGCAGGGCATATGATATGCAAAAGATTTCTCAGATATGCCCCAGGGAGCTCCTCGAGAGGAAAACCATCTGTCGATGGTATGTAGGTGAGGATCATGATCTTCATCGAGCCTCAACCCAAAGTGCCTATTTTTTGTAAGCCTCTATTCTCCCTAAATTGAGAAGTTATCAGGCTTGATGCTCAGTGACATAAGGTGTCTTAGCCCTTTCACCAGTGTCCTACAGCAGCTGTGGATTTGTCCTCAGACTTCAAACTTTACAGTTATTGATACAGTGTTGTCATAAATAACAAATTACTGCCTCACAGTCACAGAGGAGCTTAGAGAACAACCAACTAAGTCTCACTTGCGGTAACTTTCATGCTTTAACGTACTCCCACACTGAGTTCTTAAATGAGTCCTCACATCTCTCAGAACAATTACATTTATGAAGCCCCACACTCATGCTTTGCTGAGACAGATGCATTTTACTGAGTTTTTAAAACTCTTTTTAGCTGTAAGTCTGCCAACAGAGCTAAAATAACAAATAAATAAATAAATAAAAGCTCTCTCATAACAATGCATTTCCTAAAGCTTGAAAGTCCCTGCTGACGCTGGCACAGCAGAATGTATGTTGGATGTTACTGCCATCTCTGCAAACCTTGTGGTTTTACCTTTAGGGAAAAAATTATTTTCATGTCAAAGGCCCAGGAATTACCATGTCTCTCTTTAACCTTAGCACTTGGCACAAACATGGCTTCTTTTACTGCGAAGGGAATTACTTTTCAATACAGAATGGGGTTTAACTTAACAATTAGCCTCCCTTGTGCCAGAAATTGTGGATTGACACATTATATGAAAGGGACAAAATCCTGCCAATTCATTATATTTATGCTTTAGCTCTGCGTGTTCACTGAGCTGCCTAGAAGACACACTCTGGTCCCCAGGTAAAGCAAAGTGCTGGATATTTTCTTAGATCATAAAGGGCACTTTTAAAGGCAAATCATTACAGCAGCTGCAAGAATACAGCGGAGCTAATTCCTGGTTTTGGAGCCAAGAGACCACTGGTCAGCTTGCTTCTGGCAAGGTTCCTAGAGCCTTCCTGAACACCCTGAGCAGCAGGTCAGAACAGGATCCCCTGTCCTGCACAAAGGCAAAGCAGCCACCTGGCAGAGCACGAGAAGTCAGTTCACCATGAGGGCTGCTGCTGCCATACTGGGAACATCTGTCTCATCAGGTACATCTTGCTTCTGCATGAAAGACCAGTAAACTGGCAAAAGGACAAAATTCACACAAGCCAATTAATTAATTTTAAACCGAGATTTTTCCATCTTCTTTACCTGAATTTTTTTGTGGCTCAAAGTCTTTGGAGTAGAAAAAAGCTGCTTTTCCATTCTTCCAGTAACAATTTTACAGCCTTTAGAAAAACAGAATGTATTAACATAGCCAACTTACTTTCTGGCAAAGAAAGCCTGTTATAACAGGTTTGCTGCAAAACCTCTCCTCTCTTCCCTCTCAGTTCCTCTGTAGGCAACGAACCTGAATTCATGTACTAACTTGAATTCATGGCAGCAGCTATGCATGTAAGAGAACCTGTGTGCTGCACTTTATCTAATAGGGTTCTACACTGGATTATGTCACTTATTTCATATGCAGCTCAGTGCTTCATCGTTTTTATTTTCCTTACCTCTGGTCCCTTATCTTTCATGCTCAAGTGATCACCTCTCATCTCTGTAGCAGGAGCAGATAATTCCAAATGGAAAATATTTATAACCAGATAGAGGCATGTCATTTGTAATGCACATGTGTATAGAGAGTGTTTGCAACAGAGGGTAACAATGCACAAGCAGATAAGGAGGGCTTGCTGTGCACACGTATTTAATAACCTCATGTTATCTGGTAATAGATAAACCACCCGAGGGAAATTACTAACGTGATGCAAGGGATTGATCTGGACAGACCTCAAAAACAGAAAAGCAGTATAGCCCTTCTCCTTCATTACCATACCTAACTTGTACTGTTGACAGAGATGCATAATCTAATCTCAGAAGTTCAGGCTCTCCACATGTAAAGCCAGAGAAAGTAATGAACTTTCACAGTCACAACCTTTGCATTCAGCAAGCCAAAATCTCAGCTGCTGTCAAACCTCCTCAGGTCTATTTAGATAAATGAGGCCTACAACAATTCATTCCAGCTCACATCTTGGACTACAAGCCAAGGATTTCTCTACTTGAGCACATGAACTGCAGCCTTCTCCCACAATAAAGGCAGGAAAGAAAAGAAATACATTTCCCCTCTCAGCCCTACACATGCACACACTCTTTCAAATGCCCAAAAGAATCTAGTACAGAAGAGTGGGAAGCACACACGTTGCTTTCAAAGGGGTTGATGGGGCTGCTTTGGTCCATTCTCTGGTCCTTCACAAACATCATGTCTATGCATAAAGAGCTTAGGTGGACATTTCACTGAATCCTCTTGTAAGGTCCTGGAATCTAAGGCACAGAAACAACATACCAGCAAATAATTCCACTTCAACAGCAATCAGTAAACTCACACAGCTCCCTACACAAACCAAGCTTTACGTAAGATACATAAGTGATCTGTGCTGGCAACTATTCCTTGAACCATCTAACAGACACATTCACTACTTGGGTTCATTCTGGGTTTTTTTCTAAATGATCCATAGTTCCAATCCCAGCCATGCAAATAGGATTTCACCCTCCAGATCATTAGGTCCTACCTAGAAATATTGTTGCATCTTAATAAATTCCAATAGTGTAGAAACTCTGATACTCTGGCAGGTGAACGCTATGTTACGGAGGAGGGGGATACTGAAGAAAGAAATATTACATCTGTTATTTTTTGTTAATAACTGTTCTCTTGAAGTAATGTCTTTATTATCAGGGCCGTAAATCTCTTTTATTTCGCTTCTATTATTTATTGAGTACTGTTCAAAGACAGTACTCAATTCCTGTTCTAAGCACATCGCATCGTAAGTATCGCCGAGCCCATGTGCTAGCAGCTGAGTCTCACAACACTTTGCAAGACAGAGAGATAAATTGAGATGCCAGATGAATCTGCAAGGTCACACCAGAAGTTACAAAAGGGGAGTCAAAAACCTGGATCTCCCAAATCCCGGGGCTGCACATTAACACTGCACGATTTCCCTAAGGCTGTGGTTCTGCAGCTGGAGCCACAGCCCGTATGGAGCCCTGAGAACTCTGTGCAGATGCAAGAGCTCATCCACATCACTGTGTCGGGATTAAGAGGCAGCAGATATCCAGAGATCTTGCTAATGTCAACAGAAATGCATAGCAACAAAGGAACTGAACACTGCCTTTCCATTCCACTAACAGCAGGAGAGACTCACATGCTTATCTCTCAGTACAGAGCAGAGCTTACTAAAGGTAAGTGTTAACATTAAGAGAGGGAAAGAAAACAAATTTGCTCTTAGGTGAACATTCCTTCCAGCTCTTTAATGCAGCAAGGCAGGATTAATAAAAAAAAAAAAAAAAAGGCACAAAATGTCTTTTCGTAGATTGCCAGGTAGGTGTGTACATGTTTATACCAGTGAACATGCAAACATGAGATAAATGTGGAACAGGCACTTTCCAAACACTGCCAACAGTTGCCAACAGCCACGCAAGCAGCAGAGGTACAGAAGCTGCTACGTATTTCTTCATGGCAATCCTAATCCTGCCAACAAAAGGGTGTTTAAATTTCAAAATATCTTTAAACGCAGACCTGTAATTATATAAATTTAATTATTCTTCTCAATATACAGATCGTTGGATGCTTGAATTAATCTCAGCAGGAACACTATTCCACTCCAGTTTATAGTGTGTGACTGCTTCCCGTTTAGGGACTGTCATTGGATAGATCATGGCTACAATAATGTGATCACAACAAAGGTTAAATCCAGTCAGAAACAAGCACTGTCACTGAAATCAGATATTCATATCACAGCTGATGCAAGAGCAACTTCTGATGTTTATCTGGATACAATATTTTAGAAAGGGGCCATGAAGTGAGAAGCATACAAGCACCAAGACTGTGCATTAGAGCTGACACAGTGATAGAATACACTGCTGAAATAA
Organism: Lepidothrix coronata; assembly: GCF_001604755.1. Classification (NCBI taxonomy): domain Eukaryota; kingdom Metazoa; phylum Chordata; class Aves; order Passeriformes; family Pipridae; genus Lepidothrix; species Lepidothrix coronata. The sequence goes on from NW_016690295.1 coordinate 808,832, forward strand.
CCTTGGCCAAAATTCAGAGTTCATAATTTCATCTCTTCGTGTTCCTGGATTCGTCTGTAAAATGACCTTTAAATGTTAAAGAGGAGTGCCCGAGAAATGCGTTCTAGTCCCAGTTGGATAGCAGCTGTTTCCAGTAATCCAAAAGGCACCTTTTTTTTTTTTTTAATGTACAGTATTTACTTCTAATCTATTTCTTGGAAATGTATGGAACAGAAAAATCACTATTCAGAAAAAGAAACCAAATGCCTGAACAGAGCCAGATCAGACTGTATAAATCAAGAAAAACACAATCTAAAGAGCACATTAGAAATCTCTGTATTTCTATAACCATAAGATGCAGCAAGCTGCTCGCTGTACTGTAAACTTGATAAATAATCATGACTCCAAGAAACAGTGTGGCAGTTCATGGTATGATAACAGATTCATACAGGAAAAGAAACTGCCAATTAAATCACAATAGTCCAAGTGTAACTACTTTATTTCTGGAGTGGATTCAGAGGAAATTAGTCACATAAGTTACATTAAAAATGGAATATGCAAATATGCAGTTAGAACTGTATGAAACAGAGCTGCTAATATTCCTCTCTGAATCAAACCTCTCTCTAACAGCTGAGAACAGGACTGTAAAAGGAAGAGGAAACAGAAAGCAACCACAGAACACTGTTTTGAGAGGGACCTCTGCAATCCAATCCTTGACTCAAAGCAGGTCCAAGTAAACAATATAATATTCACTATTAAATAGTTATTTAAAAGAATGACAGAGAGCATTAAAAGCCAGGTTTTGGTTTCAATAAGTAGGACTTAGCCTTGCATGCCACATTAATTTTTATTAAAATCTTACTTTATATCAGAAATTATAATCTAACATTGTATTTGCTGCACAGAATTACTTCTTTGGGACCAAACCAATATCTAGCACACACAAAATCTGATGATACTATGAAAGTCTCCTCGAGAGTCAGGACAGCAATAACAGTATTTCATGATGCTTTTTCTTTTGTTTTGTTTTTGTGGTTGTTTTTTTTTGGTTGTTTTTGGGTTTTTTTTTAACCTTGTCCAAATGTAGAGTTACGAGCTATTTTGAATGAATGACTCTTACTCTACCTGACAATTCTTACACATCAGACACAAAATTTTCTGTCTGTATTCCAGGTCAGAAAGATTGATTTCTTGACTAGCTGTGATGATGTTGTGTGTGTCCTGTGATCTTGTCCTTTCAAAGGTGGGTTGCCCCTCACAAAAGAATTCAATTCACCACAGCAATAGCAATACAGCACCCAGGACACCTAGGAGAAATACAGCTTGCCTGGGCAGGAGGGCTCTTTTCAATAGACGGGATTAGTTCACAAAAAGGACTTTTTTTTTTATATCAGCAGTGCCGCAGTCACACAAGATGTTTCTCAGAAGAAAAATAAAAGCAAATTATACCAATATGAGCAATTTTCTGTTCATTATTCTAATGGCTAACATATCGCTGGCAGTGCAAAGAAGAGTAGATCAGTTAATACCCCTTGTAAATAAAAATTTTACATGGTGAAATAATGGTATCACTGAAGTCAATGAGAACTTTTCAGTAAACGCTGTTACATGTGCACTTCCACTACAACCCTGTGAGGAATGTCACCTCACTGACCACTGCCAAGTTCATTTGGGAGGAGCTGGTAGGTATCTACTGTGCTATTTAAGTCATGGGTTTTCACGTCATTTGAATAACTTTGAAGTTACAGCTCCTCATTTTTGAAACTGCTAAAAGTATGGACAAAATCCAAATAGCTTTTACTCCTGTAAAACCCTCATTCAAATCAGAAATTATTTGGCCTGAATACCATAAGAGCTGCAGGATTTGTTTCCATCTAAAGATAGAAACTGCTTTTTTGGAAGAATCAACTATGAACATTTTCAAATTAAAGCAACAAATTCTGGCTTGCTTCTTTCTTAGAATATTTGCTTACACCTTAGGAGTAACACAGTATTGGGACTGTGCCATTTGGTAGCTGTGGAAAATCTCTAAATCCAGCACACCATCTCCAAGTAAACTGCTTATTATAGTGCTCTATCATCCACTGCTTCCTAAAAATCCCTAACTCCAAGTCTTAAGAGAACGCAACACCATAGAATTTGTATCCTTAGATTAAATATCTCATCATGCAACAAGCAATTCCAAGCCTTTCATCAGCTATTATAGAAAATTTCTCTGTAGGCATCTCATCACAATCAATCCATTAGTTTTAAAGAAATGTTTGGGAGTTTTAAAGAAATGTTTGGGAGTTAATTGTTATATTACAATTGCTGTTCATGCCCTTCAGTTAAAAAAAAAAAAACAAAGGTGAGGGATTAAAAATAACCCAGGCAGTAACTTGAAACTAAAATTCATCATACCTTTTCAATTCACAATACAGGAACAGTACTGCTACTAGCCTCCTATTGCAGTCTGGGAGAGATTTGGTTAAATCCTGCTTAATTAGGAGTATGTTATTTTAAAACTAAAGTATGTTAATGTGGCTATTAGTATGCCTCCCAGCAGGGTGGAAACCTTGTTTGCATAAAACATGAACACAGAAGAACGTACACCAGCCTTGCCTTTCCTGCTCCCTAGAAACAACTGGCAATAGTGTCAATATTTTTTTACAATATAAGCAGAGCTGGTTGGGGCCGGCTGAGAAACCCAGAAGGAAACAGGCAGCAGTTCCTGACCTGCTGCCGGGGATTCCACCTGCTGCTCCTCTCCACCTGCTGCTCCTCTCTCTGAGTCTGCCACGCACCAACGCCCGGCACTGCTGAGGGCAGCAGCTCCCGAGATGCTGAGGGCAAGGGGCACAGAAAATGGACTGAACTCAAAAACACAACCTGGGCACTGAAATGTCTTAAATCTTGGGAGATTTCCCTAAAGAAAAATTCCACAGGTGAAGACAATCCCTAAACTTAACAAAACCCATTTAAATATTTTTTTTCATTGAGTATTAAGCAAACAACAGTCCAGAACAATATTCTTGAATTACAGTTTCTCATACCAATATTTAGGCATATTACACCAGCTTTGATTGACATTTTTGTTTTGGTAGAATTTACAATAATTTCAGTTTGTTTCCTTTCTCGTTATTTTTTTTGTCATTTAATTTTAGCTCTTTACTTCAAAATTTACCTTCTGAAACAACACTTTAACACCTGTGGTCAAAGCAGAGAGACTCTTGGGATCCATCAGTCACTGCCAATTAAGGGCAACTCAGGATCTGTCAAACTGATTGTTCATGTGGAAAACGACACACATGGGCACTTGTATCCAGGTCTTCCCCTACCACATTTTTCATATAGCTTCATTTTCTCAATAAATGCAGCAAATTTAAATTACTTCATTAAGAGCTCCCAGCATAATTTTTACTGACGTTATTATTTTTATACACATTATACTTCTAAATCCTGACATTTACGTAAAATATTGCCTGGGAATTTTAAGGTCTTTTACAGGATTAAGTACTGTCTGTATCTCATTTAGCTAGCCATGATGCAGTCTGTGGTACTGCTAACCTACTAGACTCCATTTATTATAGAGATTCAAAGGCTTGAAATTACTACCTCCTATCCAATTCTTCCAGTATCCCGTTTGACCTTTCAATGAACAATGATTTTGCACAGATATAGGCTAATTTCCTTGGACGAGATTTTCATTTGCAATGATTTGCAATTTGATTTGCAGTATATCCACATTTTTCAGAATAGTTACTGCCCGACTTCTCAGATTTAAACCTTTTAGCATCTTCAAAAGATGTGCTTCCTGCACAGCTAAATTTGTAATGAAATTCCATGATTAAATTCTCTCCCTCTATGAGCATTAAATTTCTACCTTTTCTGCATACTGCAATATATATGGCATTGAAGACCACTTGACAACTTCAGACTGCGTAATGATCTCATTTTCCTGTATGGAATTCATCTTGGCTAACCTTTGAGGGTTTATACAGCTATATTCTTATTATTATGCCGCAGCAGGAGATTGCTCCAGAAGGTAGTAGACTCAGGGTTATAATTAATATCCAAACCTTTAAAATCCTGAGCAGCATTTATTCCATAGTAATTTTGGTAATCTTTCCAAAGCTCAAAAATTCTCATACATGGGTGTCTCAGAAAGCTGAATAGCAAGAAGCTACTTGAGACCTGTGAGTCTTTCACATCACCCACTTTCTAAATCTGCCCTGATATAAGTTACAAGTGAGTAAATTGTACTCCACATAGCAAACATTGCTGTCCTACGTATGTTAAGTGGCCTAAACAGACTGCAAGCGAACATGAAGCTTCTGTGGTGTTTTGTGAGTCAGCCTAAGAAATGTATATGAAGGTCACAGAGCCAGCCAGCCTCGTGCATTTTCCGAAATTCTTGCTCTCTGTCACTAACACTGTAGATGTCAATTATAGGCACCATGCCACACTGAAAGAAGGCAAGACAGATCAAAATAACATGGACATTTTTGGTCCTGAGACTGCCACCTCAGCCATGATATGAACCAGCAGGTTACATTTCATTTGAGCAAACCAAACAAGATGCTGCCTTGATGTTCACTGCCCTACTACCACCAGCTAAATGCTGCTTCAATTTAGTCCATATAACAACATACATACTTACTAAAATTAGGGTATAATTACGCCTCATTTATCACCATACAAATCTTTGCCTTTGGATAGCAAAGTGTCCCAGCTTTATACAGTCCTTGACCACCCATATTCTGCACAACATTTCCACCTAAGAGGTGTATACACTTGTCAGAAGAGCTACTTGCAAAGTCGTTCTCAAAGGATCTGGCAGGGTTTGCTACCAGGCCTGCAGCAGCAGCTCATGTGAAGAACTTGAAGCACATGCTGCAATTCCAATTAGGGAACTCAAATCAGGAAAATAAAACTCCAGCAAATGCCATAAACATAGGAAGACAAAATACCTGAAAAGGCAAACAAAAAGTGGTCACAGTTCAAATACTACCAATTGGAGACTACTCAGTGTTCCTGTCCACAGACAAATCAGGGTGATTAAAACACAGAGCGACAGTAGGTTTCATAACATCTCTCTGAAAATCATGGCATGTGTTCTGTGTTTATTTTTTATTACCATCCAGAGGAATAAACCTCCCAGACCTACAGCAAAAGCAAATAACTTTCTGAAAAGCAAAAGACCACAAATTCCTAGCAAGAAGTTACTCTCAGTTTTTTTGCTAAGTTGCACTTGAAAGTTTATGTCAGAGTTCCTTTTCTTATTTGCTGTGTGAGTGAAGCTTCTCTGTAGCTAAAAAGTAAACACTGTGGGTGTTAATTGGAAGCATTTGTGAAAACTAATTAAAGTCGCTGCGCTGAAATCGTGCTTCAGAAAAGGTTTTTTGTATCAAATCCTAGCAAAGATTTATTCTTCTTGTACATGCTTTGTTTAATCCCTTCAGGTAGATAAACAACATATCAGTCGTATCTTAGCAAAGAGAAGGAGTAAATCTAAAGACATTAATTAGGGACCTTGGTACAAGTTATCACTGGATAAAACTCAAACAAAGGGATGTGTATCCTTCCAATTCTAAACCATGGCACCACTGCTTCCACGTGACCATTCCCTAATGAACTAGTCTTCTCCACCCTTCTGCTCTCATCAGGACTACCCTTCCCTAATGATGTGAAATGGACCTGATATTTGATATGCACTAGCACTCACAAATCCCTCTGAAACCAGCTGGCAACAAATGCATGTAAAATTTATGAGAAGTTGGATGAGCTGTCTTCATTTCCTCTTGTCTGTATCCATATATAACATCTACATTTATTAAACGATGCCTTATTTCTCTCCACCCATCTGCCGCTTTGATTTTGAAACTTATTTTGCCCCATTGGTTTGATTTGCACTGTAATGAACAAAATCAGCAGGAGTACCAGGACATACCACTGAAAGCCTCTTCACTAAAATCCTGTCATTCTCTTCGCTAAAATCCAGTCATTTCTTTCTCTTCATAAACACTTTGTATTTCACTACTACATGGCCCATCACCATTAAAACCTCTCTGTTTGAAAGCCTAAAATATCCACTACGTAATGTAATCAAGTACATATGGCTGGGATTTACCATTCAGCAAATAAAGATTCATCCTACAAGGACACATGGCATCCCAGGACACATCTGAGTTGACAGCACATGGAACTGTGGGGATGTACCACCTCCAGGTCTGGGAACAGCTAAGTTCATTTATTTGTGAGACTGAGCCTACAGTACAGGATTGGGATGAAAGTTTGTAGATATTTAATGTTTAAGGTGTCAGTGACACAGAAATGGTCTTTCCAGTATAAGTCCATCCTGCAGGTTTTCACTGCATATCCCTTGGAAGACTGTATTCCACCAAGGCATGTTTTAGAGCTCTAGCAGAGAGCCCTGTAATACCAGAGGAAAGCACCTGTCAGCTATGTTCTTCTGCCTGAAATGGTGAACAAATATTTAGCTACCCTGGACCTAGGCCATGCAGCAAACCTTACAGATAAAGGCTGAGGACTTGTATCTAGTTCAAATTGTTAAAAAACCCGCAAGCAGAGATGGGATGGGATGCTGCGTACAGGGTACCACAGCTCTGTGGCTGAGCAAACACACTGCCATGCTCTGGACCAGTTGCAGTTCCCTGAGCCAGCACACCACCTGCCACACACTGCAGCTCCCCAGCCATGGGACTGACCCCGTTTGGGACTGTGGCTGGGCACAGCCTTCAGCTTGACTTCACCTACCCAGGCCCTGGGACACGGTATAAAACCATCTGAGTTGGCTCATGCACAGTTATCTCAGGTCTGGTGTCTTGCAAGTGCAGTAAAACTTTTAATTTTCCACACCAATATGGCACTCTTAAAATACTACTAACTATTCTCTTTGAATCTGTATTCTTAATAACCACGATGTTTTAGTCATATGAGACACTGCTCTGGAGCTCTACCCTTTTAATTGTTGAAGAGAAGGTACTTTTACAACTCCTTAACATCTGGCCATCAAAAATACTTCTATGAATTAAGATGACAAGAACAGCTTTAGTGAGAACTAGTCAGCATCTGAATTAAACAAATACAGTCAGTAAGGCTCAGCTGGGCACATAAATCAAAAGCCATTATGTCCACATGCAAAAATGCAGCCCAATTTTTTTTATGCTTTAACTTTGTATTTCTGGCTTAAATTTCCAGTCATTTTAAATCTTTTTTATTAGTGTAACAAAGCTATTACTGACGTTGGAGAATTTGAAACCTAAGTGGGCATAGTCTTGGGCAACTTTTTCCAGCTGACCCAGCTTTGAGCAGGAGGGTGGGACTAGAAGGTCTTCAGAGGTCACTTCTTTCCGTGGCTACGCAGTGACTCTGTGGTAGAGCTCACATCTGCCTTGGAGAGGATACATTAATTTCTTTTGGTGCACACCTATCTTGTGATAAAATAAAAAAGCAGACACAGAACAAATTGCAACGCTGAATAGAAGGTCTGAGAGCCACACAGGAACTGGGAGGTATGTGATTCAGCCCTTGAAGGCTTCTGTGAGCTTGCAACATCCAGTCCTAACGTTACCAAATCTGATTTTAATAATAATAATTTTTCAATTTAATAGATAAAATAAAGCCCTGCCAAGAAACGAAGCATAATGTTTCTGACACTGTAGGGTCATGGCTTTTGAAATAGGTGTCTGAAGCTTGACTCCTAAGCCTTTGCTTAGGTCACTGAATGGAAGTTTTCTGATTTTTAGAGGTCTGCAGAGACTAGACACTACAACATTCAGCTGAATGAACAGGGTCACCAGCAGTGAGATAATGGGACTGAGACTGTGGCACTAATGTTTATGAAACTCTGCGCATCAGTGACTAAGCAAAATTATAAAAGCCTTCCACTTTAAAGCTATCTACACCAGTTAATAAATACCAATCAAGCTGAAGTTGTTCCGTGTCACAAGTCTTCCAAGAGCAACAGTTTGCTAAAGAAATTGAGCTTTGCAATTACTTGCTTGCAGATGGTAAATGGGGAAGTATTAATGTGAGGGAATATGGTGATCTTACGCACCATAGGCTGTTATGCAAAGAACAAGCTGTGAAGCTTTCTCTGTGTATTCTCCATACATAATTCAAACGGATTGCAGAGCCTGACTGACTGGTTTTCTTTCAGAGATATCTATGTAAAAGGCTCAAAAAAAATTTAATAATGTGGATGCAGTCAATGGTTACCAACTACTGTGAATATTACAACATGAGAGATACTAAAGATATCTCTAGTGCTGCTTATTGGCACAGGAACATTCACAGGACTTTTAAGGGCTTTCAGAAGATCTAATTTTTCCATATTTGTCTAAGCCTCGCAAAATGTTGAGGTCAGAAATTATTTACAGTAGAATAAAAATAAACCCACCACATACAGAGAGAACTTTCTGCTACCGGTTGCAACTCTTCTACCTTCCCTTCAACAGGAAGAAGAGCTCCTGAAATATTCTTATCATGGGTCAGACACTATAACGGGTTTCTTTGAATATGAAATCCCTGCCCTAAAAATCCACATGCTGACTAATCAATGAGTGTTTATGAATTTCACCTTAGTGCTCTTCTGTTAAAAGACCAAAAATAGTTTGAAAATAGATTATCAAAGACTGCTGCATTGAATGGACTTCGAGAGATCTTCTGGTCCTTCTTCTTGCCCCAACACAGAGAGAACTATGTTCCAGTTAATCCTGACAGAAGCTCATCTTGTATCTTTTTAGGTTCACTCAGCAAATATCCAACACTCGTTATAGATGCAAATGAAGCACACATTGAAGACAAATATATTAACAGTACACCTAAGTCTGTTGCTTGGCACAGTTACAAAGCACAACACCTCACATTAAGTGTAGATATGTGCATTTGAAACCATAAAAATAACTTGCTTCAGACTTACTACTTACAAGAACCACGAGTCATAAAACAAAAGAACGGACATAAAAAATCTAAAACTCTTTCTGCAGCTCTCCAATGACAAGAATATTTTTATCCCATAACTCTGAAGACCGAGATGTACCCTTGAGTAACAAGCCCCTTTGAACATTCATAAATATTAACATATTTATGATGGAAAATTCATTGTAGCAACTTCGCTTTTAGAGTTGGTATTTCAGGATCACCCGTGGATAGGGGAAATGGAATGACAGATAGCACTATCTCCCATCACCAAGCTGGAAGTGTATCCTCCCACGAGCAATACTGAATAGTCACACCAGCAGCCTGTGGGGGGATGATAGCTTGAACAATTTGGCAAGAGGGACGGCTGGCTCTAAACCCTACACAGTCATCAGTAACATTTAAAAAACAGCTTTTATACAGAACATGGAAAAACTGTCCAAATTTGTTCACTGCCAAATCACTTGAACACAACTAAAAAAAAAGCAAAGAACTAGTTGGAGAAAAATCACTTCAAATGCTAAATTGCAGCAGGAATACAGGGAAGGTGTTAAGATATGAAGGTATCAATTTCAATAAAAGATGGGAAAAATCATTTAAGACTTAAAAGCTAAACCAGAAAAACATCAAATATATCAAATCTCACCAAGGATATAAATGATTCAGGGAAAGCTATTACACAGCCCATTTAAAAAGAAAATCAAAATCTACTAAAATCAGCTGATTAAGAATGAAACTGATCTACCATCTCAGACAAAAACTCTACAGCTGGTTTGTGATTTGCACTATTTCCCTTTCAGATAAAAATTAATTTGGTTATTTCACTTATTCTCAATTACGTTAAAATGGTTAAGATGATAAGAATTTGTAGCTTGTCTAATAAATATTCCAAGCAGTTGGCACAGTATTTACAGTTCCTTGGTTTTTATAATTTTTTTTGTGTGTGTGTATATCAAATCTGTGATAAAGTAGTACTCTGTTTATGGAAGCCAAGAGATTGAAGTCATTGTTCATGACTTATGGTACCACAGGATAAAAATAATTTCATTGAATGTAATGGCATCAAGGAGGATGGGATCCATTATGAGTCTAACTGCTAAATAGCACCTTAACCAAGAAGTACCTCACTGTTTCCATGTGATAGCTCACAAAATAATATAAATCACACAACTAAATCAGGCTTACAATGTGTTATAAATATACACAACTGGCTGTGAGCAATTAGGCTTCCTGATTAGGGTGACACGATGTTCAGTCCATAACGCACAAAACAGGATGGTTAAAAGGGTTAGACACTTTTCAAGAGGGGACTAACTTTTAAGTGAGATTGTCTTGAGCAGTTTTGTTCCCATTTTTGCATTTGTGCCAGTAACAGCACAGTAGCAAAAGAGTTTAGTGAGAGAAGTGCCAAATAAACACATTGAGGAGGCTGGAATCTGACGCCAGAGGCAGACCTGAGCGAGCAGTGTAATTCCTCAAGTCTTCTTCAGTGGAATTGCAATTTGGCACACACTGGAGAGGCATTTATTTCCTAGGGAGAAAGGTAGAAATATCCTGTGTGGTCACAACACCAATCTCTTGTCACTGCTGCCTGTCCTGGGAAGGCTCCCTTACCCCAAGCACTCCTGATCCTCCTGCCCTGGAGGCAGGTCCTGCATACTCCTCTGCACTCACTTCTCTCACTAACTAGGCAGAGGCAGTTCAGAAACAAGCCAAAGTTTTGTCTCCTGGGGAAGACAAAACAGTTGGAATCAGAAATGTATTAAAGTCCATGTTGCAGTATATTTACAGAGCAATCTGACTAAATTGTTCCAGAAGAACACCAGACAGAGCATTGGTGCTGCCTCATACCACCAAACAGACACAGAACTATTAGGCAGCTATGCAGGCACTCTCAGGATTAAGGTACAGTACCTATAGAGACAGGCCAAGGATCTGTTCAATACTCCCCTCAAAACTGGCATTTATTCTCTATAATTCATATATTTCTCAGTTGTCACTAGTCAAGCCCCTTTTGGGATGCTACTGAGTACTGGGGCTGAAGCTTATGTCAACAAAGGTTCTGCTGGTAATAGGATAACACAGGCAGAGTTTACCCCGCAATTTCAACAATATCTTTAGGAAATTATCCAAAACTCACAGAGAACGACCCTCCATTTCTAAAAGAATCCATGAAAAAGGAAGAACATGCTTATTTTATACTTACTGATGGTTTTATAGGTCTTTTTCAGTCAGGAAACCACTGAACAGGTAACTGATTACACAGTACGATACTGAAAGTGTTATCAACCTTTAAAAATACAGTAAAAAAGCAGAAAAACACACATTTCCCCTACCACAGCCAGTTATATAAATCACAGGAATTTCTACTCTAATGGGTATTTATGGCACAGACAGAAATGCAGTTTTCACACTGACAGGAACCTTTAAAAATTGCCAGAATCAGAAATCCCCTCATTTCAACTGGAGATGGGTAGGTAGGGGAAGTTAACCCAGCAGAAAACTTAGTTCTGATAACCAAAGTAACCTGCTGCAATTAGAGGTTTCCGAGAGTGGACCGAAACTTTATTGAAATAAAATCCACCTCCAGCATACAGATTTTCTAATCCAGGTTATATCTGGTCTAAGTTAAGTGATCATTGTTCTGGATTAATTGAATCCCCCTCCGTTACTGCTCTAATAATAAGAGGAAAGACAGCCAGAGTAGCAGTGGAGAGTCCATCCAGAGAGCTTTGCATTTTTCAAGAAAATAGTCTATATGAACTCTAAAGCACAGGGTGTACACAACACTGGGCAACACCATAAAAATTCATGCAATTTTTGAAATATGTTTTGTCACATGTCAGGGCTAAGTCTCGGTACATAAGATCCTGAGAGAGATAAATCACACGCTGCTGTTTTTCATGTTACTTTGATAACTTTGATAATCCAATCCCAGGAAGTCAAATGAACTATTGAACACACATCTTCTTTTACAGTTCTACTAAATAATTCCTCTACTGTCATTCTTCCTGACCTGAGGTTGATTGAGCTATTGTGCAGTAATCCACAGCTGATTAAATTCAGTTAGATATATTCTGAAGCAACAGGCATATTTTTCTAGGGCAGTTTCCATTATAAAGAAAACTGATTAGAACCTTTTTTTTTTTCCATTTTACTGCAACTACATAATTTCTCTCAGTTTTCCAAGTTTCAGGCCATAAAATGAAGGTTAGTTTAACAGACCATTTTATTAACTCACCTTTCCTGAGGTCTTTCTTTTTAGATATTTTAAAAGACCCCTGACTTCTTAATTTTTTTGCCTTATTAAAAGAGTGGTAAAAAGAACAAATATTGGACATGGCTAACCTAGACTGAGCATGCAGTCAGAATTACAGATCTCTGAAAGAGACTGAGGCTTACTTTAGAATTCCTCTTCCCAGTAGAGTCCATAGGCCAATCCCTCAGATGGGTGCTCCGAGGAGCTGAAACTTCTGGTTTCAGAGAACTGACAGGATCATAGAGGCTCCAGTTACATCCACCTGGGCAGAAGACTCTTTCTTTCAATGATGAACCATTTCTAATTCGAGGAGATGGGATGTGTGAGCTGACCCAGCACCACTGAAGGATTGGATTTCCTTCATTTAATGGTAACACTCTCTGAACTAATTATACAACTTTATGGATAATATTTTTTTATGTCACAAGACAGAACCTACATCACACTGTAGAACACAACCTATTAGTCAAAAATAAAGTCCTGGGAGTAAACACCTTTCAAGATTGACCCTTAAATTAGAAATGAAACCTAAAAGCTTCAGACATGTGGTAAAGATGGAGTGCAAAGGGTAAAAAAACTCTTCCAATAGGAAAAAAAAAGGACAAACTCTAAAACTTTTAAAGTGGGTGAATATTCTCTTTTTTCCCTTCCATCTTTTACAATAATTTTCAACCAAGAGCTTTCATGTATTTAATCTTATTCTTTAGATTTGGTATCATGCACAGTTTAACCACAGCATTCTTTTGATAAAGGTAGCACACCAACACCAAGAGCTGTTTGTGATGGAAGCCTGAGCACTAAAATTATTGTACCATTCTCACCTCAGAGACTATGAATGTACATCTGAAAAACCAACAGAAAATCCCTATTCCACAGCCAGCAGCAAAACAGTGATTTTGACTGCTTTAAATTGGGTTTACTGATCTGTCTTCTGCAGAAGTGCTCATGCCTGCATGATGCCTGAAGCTTTGCAGAGCATTCCAGGCTGTTGTAGGACCATCTAAGAGAGAAACATGGAGTAGTTCACATGCTCAGTGTGTTTTCAAGGATATTTCCTGCCACCAAATTCTTTCCAGAGCTCTTACTGGGGCATACAATAATAGAGCCACTTATTCAGATTTTAAGAGAAGAGCGGATCAGTAAAAGTTTAGTTAGAGTTGCATAAAATACTGCTCAGGGTCAACTGAGTGTCAGGCAACCTGTAAAGTACTGCTATATCATTGTATAACAACTGATCTTTTCAGGTTGGTAGGGTAAAACTAAAGTACAAATTCTCTTATTTCATCTGACACATTTCTCTTCCTATGATCCATGTGACCATTCTGTATCCATGTGTGACAATGTTCTTTTCAACAAGTCGTTGAGGTTTTCTGTAACTTCATTATTTTCTGATGTTCCTCTCTTCTGGGAGACATAATTGCTGAAGTAAAGAGACAGACTAAATGAAAATTTCAAAAGTCAGGCACTGCTTACTTCAGATGGCTCTAGCAATGTGCAGATCTAGACCAAAAAAAAAAAAAAAGAAAAGAAGGCAAAATAACCTTGACAGTGTTTTTATTGTCCTTACATAAGTCTTTGGGATCCCCAGGAGAAAGGAAGTCTGGATAAAGTCTTCCTTTTTCAGTCATAAAATCTCCCTTTTTTTTACACAGCCTACCTTTTTTCTTGGCTATACCATAGGTGAACTATCCCCCTTTGATACCAGAGCATATTGCATTGCTACTGCCGTCTTCCTTGTCTCTCCCAGTCTCTCCAGTTTGCTAGAGATGTTCA
>NW_016690295.1:822779-832979 GCF_001604755.1 Lepidothrix coronata
CCTAACCTCACTGCCCAATTTCTGGTAAAAGAGCTTTCCTGAAATCCTTTTTTCTAACATTGGACTAATGCTCTGAGTTGCCATTAGATTTATTCCCAGCTGAACAGGAACTTTCAGTGCCTCGCAGGTCTCCATCTTGGACACAAAGTATTCCAGAGGCTGTCATGGCACATCCTCATTCAGTTCTTGCCCTTCTATACAACACTGTGCAGCACAAATAGCATTAATAAAAATCAATGCTGTTTGTGCAATACATTTTGTCTTCGTGAGGTATAAACCATACCCACAGTCACACAATTTTTGCCACAGGATTCCTTAAGCTGTACTTATTTGTGTGTGGGGGGAAACTGGTAAAGAGAAAAAAACATTCCTTTGGAAACTGAGAGATATCTGATGAGAGAACACAAAACCAGACCCAGTGCTACACAGTTTCGCTTGTATGTTCCAAACTGATTGTCAAAAAATATGAACTACCAACAAAGAAGTTTCAAGGGCACAAATATTACTAAAATGTAATCCTTGACATTTCATATAAGAAGCAGGCTATAGGGAAATGTTTTAAAGTTGTTGCCTATACAGTAATAACAATACTACAAGGCAGGAAATCATAGTCACTTATTTGACATGGGAATGTAAATACATTTTTCAAGTCCTGACACTGCAGTTGTTCACGGTAATAAAAAACAGAAATCATTCTTTATTCGCTGGCAGAGAAGTTGTCAACTTGTTTATTTGCTGGCAAATGAGTTGCAACTTGTTTCTCATTTTAGAAGACCTTGTTGTTCTCTTTCCACTTTGTGTACATGAGCAAAGCTTGAGATTAGGATCAATAGGTCAGGAGGAATAATAATTCCATAGTATGTAAAGCTGACAGACCATGTATTAGCCATAGAAATATCTTTAAGCTTCCTAAATTTCACCACAGTTTGAATAGCTATATGGTATTTTTTTTCAACTTCACAAAACCTTAATGCTGCTTACATTCCATTTTCTTATTTATATTTTACTTTGTTTTTTTCCAATTATTTCTACTGTATGCAAATCTGCTGGCATTTGTACTGCTTGAAAAGACTGCTTCAAATAGAAGGTGGCAGCTTTTGAAACATTAAACAATGATTAGACAGGCATTGGGCCAAAGAGTGTGTCAGTAAGGAGCAAAGGAACAATGTGCAGCTGACACTAAGCTATCTGAAGAGAACTGAGAGCACTTAGCAATTCCATCAAGATTTTCTTCGCTGCCAAATGAAAGCAACAATGATTCATGCTGCCATATTATTTAGCATTCATCATGATTCTGAATCATTTATTGGAGAGTTTACACTGCAGTGCAGACAAACCCTGTTAAAGTTAATGAAGGGCAAATTGTCCTTTGAGTTGGTATCAAAAATATCTGTGAGAAAGCTTTGGAGCATCTACCATTCCTCTCAGATTATGTTTGAAAGGAAACTAATATTAAAAAATATATATAATAAAAATCATCAGTTTATTGACAAGGTCCATTGAAAAATGCCATAGAGTTGTGGCAGGAGGCTGATGGGGAATTCAGTTCCAGGCAGGTCCCCAGTCAGAAGCTGTCACCTATCAAACTACCAGAAGAGCAAGATTTGCCCTGTCCTGTAGAAAATAGGTTGCAGAACTTACTCAGAAACCTAACAGACTTCTAGACACTTGTGAAAATCACAAAGACTATGAAGGATATTTATAATTTAGTATATAAACTCTATCTCTGCCCGTATGGATTCACATATACCCAGACTCCCACAGCAGACTTTCAGTAAGTGTCGTTAACAATGACTCTGGTTATGAAGGCCCAAGAAAAACAAAACACCTTTTCCAAACAAACAGTGTGAGGAAAAACAAGAAGGAATTTTCACTCTCTCACAGTTTAACCTCTAAATCCTCATTTTTTCCTTGTTAATTGCACCATCATAAATGAAAATTTTAGATTTTGTGTCTAGTTTCATCACATTTTCTTTAAAGCTTTAAATCAAAGCTTCCCAGGTTGCTACTTGAAAGATATTATTTTAAATAGGTTTCTTTTCCAGTGTGAAAGGAAAGAACACCATTTCAATAACAGCCTCAGAAAATAATAGCAATGAACAAGTGAAGTCAAGTAATTTAAAATTTGGCCATCCAACATACTTTGAGAACACTTTCAAAAACTCTGTGCCAAGCATATCTCCAGAAAAGCATGCCAAAAGAAAAGCCAACATGGATTGATTTTTTTATTCGCAACAAGAATTCAAATACCCTTTGATAAAAGGTTCTGTACTTGAACTTTAGAACTTACTTTAATAGTTTAAAACATCCAGCAATGCCTATAAATATGCCTTTGTGTATGCCTTTTGGGTGACCATGGAACAATCTGTAATTTATTCAAATATTTTGCTAAATGATTTTCATCATTTGGTGATACACTTAAACATTCTTAAATACTTCCTTAAGCAAATCTCTTATTATGTCTTAGGCCCTTCAACATATAAAGAATTTTCAGGTTCTATCACAAAGAAGTTGAAGTGTTTGAAATTATCAGCTCTGGCAGGAAACTTTATCACCAGTCAAAGTTAAGAAGTCAGCATTAGTTTTATGAAAATTATCTTTTTATTATTTTTTCTTTTTAAGAAATATATGCTTGGGTTGGGAAGAAAAGGTAAATTCTAATAAAGTTCATTTAAAAGGCAATTTATATTTCTTAACTTTCGATAGGGCACAATTTTTTAATTCCTTTGCCTTTTCCCCACACTCTGTCAAACTCTTTCAATTATAAGTACAATTCTCTTGATAAGGAAAGAGAAAAAAACCTTTAAGAAGTCACTCAGGCTCATAACAGCTTACATTACTGGAATATTTCAAATACAATTTCTATCAAATGCTTCATGGGAAAAGATGTCAAAAGGAAATAACCTGATCAAACCAGAGTTTCCTTCTGACATCAACAGATATTGGCACTTTGCTCACAAATTCTACATGACTGTTTGTCACTGCATCAAATCTATACATGTGGCTGCTACTTAAATTTAGTGACATGTTTGAGAACATTATCAACAGAAACTGTTCGAGCACTTTTGAAGACAAAATAATCCCACAAATGTGAGAAAGGCAAAAACTGGGGGATAAAAAAAAGAGGTTTTTCAATCAAGGAATTTCTCAGAGATCTCTAGTGATTAATTTTAAGACTAAAAGCACAGTGATGGTACTGAGAAGTGGACCAGGGCTCTGTTTATACACTGGCATTGTCACAGTCAGGATGCCATCAGCCCACAGGACTTTGAAAGCACAGAGGGTGAATTCCTCATTGCTACCAGAGTAGCTGAAAACAAGCCTGTTCTTACTGAATGTTCTTACTCTTTAAGTGTGGGCCACATATGGTTTCTGAATCACACCTGTCACAGGTGATGCTATTTTCTATAAGGTGACCCAAATCACCCTTCCAAAATGTCCCAAAGTGCCAACTTGAAGCTATTTGTCATCACCCAGAAACTTCAGCTGTGCTGGGCTTTGCTATGACCAGTAACATGAGATCACATGTGAGTGTGCCCATACCAAGGACAGTGTCATTAGAGGATGGCAAAACAGATATGAGGCTGCAGAACACGAACAGACTGGCTGTGCACTGCATTACTCGTTATTTAGAGTACACAGCCTGTGCAAAATACAAACACAGTATGAACTGGAGCACTTGGATTCAAGCTAATACAAAATCACAGTTTAAAAAAGCCAGTCCTCTTGGACTTGCAGCACTGAATCTGACAGAGAAAAAGGGGGTATTTATCAGACTGCAATTCTGCAAGTGTATTAGCCCTGAATGAGTTAAAATGTGTCACAGATGGAATCACAGAATATGTCAAGTTGGAAGGGACACACTAAGATCCTCGAGTCCAACCCCTGGCCCTGCACAGGACCATCCCCAAGAGAATAAAAGATAAGATGACCATCCATTAACTTTAAACCACTCCTGGCTAGGGAATATTCAGTTTGCAGTATTATCTGAATGCTTGAATCAGAAAGTCTGGTGTCAGGAGACTGAAATAAGAGCTCTGTTCACACAGCTGCCCCCTGATGTGGACAGAGGTTATACTATCAGCTTGCACACACATTGAAACATTTCTTTTCCAGCCATACAAACAGACTGAACTATGCTATATTGCAGAAGATTAAAATAACTGTTCCTTTGAAAGGCCTCTTTGTCTCTGTCAACACCTTCTGAGCACATACTTCCACAAAGGCAAATGGTGCAACAGATGTGTGATTTCTCTGGGATGAACTGGGAGAGCCACACTCAGCTGCAGTGTGCCTGCAGTCCCACCTCACTCTCACAGCACTGGAACTTTCCTAACTGTCCAGAAAATGAAGGCTAAGGACCTTCCACAGGAGTTATACAGAATGGAGAATGTGATAGTTCCCATTATAAAATTGCATGCTGGTTATCAAGCAGCTTTCTTACAACTATAATTACAACGCTACAAAAATCAGAGCCTTGCCTCCAGCAAGGGATGCTATCCCTGCCCCCATGTGTGATGGAATGAGAGTCAGCACTGGAGTCTGATGGATTACAGAGTTCAGATTTGGGAGAGTCAGAAAAGGTGGTCGAAAAGTGTACTACATAATAATTCCTAAATGAAAGCAAAAAGTAAAGGAAAAACATGTCCGAAAAGGAGGCGTCAGAGAGAAAACGGCAGAAAATGGGAGAATGATAAATATATGCCACAAAGGAAAAAACAAAATACTACTGAGGTGTGGAGGAGGGAGGCGTGGAGGGATGAGTCAGGCAGCAGTTTAATTACTGTAGCTAAAAGCAAGGGGAAGCTGATTGATGAAATGGATAAAACAAAGAAATGTAGTTTGTGAAAAAGTACAACAAATACTGGGATGGAGAAGATGATAAGAGGAACGGGTACATTTAAATTTGAGAACATGTGAAATGGAGACCCCAACTGAAGGACACAAGCTCACATAAAGGATGAGGTGTATGGAATGGGAGTGAGGAAGTGAACATTTGAAAAGGGCAGACTGCCAGGCTGGAATGAGGAAAGGGAAAGTGGACTGAGAGAATAAAGACCAAGGAGCTAGACCATGCATGGATGAGAAAAATAAGAAGGAACAAAGACAGGAGGAGACAAAGATGTGAAGAGTGATAAATCAAAACAGAAGAGAGGCAAGAGTAATTGGGACAGATGGCCTTCTTCATCAGCAGTGTCCTTCTCTTTTCTGCTCTGTTGCTCACTTCATTTTGATATCCCACTCCACAACCTCTCCCCTTTAAAGCAGGAATCTAATACACTGCCACAAGGACTGACAAGAGGAGAGAACAGCCTGCAGCCCCTCTAGGATGTCATCTTCAGGATGCAGTGTCCTCATAAAAATCCCACGGTCTGTTTACATTAGTGGTTCATATTTTTTTCCGTGACAGTTTTGAACTGCAAGGCCAGGCCGCTCTCTCACACCTCAGAACAAGACCAGCATTCCTCCCTCTGCTAACTCCTGCTGACGGCTGGAACGGATGGCCAGCGGACGATGTTTTGCCTGTGGTTATTTTCTCCTTACGTATTTCCAGTAGCTGGCACACCTCACTGCAGTCCCAGCAGCAGCACAGAACGTGCAGCAGCAAACATATGCTCAAAGAGTTGTCTTCATTAATTCAAGTTGCAGTCCTAAATGTTACTACGCAAGTAAAATGCACAGTTTGTTACAACAGCTAACATTGTTCTCAGATCTACAGTGAAGACAGATTTCCTGGTCTATACATAAATATATGCTTTTTAGCATCTGATTCCTAACCAGAATTGCACAGTCCTCTTTTCTTGTCAATCCCTCCCAACACTACTGAAAACCTGCTTGTGTAAAGGCTGTGCAATAATGATTTCAGCATGAAGATCTTTAACTAATGGGGAGAATGAATCCAGGCAGATAAAGTAAAGCCTTCACAGCATATAAACCATGGCCCAAAAGTGAATGTAGGCTTGAATAAAGTTTGGCTATTTCCTTGTTTTCAAATGTTTTTATTTGTCTTGGAATTTTTCTGGCATTCAGGTAAGGGAAGAACAAGAAGCCAAACAGAAAGACAGCAAGAGCTGAAGTTTTCCCTAGGAGATGGTTTTTCATAGTTCTCTGGTCTGCAAGTAAGCCACCTTCAAATTATGCTGTGATATGAAATCTAGAGTGCATTTGAACAGTATTTTTGAGGTTTATTCATCACTGCTTTTGTAAAGAAAAAAAAAATAAATCAGACAATCTTCTATTCCCAAATATCCCTTAAAAATTACCAAAGAAGAAATATAGCTTTTTAATGAAAAGCTCTGGATACTTTTTGAAAAGTTTCTTTTTATTCAGTGTTTTGAGGACACTGTTGCAAATCTCTCTCAGGTGATAATAGTTTCATCTGACCCACTTTCCACCACTCTGATCCAATTCTCTCCAACACTGCCAGTCATAAAAGTAGTATCCTGTGATATCCAGCATTATTACTTCATTTCAATAGCTCTATTCGTGGAAATCTCAGGACTAAATGAGAATTGTTGCACTTAACATGCTAGAATATTTCATTCATAAGTAATTAAAAAAAAAAAAAAGGAAGAAACCTTGCAAAATCTGAGCCTCTACTGCAACATTATTAACTCTAAAATGAAAAAAAAAAAGTCAGAGAGGATGATAATTATTGCTCTAGTGTAAAATTCTGCAAGGCATATTCTGGACACGTTAATGCCTATTGCCTTACCATGAAGCTGAACCCATCATGGTTCACAATGAGCTTTCTCAGTGAGATTTCAAAATCATCTTAAAATACCTTCAAGAGGTGCTTCATAAAGCAGCAGGGCTTAATGCCAGCAAAAAAAGCCCAGACAGGACTCCAATGGCACAGAAGGTCACCACCCTGCCCCCAGAGGGCAGGATGCAAGAAGCCAGGGAGCAAATAAACCACTATGCCAGTAGTCTGCAGCTCAGGCAATGCTTCTCCTAAACATGATTCTGAGGTCTAATTATCTTATTGGCAAATCATAAACTTAGGAGTACATTATCACTAAAAAGCAAACAGTGCTCCAGAGGAGAATGGGAAAGATTCTGACCCGACAGACAGCACTTAAAACTACAGTAAAACAGCTGAAATCTGGGAGTTGCTTAGTCATCAACGCGACTAAGACCCAAATGAGACAAACAAAAAACATTGGTACTTGGCTCGATTTTTTAAGAAAACTTGTTCTCACAGTCCACACTGAAATGTACCTTTTTTATCCCTCAGTTATATTAAATTGTAATGCTATTGTACCTAACAGCATATATGAAACAATTCACTGTAATGCTTATCAGTATTGCACCAGAAAATGTGGTATGGTGAAATGCATGCATTAAGCCATGCAAATGGCTCTATTAAGTAAAGGATAAATATTTTAGGACCTGCAAAATCTATTTTCTACCTTTAAATGGCACTCACTGTAATCTTCACCATTTCCTAACTTCAAAAATTAAATTTAAAAAAGGCAAACTTCACAAAGAGATTAATTGTGGTCTCCTGAAACATAATTGTGAACTTGAAAAAGTGCAGTGAGGTTTTGAAAAAGTCATAGATAATTTGCTTGACATACCTTGAAGTACATGAAATAAAATACTCTAGCATGTATTTTTCAAGACAAAGATATGGACTCTGGCCGCACACTTGAATTTATGGTTTCTGAAATCAGCCTTCTGGAATTTTAAAAAACAACAAGTTCTTCCACTGCTCTTTTCCAAAACACAGGTATACAGAAATTAGGGATGAATCCAGGTGTTCACTGCTAGATTCAGAATTTGGCCCACAGCAAGAATTTATACCACTGTACCAGTAAGTCACATCCCCTCAGAAGCAGGAAATTCTGGTGCTCTCCTCTAGTGCCAATCACTGTGTCTGCTTTTATTTTAAACCACTCTGCTATGTGAATCCAACCAGCAGCACAAGAGACTCGTTTCCACTCTGCCTGGTCTCTGGTCTCACTTTTTCCTTCTAGTCTCTTCCCACAGAGTGATGTTTCCTGCCTGTGAAATCCATGGTTGTGGCAGCGCAGCAAGAAATCTTACACAGAGTTATAGAAGTTGCCATCCCTGGCAAAAGCCTGAAAGTAAACATACCACTTGTAATTAGGATTCTGACAGGTCCCTGCAAGAGGCAGGGGTTGGAGGCAGCTGCAAGCACAAAGCAAGTATTTGCCCCCTCAGGTAACATCACAGGGAGACGCAGAGTAACCCACTTGTCCTACGAGCAGCAACACTTGCAAGCTAAAGAGCTGCTAACAAAAACATAGAATGACACTAAATATAAAGGATTCGTTTCAGCAATGCTTGGAGGGAGAAAAAAAAAATACAATACTGTAAAAGCAAAAAGGAAATTGCGAAATAAATATTTCAAGATTTAAACTAATAATAGAAAAGCCCATAAATCACCTTTGCAATCACTCCCAATCCTACCAAAGATCCATTCGCTCTGAATGGATGCCTATTACCAGGTCTTCAGCATACATTATGGGATAAAGATGACTGTAAGAAATCTAATTTACTACTACAGGGAAGAGATGCCAGAGAAAGGGTTAGAGGAGTAGCACAAAATCCTGGAGAGAGTTGAATTTTTCTAGGAGACTAACTATGACTCTGCACAGTGTGATTTTGTATAAAATTACATGTAACACAGCAAGCCTAGACAGCCAAAGGAAAGGCTACCTTCCTCTCAATTTCTGTTTCCCTGTTTGGGGCCAGGAACCTAAGGATTTAAGGCACTGGAGGGTAAGAAAGGCAAGCTGGAATAAAAGTACCAATACTGGTACTAACAAAAAATGTGGCTGAACAAGTTTTCCTGGAAGATTAAGTAGTTCCTGTGATTTCTTACCTATTTGAGGTAAAAAAATAATGAAAAAGAATAATTTTGACAAGCCCGTAGAGCACAGTGCAAAGTGTATTTGTTAGTGAGCTCATCACAGTGATGACAGGCTCTCAGAAACACTGAGGTTTGTGATATAGCTCCACAATGTGCCCACTGGAATAGCTGCCTCTAAATTATAGAAAATCAGACTCAAACTCTAGAAACCACTTTTTTCCAACCAGATTGTTTTTCTTCTTCTACATCTGCCTTATGGTCAGTTCCTCTGTCTACAGTGACCTCAGGCCATTCAGATTCAGCCACTGAGTTCCTGTTTGAAAGATGCAGGAATGAATTTCCACAAGTAAATTAGAGAGTCTGCATCCACCAGTCGAAGTTGTATTTCAATACTGTGTTCTTCCCTATCAAACTGCCTTGTATTTGCACAAGGGAGAGGACAAAAGTTAAGGCTGCCAAGAGTGCAGCAGTAAAATGACATGTCAAGTGACCAAACTACATGCTGTAGAAAATCAAAATTCTACCTTAGTTCATGGTTTCTGAATCACTGTGCATGTGCATGCATGTGGATTTTTTTTTTCTATTGTTTCATGTGATTTTTCATTTACTTCATCACATTGCTAGATCATAAATCGTGTCATAAAGAACAGCAACTCAAATTCTGCGTGCCAGGTTACCCACAGTGTTGTATGAGCAGGTGTCTCACAAAAAGCTCAATCAGCCTTAGGTAACTCTAAACATAGTATTGTTCACTGGGACTGATGTTCACTGGAATTAGATTTGGCATAAGTCTACACAAAGTTGTGGAGTTCTGTGTGCACTTTAAAGAGTCAGGATTATACTTTTTCCTTCACTGATAGTCAGCAGAAGAGGAGATGATGATGTGCATAGCCTGGGGCGGGGAATTTATTTAACTTTTTCCCAATAAGTTTCTTTGTACAAATCTGAGATACATTTATATCAGCAGCAAGTCACAGGATCTAGCTACAGGGATATAGCTAGATAGCAGCAGTAATGATGGCAAGGATAAGAGAAGCCCTTTGTTCAGCATTTTCATTCAAAGGGATAAATTCAGATTCTCCTTGTGTTTTAGCAGTTTAAAATTAACCTCCCAGCACAGCAGAATTTTTCTTTAAGTTCAGCATCCTGTGCTTATTAAAATTTCATCACTAAAGTTGCCAGAAAATAAGACTAGTAAACAGTGCCCAGCATGGTCTCACTGACAAGCAAGTACCAAACCATCAGACATGGGCACTGCAATCCTTCAGATCATGGACAGCAAAACCTCAGTGCAGATGGTAGAAAAGCAGCAAGGTAAATGCTGCTAATAAGGAAAAAAGAAATCCTGAAAATCTAAAGGA
>NW_016690295.1:832989-1110006 GCF_001604755.1 Lepidothrix coronata
CGTCTAAAAAACACAGACAGATGTTTTATACAAAAGAGAAAGTGAGTACACACATGAAATCATACAACAGAAACAGGAAAAGCACAGAAACCAGATGATCTTGAGGACACTGAAGCACTAGGAATAAAACTGCTCAGGTCTTGGGTCTCTAATCTACTGTTACATTCAAAATTCTGCCTACCAGACACCACAAGCATGTAGTTACTTTATCTTTGTACACACTTTTTAACACGCCCAGCATATTTGAAGACAGCCCAGCAAGACTACGGGATGAAGGAGGGAGAAAATACACTGATAACAACTGAAATGCCAGTGGGTTATCCATTGTATGATCCAACATTGGGGTGGGGAGGGAGAAGAAGCAAACCCTCTTACCGTTATTACTGTTATCATCAACTAAAATGATCTCCTTGAGCAGGTGAGCAGGGGTCCGGTCAATGGCTGAGTGGATGGAGCGCAGGATCACTGAGAGAGCTTCATTAACAAATATGAACACAATGCTGACCTCAGGAAGACTGTCAGGAAATGTAAGGTTTCTGCACCTGAAGAAAAAGGTTAAAGAAAAGATGTAAACTGCTGGAAGTCACCATGCAAACACAAACTGCTTCAGAGAAATCCATCCCCTGTCACAAGAACACTAAGAGAGCTTTTGAAGGCATGGATCACAGGGCCCTCATGCTTGCAGAGCACATACAGGCAAGAACCAGATGAATCACTATGTAAAAGAAGGAAACCCTGGAAACAATCTCCTGAATCTGTCTGCGCAAACCAAGGTCTCGTGTGAGCTCATCTTTCCACCCAAGGCCCACAGCGCTGCAAACCACGTGTGAACTCTTTGTTTGAAGGCAGTTTTCAACAGCAGTTGCTTACAATGTCTTTCTGGACAGTGCAGACAGGAACAAACAAAGTTAGCCCCTCACTTTAAAAAGGATCTTTGTAATAGCCACATCAATTATGTTTGCTACAAAATCTACCATCTATCTCAGTCAAAATCGGAAGATACTTTCTCAATTAAGCAATAAAAAGTTGCCCAGAGAAGCTGCGGATGCCCCATCCCTGGAAGTGTTCAAGGCCAGGCTGGATGGGGTTCTGAGCAACCTGGCCCAGTGGAAGGTGCCCCTGCACATGGCAGAGGGGTTCAACTAGATGATCTTTAAGGTCCCTTCCAAGCCAGGCCATTCTATGAATAACATATAAAAGATACAGCTCCAAAGAACATCCTGCTACAAAAGCTAAGATTGATGGTATAACCAGAAAAATAGGTACAACAATGGAAAACTTATCCATAAGCTCAGTCAAGGAGTTTAATCAGGAAGGGGAATACTCATAACCTGGTAGATTTTTCTTTCCTTTTTCAAAAAAATAGATATTTCAGCCACATTCCAGCTTGCTTATGCAAACAGCAGTATGGATGTGCTGCCAACAAATTTAAAGTTCCTTAGTGTTTTACTGTTTGGTTGTTTCCCACCTTCTCCATTTCAAAAAGGATTCAAATTTTGTAATTTTATGAACAGGAAGACCTTTTACCACTTTACTTTTTTGAACTGTCAGCAAAATATTTGCTTTTTTAACAAAGTCACAAGTTAATTATGCAAAAGTAATTAGCTACTTTTCTCTGAAACTTTTAGTAGTTTAATGCAATGTTTCTGAACAACAATTAATTCCACCTTTTTTGCAGACTGAAACAATTTACTAGGATGAAATTAGGCCACAGACTGACACAGGCAGCATTTCAGATAGACCATAGATGAAAATGATTGATGTTAATGCTCTTCTTTGCATCCCCACAGCACTGAAGTGGCTATCTTCTCTCAAGATGCCAGGGTTTACTACATCCAGGAAATCCTATAAGCTGTTGAAAGCATTACTGCAGGTCAGTGTTTAGCATACAAAAAGCATGGATGGACTCAGAATTTTTTACATCATGCTGGAATATGATTTCTCCCCTAAATTTGTTCTTCAGTTCCAAGAGAAAGCACAGAATTTTTTTATTTTTTATTTTAATTTGTACAGCCAATAAATACAGAAAAGAACCACACAAGCATTCCGCTCCATGGGTTGGATGGTGTACAAAACTTAAGTTCAATCAAGATAACGAATTCACATGCATGCTTTTAAAGGTTCTGAAAAAAGTCAGTGCATAGGACACGTGGCAGCCAAACCCACTGAGATACACATAATGTTCAAAATTCAGCTGCTCCACCAATTTTCTCATTTCAGTCATTAGTGTGAAATTGATGAAAATCACATTAAAGAAGCTATTTAATATTTTAGGTACTTTTCTCTCTGTCACCATGTGAAAGAATTATGCAGACATGTAGAACAAAAATCACAGCTTTGAGAAAGAAACAACAGTTACTTAACAGGTGTACACTCTATTTTTTAATAATAACCTGGTTCATACATCTTTCAGGAACAAATATGAAATCTCTTCACAGAGATTCACAGCTTTTTGTTCCATGGCATCAGTACAAGAGAGAAACAATTAAAATGGTGTGTGGATTTACTGATTCCCACTTGTGGCTTGATCCTTTTGGCAGCATAACAAATCAAAACTTTCTTTCCAAAATGAGTTTGTATTTCTACTAGTGTGTTAATCCTCTATTCACCGGTAAGAGAACGCTCAGCTTTAAGCATCAGACTGAAAAGGTTTTTTTAAAGCTTTCAAGAGAGTTGAAAGCATGTTACTTTTGGTTTCTTTTTTTTCTTTGTTTTGATTTGATTGCCACTGGACATTAGATCAAACGTATCAACAGCTTGTGAAGTGTCATTGTATCATTTATAATCAATTACCACCAGGACCACCCTTTTTTTTTTTCTTTAAAGTGAGCACTAATTCATTAAAGGTGACTTTCACTACTTTTGAAAATCAGATTCTCATAAAGGCTTACATCTGGATACTTTCTATATCTGACCTTTAAAAGCAGATGCAGTCATTACTTACTGGTTTTGGTGAGTTTTGCTGGCAATCAAAATTTTCTAAGAAGGACATATCAATAGAATTCACGAAGGAAACCTAAATAAAAATCTAAATATTGCAATTTTCAGCAGAGTGATATGTAACCTGTGAAGCACAGAGCTGCTCAGAAGCAGGAAAGACAAGGAAGGAGAAGCTTTCTCCATGAAACACTGTGGGCCCTCTGAATTAATCAGAGGCACGGGTACTTTCCAAGAGAAAAGAACCTGAATTCTTATTTTTTTATAAAAAATTCTCATTTTTTATGAAAATATAGCACTACAAGAGGCAGAGGGAGCTGCCTTTTCCTCCAGAAGACAATTAGTGCAAGGCAGCACTGGTTTTCTCTTTTAGACAGTAGTTCAGGAGTTAAAACCTTCAACCAGGACAGAAGGAACATGAAATAAATCTTCTCTGATCTCCCCAGAGATCTAACTACTTGCCAGCTTGGTGTGATTATTTTCAGTCTCCCTTTTCAGGGTCATTCCACTTTCTGTGGAGCAATTAAATGTACAGCAAGTTGGAGTGAGACCAAGTAAGTTTCTCTAGCCTTGTGTTTGGGGCAAATCCCTTGGAGGAAGGACCTGTATTGCAGCACCTGTTCCAAATGGATGGTCATGCATTTTAAACCCTAAACTTCACTCTTTATGGTTATGTCCAATCTTCTAGATTATAATGCCATAGAAACTCTTCTGATCGCTTTTCTCTTTCTTTTGCAAGCTAATATTTATTGTTTCCTTTTTAAAAGTGCCCCTTTGGCTGAAGGAATAAAGGCACTCTCTCAGAGCCTGCAAGTCAGGTGTCAGGGCAATTTATTGGGAAATAATAATCACAGGACGGGTGAGATTGGAATGGACCTCTGTCCATCCTGTCCAACCCCCTGCTCAAGCAAAGTCAAGGGTCAAACTGGGAGGTCCCTGTACTTATGATTACATTACAATTCTTAAACACTGACATTTTTCCAAAAGATGTTAAGACCGTTACAGACCCAGGTCCTTGAAGAACACACCTGTTCATGGCACATGGTTTAAGTGCACTGACAAAAAGAGTACCAAACTGGGTACTATTACTTAGTGAATGCATCACTTATATGGAAGTTAGGTGTACAAATTTGCATGGATACAATGAAAAAATCACTAACAGAATTCTAGTCTCCTGCACACCTTTGTAAAGCTAACTCAGTTTTGTTTGATGTCATAATTGAAATTTCATCCAAGTTTTGAAAATTGGGCTTCAAACAGACTATGAACTAGTTAACAGGTTTAAATATGCTGAGATGATTTTCAGTATTACCCTGTAAAGAACCAACAAAGCCTGTTATTTTAGTGATTCGCTTGCAGCCAAAATGCAGATATGAAATGGTCCAGTAAACAAAGTTACAGCCAATCTATCTTTTAGCTGTCTAGCTTAGGCACAGCAATATTTGTTACCCTCAGCCGTAACAGTGTACATAGAAGATAAGAATGAAGCTTTAGCAAATATGGTAAGATATGGCACCTATTAGATATAGAGTAACAGAGTGATTTTGGAAAATATATTGAGTGGCAATGAAAATTCAGTGAAAATAGGTCAAAGAAGTTGTTTCCTTAAGTACTGGTGGGTTTTTTTTCTTCTCCATCAATTAATCTAAGGTTGAGATATATGTAAAATACACTATTCAAGAAATTAGTGACAAATTATATTCCAAAAATGTTCCAGATGACAAAACCAGCCCTCAATACAGTGTTTCCATGCTATAAATCCATGCATAAACTGAAATGTTCAAACAAAATTTCTGCTTCTGATGTGTCCTCCATCCATTCAAAGGAAATTATTTCTATTGGTTATCCTACCTGCTTTCATTTACATCTTACATATTTTCAATTTATACCACACTGGACAAGATTTTCCATTGCTGGCAACTTGTGCAGACAAGAGCAAAGCTGCAAATGTCATTTGGCTCCCTTTTGGCACCACCATACTTTAAAAGATAACTGCATATGACACAAGAGAATAGAATTAGGCTCCTGTTGTGTGTAATTTCTTTAGTCTTTTCAAATGGGCTCGTTTTCAAGGAGGGTACATACCTAAATTGAGTTCATGTTTCCTTTTTTTTCCATTCAGACTCATTCATCATCTTTACTTCCAGCTCAATTTCACTTATTTTCCAATATGTGTGTAGTTTTTCAAAAATGCATTTTCCTGTCTACATTGTTTTTCGTATCAAATTATGACAATAAAAATTACCTACTCTTTTTTTATTTAATATAATAATGGCCAGTCTTCGCGAGCGAAGATTTGGGAAAGGTCATTAACCCTTCGAGCCTGCGCAGTGGATTTTTTAGGTGAGACCCAGCGTGCGCTGAACTGAGCCCACCCTTTAATCCTGAGGTTCATCTGCCGGGGCCGAGCAAGCTTGGACAGTGGCAGTGAGGGTCTCAGGACGTAGGTTTGTTTAGAGTGACCTTCTCTTAGA
Organism: Lepidothrix coronata; assembly: GCF_001604755.1. Lineage (NCBI taxonomy): Eukaryota > Metazoa > Chordata > Aves > Passeriformes > Pipridae > Lepidothrix > Lepidothrix coronata. The sequence goes on from NW_016690295.1 coordinate 838,401, forward strand.
TGGATTGCCTCACAGGGCTAACGAACTCCATCTGCCCGGGGGGCCGGGAATCGAACCCAGGTCGCAGCGGTGAGAGTCCTGCACCCTAACCACTAGACCACCAGAGGCCCCCTTATTTTATTTAAACAAATCAGAATTAACCTCACCCCAGATCACTCACAGAATGCAGAGCACTTGTGCATTTTCACAAGCACGTCTGTCATCTTCTTTATGTCAAGTTTTACGAGGAATAAAATTCCATAATTATAGGAATGAACGAAAGAACAGCTACAGAGAAAGGGTGCATGTATATGTGTATAAAATATGCTGGGGGGGGGGGAAGAGAGGAAATTGTACAGATCAAAATCTGAGATCCATTAGGCTCTGAGAACTGAACGGTTGCGTGGCAACCAGCGACGTACGAGTTTCAGTGACAGCTCTGCCCCGGACTCATCCAGGGGCCTCAGACCAGACCCCTTCCCTGCCCCTCCACCCAGGGAGGCTCTCACCAAACAAATCCCAACAAGACATAGAGTGTATTTCAGTATTATGGTTGATTTTAAAACGTTAATTCCAAATACTATTTGGAACGACAATAACGAGTATCAGTTAAAAAATTACTGCTAGCAACCCACTCCGCTCAATCACATTAGGCTAATAACACTAAAGTAGCAGTTGTCATGGTTACCAGAAATTTAGAGAAACTCCTGGCATTCTATTTCAAGCACAACTCTGGTAAATGGAGGACAGCACACATTACAAATCTTCTTCCAAACATTTGTCCACAAGACAATTATATCCCTCTAGAACATGTGCGTTGTGATAGGACAATTTAGCCAGTCATGCTAAAATTAGTTTACCATGGCTATGCAGTAAGAACAACAAAACAAGAATTATTTCCTGTACTAATAACTTATCTCTGAGACCTTCTACAAATAGGTTCGTAAATTATGAACAAGAATTATTTTCTGCAACTTTTGAGAACCTTTCACCAAGAGTTACATGGGTATGACAGCCAACAGTGGCAAAAGAACATGTTTTTTGTTTTAATAACTAAATTATAGCTTATATTCCACTTTTTTTAAAAAAAGCACAAGGTGCAATAAGCATATTACCAAAACATTTGGGTTTAAAGTCTTCTTTTAAGAACATATGCAGGAAGGACCTTTAGTTCCAATAGAATAAGAATTTCTCAGAAGCACAAGCAGAAACAGAATTGTACTTTCTTCAAGAACTGTTAACATTTTGTCAACAGCCAAAATGTCAAATGGAAGTTCAACGTGTATGGGAGGAAAAAAAATCCCATTCTGGCATACATGAAATAAACAACACTAAAACTCTGGCAAAAGAACTGAGTCTTGTAAGAACTGCAGCTCAACTATTTATGTATTTATGTTTATAATTTAATTTTGTGATCATATTTCATTTTTCTTTTGCTATTATCAATATTTTAAGTGTTAACTGAGCTATGCTAAGAAGGCTGGCATTGAAGAACATATAAAAAGGGCTTTTTTCCCTGTAAAAGTGTATGTCATTATTAACTTTGGCTATTACTCCAGCAGATTTGGTGTCACTGGCAATGATATTAAACAATTTTAGAGCAGCCATTTGAGGAGATATATCCAGACAGGACAAACTGAAGCTCAAATCAAAATCCCAGGGGGCTGGTCAGGCAGTACACACTACTGCTGTGAGACAGTGTGAAGGCAGGCAAAGGTGAGACAAGAAAAAGAAGAATCAGAGGTGAAGAGTAAGTAAAAGAAAGCAGGAAATATAACAGAATTAAACACCAGGTATTTAACAAGAATGCTGAACACTTTTGTAATTTTAGGATTTCTGTGCAAAACGATACAATAGGTAATGTAACAGGGGTTTGTGCTCTTTTTAAGCAACTCCTTTAAAACATCAAATACAACACACACTATTTATGCTCTCTTTCTCCAGTAGCATTTGGTCAGAAATGAACGTGGATTCATATCCATCACTAACATAAGCCCAGCAAAACAGAACTATTTCACAGGGACACGTGGAAGCAAACATTTATGGAACACAAGTCTGTAGGGGTTGGCTTATAGGGAGAAGCAGAGCTAACATGCAAATGCAAAGCCTGAACCTTACAATTTGAAACCACATGTTTTTCTTATATCAGTTTTAATAAAGAAAAAACTTTATAGAAGTCTGGTGTCTTGCATGCTACATCCTGGATTGCATATACCACCTGATGGCCATTTTGGACAGCTTTTGTCCTAAACCACATCACTCTCTTCAACCAGTCAGTGCTTGATTTTTCTCCCTTGTAGTCACATCTGCATTCAAGGGACCCCTTGCCTGCTCTGCTTGTGTCCACCTTATCAGAAACCTACTTTTTACCATGGTCCCTTGCCAAATTGAGCCTTCAAGTAATACAATCTGGGACTAGTGAACTGTTTGAAACAAGAAGTACTTATAAAATAGCAAAGCCTTTCTCTGCACATAAAACAGGACCTCTCCTCTGAACTTGTCTAGGAGCCAAACAGCACTGACTCCACCAGCAAAAGGGCAAACCCGCTGCAAGCCACATGCTATACCACAGTATTTGACAATCTCCAAAGAAAAAAACAACTGAGCTTTAGGAGCTGCTTTTCCCCTCCACCCTTCCTGCCTTTGCTCCTTTCTTTTGCTTCTTTGCTTTCTTTCAGTCAGTTACACTGGTCAGGCTCCTTCGTATCATACAGTCTATGCAGGAGCAAAACTCTTTGAAACAGTTCCTCTGCTGGGGTCCTGCTGCACACCTCCTTTTCTGCTACCCCTCCCTCCCTCACTCATCACATAAGCAAAGAAGAATGTTATCTCTCTCTCCCACGTGTGCTTTGGCACGCTAGATCAGCCAAAAATTTACAAGCCAACAGAGTAGAATCCTAAGTGCCTCTACTCAAAAGGAGTTTAGTAGACAGCTTTAGGATCCCTAAACAACCTAACTTTTAATAATGGAGTTCTGTGTGAGCTGATTTCATTCACATTTCACTCACGACAGGCTTTGTGGGTAGTGCCTGCCCTACTTAAAGTAATGAGCACAACAGAATTACAGCTAACACAGAAATATTAGCCTGTTCCTGCACACAGCAAGGGCAACCTTGCCTTCCTCAATGCTTCCAAGTTCATTAGAGCCAGAAGTTATTTGTTAGTCTGTGATGTAGATATGTTACGGGCTAACAGATGCAAATAAGGGTGGTAAACAACAGAGCACCCAATTTCAGGAGCACACAATAAATGGAGGCCCTGGAAGAGGCACTACAAGCAATACTCCGCGATAACGCTCGCACTACCTATTGGGTACCGCAAAAATGAAGCTCACTTCAGGATGGGACAATTACTTCAGGAGGCTGAGGCATCCAGGGGAGTTATTTACTACAGTTAGTATTACAAGAGATTACTTTGGACTGTGCTGGGGACTCCCCTGTGCCAGCACAAATACTGACGGTGAAAAGTAATCAAATTCAGAACTGGACACAAGGCTCATGGCTGTACCCAGGGTCAGACACCACTCTACAGTACCTAAAACATGAGAAAGCCCCACTGCAAGGTGTGAAAGCTGCCACAGCCTGACCCAATTGCAATCTGCTGGATGTTTCCATCTGACTGATGATTGTCTTTTTCCAGAGAAGCCAGAGTTCAGAGGCTTGGGCAGAGTGCACTGCCCTAACTACTAAATGTGGTCTCCTAGCTCTGCATGCCATCCACATTGAAGGACTGGGCAAGGCTGAACTTTTGCCCTCTACTCCATATGTGTTGTGGCTCAGCAATCTCTAACCCTTCTCTGGTTTTGTCATGGCATTAAATGTTAATACTATTAGCCCCAGAAAATACTCTGTGCTATAATATGGGGTCATTACATATGTGGAGTGGCCTTTCTCACTGCAGAACCTTGTAAAGAAATGCTGAGCTCCCGTGCTAGGATATGTTGATGTGAATTCTCAGAGCAATGCAGGCAGAAAGAAGGTCAAGGCTGAGTCATACCACAATGATATAAAAGGGGCTATTAACACCACACACTTTTGGCAGATCACTTAATTCTCCTAGTCTCAACTGGGTCTAAGCATGTATGAATTACATTAGATTTCAGTTACATATATATTTCTGTTGTCTTTCCAAATTCCTATACTTCATACAATAGGTTATGAGTACAGACGAGAGACCACAGTTGAGCCCAGACACAACTATGTGAACTTCACTCCTTTAGCTACCCCCCCACAAGCCTTTGCCAGGATTCCAATGTCACGCTGATTCTTGCAGAACCACTGCTAAATCCAGGCTAATGAGCTTGGTTAGGCCAAGGCTAAGTGTGTACAGAGCTACTGTGGTGCCTCTGTCATTCATATCTGTGCTTTCCTGCATTTCTAGTCAGAACAGGAATACCACAACTGACCAAGGTCCAGCAGAGTTGATTAACTCAGTCTCCACACCACTTGCTGTGTGTTCCCTTCAGACCAAGCTGTCCTTGGCTTTCATGCTGTGCTGCTTGAGCCTGGAATCTGCCCATGGATAATTTAAATACATCTATACAGACTCGGGAAGCGAGTGCAATTGGCTTAAAAACAGGTGCTACAAATCCTAAAAATTGATTACTACAATGGAAACCATACTCTCAGAGTAGGGATTTTTTTCCCCTCCCAACAGTCATGCATGGGCTCTCACACAAATGAGAATTTGCCTATCAGAAGCGAGGATTCTTTTTTCAGCAACATGACTTTCAGAACACCCTGTAGCTCTGTACTCCACAGGGTGCTGTAGATACAGCAAATAGTTTGCATACTCCCTGACAACACACTTCATTTCCCTCAGTATCAGAATTTACTACGTTTCAGTGTCAGCCATTATTTTGTATGTATGTGTCCATAAACATATTGTGATGTCTAACATGTTTCTGGGAGACAGTCAACTAAGAACCAAATATTTCACAGAAATTAGGATCATGATTCATTTCTAACTGGAGATTTTTTGAAAATCCCAACCTTAATTTATTTCTTTCAGTTACAGTACCATTCATTTTCCCTGTCTTTTTAATTTTTAAAATCCCTAGTTATAAAAAATTCAATTTAAATCGTTCAGAAGAGTAATTTCAAAAGAGATATAGGAACAGAAACATTTCTATCACTGATGTCTTATTAGTGACAGAAGATTTCTTTTCCTTCTAGTTTATGATTAAAAAAGAGATTGTCACTACAGACAATCAAATTTAACCAAATTTAACCAAAACACAGATATAATTGCATGGACTTCGATTTCCTAAAGTCAGTATTTCTGCAAATCTGCAACAGAAATATTTCTAAAAGGCAGTATATAATAATATATAGCGCAGATACTGCTGAAGTGCTGCCTGGGATGGTGCTCATATATTTTCGTTATAATCAAACAACTTAATGCACAGCAACACAAACTGCTCACTGCTTTAGTAATTAAAATATTTGGTTAAAATAAGTGAATAAGATCACATGTTTGATTTGGTAAGTACCCAGCATGTTTATTTCAATGATTTATTTTTTTAATGAGCTGCAAAAAACCAGTTTTCCCTCCACCCATTTCTCCATCTCCAGAGCTGCTGTTTATTCGAAGGATCAGATGTATCACCAAGGCTTAAAACAAGTTGAGTATTAACTGTCTCTGTGAATGGTCCTACCAGAACAAACCTCAAATGCACTGAAGGGAAGGTTTTTCACTCCACTGGTCCCACCCATCTCACCAAGCCACTGTGGAATAACAGTGGATGCACTCACTCTGCCTGACACACCTGCTTCCTAGCAGAGAACTTCCCAGAGAAGGAGCCTCCGTGGGCTCTCAGCTGGCCCATGCTGCTTGACTGAAGTGTGTATTTCACCACGAGAGCTCAATGGTTTCACCTGCCTACTGGTCTTAATCAGGCAGTTCTGGGCTTTCAAAGACAACAGTTCTTATTTTCTTCCTATGTCAGTCAGATTTTCTGATAAAACTGAAATTTAACATTAAAAGGTCTTTCTTTTAGCAATAAAACACTTGTTATCTAATGTAAATTGTAGGTCAGATTAAGGTTCCAAAGGATCTTGAAGAAATTTCAATGAATACTTAGTGGGATTTTAGCAGGACTTACTTTGGGCACTCTGGTGTTCTAGAAGACATTTGAAACTTATGGACTTCATATATCTGATAGAAATTACTCATTCTGACCATATTACATAACCTGCCTACTATGTGACTGCACACCATAACACTTCCAGGTGAAACCTCTATCCCTGGAGGTTTTTAAAATGAGAGTGGATATGGCACTTAGTGCCATGGTCTGGTAACCACGGCAGCAGTGGATCAAGGGTTGGACTTGATGGTCTCTGAGGTCCCTTCCAACCCAGCTGATTCTATGATTCTATAAAACAGACTCCACAATTCAGCACCCGCAGTGCCAGGGTGGAGTCAGGCACTCACCCGTTGGGCCGGAGGTCAGGCAGGGCCCTGTCCAGGGGCAGGCGGTCGCTCAGGTACGCGTTGTATCCGTAATACTGGAATTGCTTCAGTGCGATACGTCTGTTCTCGGGACTGAGATCCTGGCCCCAGTGAGCAAAGAGAGAGGAGTCGGTGAACGGCTCAGCAGGATTGTCTTCCAGTTTTGGTGGAGCTTCTACGAGAGACAAAGACAAACCAAAACAATTTCAGATTTTTATTCCGCAGGCTCCAGGGCACGTTATTTTAAAAAGCATAACTTTAGAGAGAGCACCAAACAGCACTTGCTGCCAGCTTACAGCAGCCTGTAAGTCTTCCCCTTACATGCCCTCACATACCTCTTGTGGTGGTGTAACTATTAGCACCTAAGGCTAGAAATTTAATATTCAAAATAAAGTTATGCAGAGACAATTCTTTTTCATCGCGATCTGACTAAAGGCCAGGACTGATAAATCTAAGTGAATTAAATTTCAGAAGGATTCTTATCAGACAAGAATGTTATTTTGCTTTTATATACAAAGATTTAAATTATTTTTTAATTTAAACTACTTCATTTCGGCCTGTATTACCTAGAAAAAGCTGAAAGTTTTGAAAGGGAAAAACAAAGACAGAGAAGATTCTGTACAGAATGCACAAAATGGTTGCCGAAGTCCAAAGCGTAAAATAAGTTCTTTGAAACTACAGATTTAACAGATTGAAAAAATCTGTTTTAAATTTGGCATCCATATTTAAATATCAAACCATTTCCAGTCATGCAGTAACTTTATGGACCAGTTTACCAATCCAACTTATTTGAATTTTCAGTCCATATATAGGTGCATGCGACATCGCTACTGGGATCATCACTTTGGGATATCTGTGTCATAATAAAAGTTTTTCATTCCACAAGGCCACATCTCTGGCTGCTATGACCAACAGAGGAGAGGGGGAAAATATACTTAGAGCTTCATTTAAGAGCTCCAGTATAATGAAATCACAGCATTCATTCTCAATGTTTAAGTGCTCAGAAATCTGTTCAAGGTGACTTGTGAGGCTTTCTGTGACAGCACCATTGCCCCCTCCAACCAGCCCTTTGGTCTTCATGCAGCTGACCATACAACCTAACCCAGAGGACCCCTTGTCTCTGTAAACACTTTACACTACACCACTAAGGAAAGACCAACTGCCTTACTTGACCCCTATTTGTCAATATAAATTAGAGCCTCACAAAGGAAAACCACCTTTATTTTCTGAAAATTTTAACTCTTTATCAACTGGCACCATAGCCATTAATAACTAACCAACTAAAAAAACTCTCTGAAGAGCCGTACTCACAAACAATAAATGTTTGATGACACAGGGACTTATGAAAATAAAGGTGAATCTTTGGAAAGTCTTTCAATTTGTCCAATAGGGAGAAATTTCCACTGTGTCCAAAGTCCTCCTCAGTGCCCAGAGTCACCTACAGGCCTGATAGCTGGCTCAAGCTTCATGGAAACACCTAAAGACAAGCTTATGTACTAGTAGCATATGCCATCAGAACCCTGACTCCCAAAGAACGCCAGGAATTGTCCTTTGATCTCTCACTAAAAAGAACCCAAAACTCAGAAACATAAATTGAGAAGATTAAGCTGTTTGATTCGCTCAAGATGTTCTCCTTTTTCCCCTGACAATACTGACAGGAGACGAATGACACCTTCTTCCCGGCGTTACGTTCCAACCTCTGTAAGTATGTAATGTTTCTTTACTTGTCAAAGTACTGTCTCCCAGCCTGAATTCAGGAACTGGCTACAGTTCTTCGAAGATGAAAGACATGCTAAACTCTCAGCCAAAGAAGGAAACTATTCTGACAGGCCCTGCTACCACACAGATAAATGGGGGAGTGGAGTTTGTGCGTTCACATACAACTCTGCAATGGAAATTATGAAGTTTGATAAATTCAGATTGTTTTAGAGGTTCCTAACTTGAGAAAGGCAGAACAGCCTTTAAATATCAGTCCAAAAATCACAGTAACATGGGAAGTCTCAGGTATCTCTTAGTTGTAGTTGTTGGGTAACTACGTGATCTTCACAAATCCAACTTGAATTTGCATGAAGAATTTCACAAACTCTTTTCACATTGTAAGAGACATTCAGATCAGGTGTGTTCCTGACCCTGGCCAGTAGAAATTAATGTAGCTCAGCACTTTTCAAGAATACGTACCTTTGTGCTAATCAAGAAAACTATGCAAGTATTTGTTCAACCTGTTGTGTGTTACAGTAATCTGCATTTCTTTAAATCAAGCAAACTTTACCTGATGGTTTTAACTTCTATATTTATTATTACTCTTATGGCACAAGGCTATAGGATCCCCTCACATGCAGACAGCACACCAATGCATTAAGACACGTGAGTAAAAATAAGACCCACGATAAGGATAGTGCATGCATATGCATTTTTTAACTACAGGCAGTGCCAAAGATAATTTTCCATGGATGAAGAACCATCTCAGAAACAACCACCTTCACAGAATCACACTCACACAGGCTTCTATTGAATTTTATCTAATGATTCTGTGGGCAAGAGTGTTTCCTAAAGTGATCTATGAGTCTCTTCTTGTTTTCTGATTGAAAAAGTGGTCGATAATCCAGTTTGTATCTGCAAGGGTAAGATTTTCCAGCAACAGATACCTGTGAAGTTAGTTTACAATTTCTACTCAACCCCTTGCCAAATGCAGTCCCTTTTTGTATGCTAAGCAGACATGTCATTTCAATACATTATTCTACAGGAAAAAAGCATTAGCAAGAATTTTCAATTACAATTCCAATCAATGGAATTAAGCACACATCTCTGATGACAAAGTCTTTCTTCCCTCTATTTGGCTGAAAACCCTTGGGTGAAGCAACTTTATTCAGCCAGTCTCTCAGAGGAAATAAAAATAATTATTATCAGACCATCAGCTGCCTTTTGACTGGTCAACAAGTGTACTTGATGCCTTAGTCTCTGTAAGAAGATCTTGGCCTGAAGTCTCACAGTCAGTTCTTACCACTTGCTTCTACAATTGCTGAATGATCAGGGGAGGCAAAGGCTCAAAGGTGACCCATGAGTAGTACTGCCTGAAGCAATACAAAGGTAGGCACATTTATATGCTCTAAAAAGGAAAGATCAGTTCCATTTTTCCTGTGGGAAGGAATCTTGCTATCTGCAGCACATTACTGCAAATGTTATCATGAGGTTTTCCCCACATTAACTTCACCCGCCAGGTGAAGCCCCGTACACAGACACGAGCTTGGTGTTAACTCTTGGCAGACTGACATCTTGCCATTAAATTGATTAGTGCCAGAAATATATTACACAGGGGTCAGCTGGCTGTACACCTGGGCTGAAGAAGTCTCCTTTCAGAAGCCTGTCTGTTCATGGCATCAGCATAGAGGTGGCCATACATATACCTGAGTCAAAAGACCTCATAATTTGTATTCCAAAAGCATCTGGGTGTCATTGGTTCATACTTTCTAGATCATGTTTTCTAGTTATGCAATTAATCTTAATATAAATCCATTGCTTCATCTGATCTCACTGACCAGTCTCCAAGACAGAAATCCTCTTTCTATCCCTCATTATACAAAATTAGTCAAAGACACTAAATCACAAGATGCTACTAAAATAATAAGAGATGGGCATTTTGTTGTCTGTTTGATTATTGCTTGATTATACAACTTCTGAAGAAAGTATTTGATTTATTACCAACTAACACAATAATTTAATTAAGAATTTGGGTTTAATCTCCAAAAAAGCCTCTGAAGCTCATCAAGAAATATATTTTTTTTAGCTTCATTCAGATTTCGACTTTTCTTCCTAAGGAAGGTTACCATGAACGGGTTTGCCATTAAAAGAAAGGATCAAGTCAGAAAAGGGCTGCAAAAATAGTTGTAGAGACAGAATCAGATATGCTGTTTGTTCTTACTGGTCTGCAAGTTTAATTTTGGTTCTAGCCCCTATTTGACTGCAGCTCTATTCACAAAAGCAGCAGTGTTTCATATCAAAGCTTTAGCACTGTGAAAACGCCTTCCATGGAAACAGAACTGCTTTACAAAATCCGCAGTGTAACCTTATCTGCTGATTTCATTACGTGCCAGTAACAAGAAGGCATGGACAGAAAGTCAGCAAAGATATCCTATCTGCAAAAATGCCCCTATGTCAGCTAAAGACATGCAGAAGGCATCAATAACTGTGCTAAACTATACACACTCAGCTATAATAGGTTGCTCACAAAAAGAGAAATGAGTTGGAAATGATGCCAGGATGTAGGCAGAAAGGCTTTGATCTTTGCCCTTCCGAGTTCTCCAGTGCTTTTCTCGGCCCAGAAAGGAAGGAGCACACCATGATTAGAGGTGATGCAGTAACCCTGCCTTACCCTACAAGGTGGACTAATGATGTGCATCTAAGTAGACTATCATTAAAGACAAAACAAACCTCAGCTCTCTGAGGGAGACTGGCTCCCAGCACTCAAAAAAATCTATATTCTGTTTCCTGCAGGCAATAGCCTTTCAGCTTTCCATGGAAGGAAGGATCCTTTTATCCTTTTTCTCTATAGGTGCCCTTCATCTGTTAGGCAATCCATACCCCCTATACCCTCTTGCCAGAGGCTATTCTGTGTGACAGGTAAAAATCCCAGACTTGCATTGGGTCACAGTTTTTAGAAGTGTGAAAATTTACCTAAACTTTGTCTCACAACAGAATACACACAAGAAGATCCCACTTTCAAAATCTATTGTAAATCATGCAAAGACCTTATCAGAGTCCTTAAAAATTGCAGTTTGATGGTTCCTGTCTTGGAAGGCTGCTCCCATCCAGGACACTGTTATAAATCTTGTATCAGATGAATCAACCTCTGAAATGAAAACATCACCTCCTGTTATGTACAGTGTGATGAAACACCGACAAGCAACAGGAGAAACAGCTCACCAAGTTGCACCACTGCATCAGTCATAGAGAAAAGTATACTCAGAAGGCAAAAATTGAAAGTTACAGTAACAGCGGCAGACCTTCTCTCAGAAAAGTGATTTTACATATTCTCTCACCTCCCAAAAAAATCACAACACTGCTGATGAGGTATCAACATTAATATTGTTTTGTGCTGTAAATGGAACTTTACTGTTCTGAATATTCAAGTTAATTCCCCATGTCAGTCTAGTTTTGTTCCTAAAAAAATGACTTTAGCAGAAGTGCACCTAAGAAAAAAATTAAATATCTAAGTGGGTTAAATTCTCCTAGTACTGCTTACTTACAGCTCAGTAAGTCATACTGAAGTTGCCAGGGTTCCTCAGAGAGACTTGAAAGAGCCTGTCAGGCTCTGTACAGATGACAAAGACTAGCAAAAAAACAACAAATCTGATCAAACTACATACAAAACATGCAACTACCCTGAGAAACTCAATATCCAGACTTTGCATATCCCATCACACTCTGTAGTTAGTGTAAACACTGGACACATCAGACAGACAGGGAATGGGGAAAAACAACAACAACAACAAAAAAAGGTGATCCTCTCCTGACAAGCTGTCAGGAATTCATGATAACACTATGAACAGCAAACAATCAGATGAAACTTTAAAGATTGAACTGCATATGACACCACATATAGAAGGAAATGCCAAAAACTCTCTCAACAGATTTTTGACATCTTTTAGAACTTGAAAAACAATTTGTATAATATGAATTGATACATTATCTCTATGGCCTTTTAAAGCAGCCAATACACATGAACATTCTTAAGCTACTAGCATGCTATTAACATTTATTTTCTTTTGTTTATTAAAAAAAACCCACCAGAGTCTCTAGGAAAAATCTGATTTTGTTGTGTTTTTTTTTTTTTCTGATAAATAATCCCATGCTTATTTTGCATAAGGGGGTGGAAACTCAGTCTGGTTCTGCTGCTTAGCAGAAGCCCTTTCTCTCCCTGAAGTCTCATGCAAGCTGTAGAAACAGAAACATCAGACTGTATTTTCCCTGTATGAATGACACAAGTACATATAAACTAATAGCCAGAGAGAGGCATTTTGAATCTTTACCCAGATTTACTCCCACACTAAAGTGCTCTGTGGGATTTTTTTCTCCTATATTTTTGGTCAAATGGGCCGTTCCAGGGCTGTGCCCTCAGGAAGCCTGGGACAAATCTGTCTGGGTATTCCCTTAGCAACACTCACACCAATCACACACAAACATTATGCAGGGAGCCAAAACAGCTCCCCAGGGCAGGGGTGCCACATGTCTCCACAGCATTCTTGTCTACACTCATATTACCTAGATTTTCCTATTAACTGTCCACTAGACAAGACCACGGGGAGTCAATTATTTGTCAAATACACACTCATAAAGGAATCAAGTCCATTGCGTCACGCATTCTCCTTAATGAGCTGATTTGTCATTTCCTTTCCAGGACTTCTGATCAGAAATATCAGATGTTTGGTGATAGAAAGATCCATGAGATCTTTGATTTCGAATTAAGAAGTTCTTATTATCAAGTCTTCTCAGATCTGAAATAATGGAATGAGTTAATATATTGCAAGAGACTGAAAAGGGGATGCTAACATGTACGTACTGAAAGCCAAGGACCACAACTCAGGTTCTTGCACAGCAGATGGACAGCCTGGCTATGGCTACTTGGATTTCAAGTAATGCAGGCAGAGCAGCAATAGAATGTGAGACTTGCAGTGACAAGCCAACTCATGAAAAAGTCAGAGGGCAGCTCATTTGTGCTCAAGAGTCACCTAAGACTTGGCTTCACTTTGCTCAGGATCAGGGCACTTGCAATTGGAAGAGATCCAGATGCTCCTCCCAAGGAGGGCACTGAGGGGAAGCCACCGGTCCCAGAAGGCTGCAGGTCACTGGTACAGAATGCTGCAAGACCTTCTGCTTACCTGGGCCATGTGTCCTGAACCTCACTTCATTTGACTGTTGATTGGTGATGTCAGTCTGCAAACAAAGGCAGCTTTGGGGTTTTGACAACTGGATGTTTGTCTCACTTGGACAAAACTCTGCCTGTTCTACATAATATATATGTGAGCATGGTCACCCAACAAGGACAGACATTCATGTAGAGAAGATGGATGTTTCCTGGCCTGGCAAACTTTGATAACCTAACACTTCCCAGAAAGTCGTGGCACGGAAGTTACTTTACACCGAAAAAGAGTTTTGAAGGTGACTCTCAAACTGTGCTCAGCACTAGAGGGCAGCATAAGAAACAGGAAAATTTGGTTCTTAAGAGAAACCTGAGGGTTTTGAGAGTGCTTAAGAACTTTGTTAAAGTGCTCTCAGAACTACAAGCATCAAATTTACAAACTGCTAATTAACCAGCAAATTCTATTACAGTGGTTATTTCCTAAGGGTAAGAAGATGTATAGGAGAAAAATGAAATTCTTATTATGTCATCAAGCCAACACTAAATCATATTATGTGGGTGCAGGCAAACAACACTTTATAGGAAGAAGGTCTTGGTAAGGGCTCTACATTTCTTCTGTACACACTCGAACTAGCCTATTCTGATCTGAAAACACTATAAATCCTGGCCATTGTTGTTTCTACTAGATATGTTCTCACTACCAGCCTATTAAATTCCCCTCTAGCCATAACTGTGTCATGGATATGAATCAGGCTAGACAGGTCCCTGCATCATTCTGGTAAAGTTAACACAAAGTTACTACAAGACTGGATAACCTGAAATTGGGATAAAAGCTTCTAACTTAGTGGAATGAGATTATCTAAGGAAATATATATTTTCCAGTAGAATCAATTCCCTCTCAGATGAAGACATAGAGCTCTCTGACAGGTACCACTATTGCACTTTTAAGGCTTTCTGTATTCATTGACATCAATATTTTGACAGAGACCAATCTTGTCTTCTCAAATGGGTAAAAGGCTGGCTTTCAAAAAACACACTGTAAGGATATTGAAGACTAAGGAGTAACAAATTCCAAATCTTCAGACTTTCTAAAACATGTTTTTAAGCTTGTCCAAAGCAATACCCTTCTGCATTCCTCTTGGAAACCAGATTTTAAGAAAGCATAGATTCATTTGAAGCAATACTAAATTGCTTAACTGCAGACCTTCAAGATAAAGGGTGGTCGGAATGATTATTTATTGACTATAACCTAAAGGATTAAGGTTGTCTTCATCACAGGAAATACATTTTAAACTGCAAAATTATTTTCTCATTTCAAATAATTCTGTACTTAAGGCACTAACTTAAACTTGACCTGCAGGCAAAAACATTTTTGGAATAACAGTCTAATAACACTAATAATCTGCCAAAAACTGCCTGAAAATTAATTTGGTGACTTTATTTCAGTTGTGACACATAACAAACTGCATTGTAAGTGCCATGAAATAGTAGTGGTACCCACAATGGAAAGGGAGGAAGGAGGTGGACACAATTACCTCCCTAATTTTTTAGATAAGCAGCATGACAGCCTGGTCCCAGGCCATGGTTCTGGTTAGTAGAAATAACCTCCCTCCCTGCAGTGTTGATTAGATCAAATAGTCAAGGAAAGTGCTAAACCAATTTAAACTCATCATTTCTGATCTCTGCAGTTTTGTGAGAATTATGGCACTGACATGTTTCCTGTCTTGGATGAAAAAGATAGCATGTTATCACACGTAACAGCCAGTTTTTAAATTATTTGTGATAATATTTTCAAAATTCCTATGAAATTTCATTACAGTGAGCACTGTACAAATGAAAAGAAGAATGTACAAATTACACCCCCATTTTGCAGAACAGTCAAGTGTTCAGTAACTTCACACAGAATCTCCACTGACTTTTGGTGACTTCATAAGATCTTGAACAATTGACTTACATGTGTATAACCTCCTGCTTGACCATTAGGTAAGTTGGTTACACTGAGTATTTATTCCAGGTAAGAAAGAAAGGCAACAGAAATCCACAGATGAGAGACCAGTTTGCATTCAGCAAAGAGAGGTGCCAGAAACTGAGACTCCTTCTACTTGATGCTCAGTAACAAAGCTGAATTTCTAACAGTGATTTTCCTCACTTCCTTATTACCTTGAAAGAAATAAGTGGAAACATGAGAGACCACTTACAGAAGGCCTGGTATTATGCAATCACATTACTGCATTTACAAGCATTTTTTATTTATAAAATGATGTAAAACAAAAATCTGAAACTGGGGGGGGTGTTGTTGTTGTTTTTTTTAATTCAGAGATTTGCTTCAGTTTTAACTAGAGTCAGATACCTTCGTTTAAACTGGAGTCAGATATGATGAATCAAACCTTCTTGGGTAAGGCCAGAATTAAATACTGATCACTGGATTACAGCTATAGAGATTTCTGCTTGAAATTCACACCATTTTTGCCTCTGGATGGAAGAGGACCTCTCACACAGGCAATAAAGCAATAAACTACCTGGAGACTTTGTTAGTTGTTTGGGCTTTTGTTTTGGGGGCAGGAGGGCTGTGGTGTGTATTTTTCATTTGTTTTGGTTGGGTTTCTTTCTTTTGTTGTTTTTTTTTTTTTGGCTCTGTTTGGTTTTGGGTGATTTTTTCCCCCCTATGTTTTTAATTACCACGGTTTAGGCTCAGCTTAAATAATAATTGTTCCTGCCTGAGACTCTCCTCCAGCTTCCTGACCAGATCCCATACTGCCCCTTTCTTCTCCCCATCCCTTCCCAGAGAGCTGAAAGGGTGAGCAGAGGTTCTTCAAGAGACAGGAGAAGAGTGGATTTTGAAGACAAGAAGCAGCAGTAGCAAGCCCATGGATCCTCCAGCTGGACTCCCAAGACTCGACCAGCAGGGAGACAGGGAAAGAAGAAGCCAATCCAGGCTGACTTCCAGCCTCCTCCTGTGTCCTCTTCCCAGCTGGCACTCAACTAATTCCTCCCAGCAGAGTTACTAAAATAATGAAAATACTTGTTCATTATATTCTCCTGTCATCAGAGTTGAATGAATACTGGAATATACAAGGCACTAGAATTCCTCAGTTCCTAACAAGTATGGAAAGGTTTGCAAGGCAAGTTTGAAGGGTACAGATGTCCAGTCGATAAAATCTGCATATAAAGAGCACTCTGCAAAGAGAACAGAATAAATCAAGCTCCACATCTGGGCTTAGGGTCAGAGACCTGTCCACGACACAGCACAGTGAGTTACCATGCAAGAAAGAAGATATAAAGATTCAGAATGTTGCACTTACTGTAACTGCACGTGTTCCTAAATTTAGGCATCTGTTAATGGGCTTACTAAAAAAGGAAACTCATCTGCATTTAATGAATGTCAGACCACATTTTCTTTTGGGATTAATAGAGTCTGCATCTGTGCAGCTGAGAGGATTTAAAAGCTCAGTGTGTTTTATATCATAACCCCAAATCTATGTCACCTGAAGTAAACACAAAAAGCACTTAACTATTTTGAAAACAATTTTGCCAGGAGCTGTCAGGCTGTCCTGCTAATTAGTCATGTACATACGGCTTTTCCTTTTATACCAAACTGAGTAGTCACACCAAAAGTGAGGTTCACATGAGGAAACAGAAACAAGCTCTCTTCTACAGTCACCCAACTCAAAGCATCAAAAACAGGCTTCCTATTTCAGTAATCATATAAAATGAGATTTTCTCTGCTTACCTGGCTGTACTGAGTTCCCTCAGATTAGTTCTACTTCAGAAATTTCCATTCAGTCCTCTGAGGAATTTTGTTTGGGCCACTTCTTTACAAACACAAAAATTTGAGAGAGTAGCAGCTCCCTCACTCAAGACAGCCTTTCTACTTTTCATAAGTGCTTCCAACATCACGATCAACACTGTGAGCTCTTTCACCCCTTCCACCAATCTGTGTCACCGACACCACAGTGTGCAGACACTTTGATAAGTGGGCCTGTGATTGACAGCGCTCCTATTTAAAGAGTACTTTTCAAACACTTGCAGATGCAATTATACACGCTTGGGGCTTGTTCACACTTCCAAGAATTTTCCTAAGTTACCCCAAGAGACAGAGATGAGCTTCAGTTTTAAACGAAACCTGAAGAAATGCGAAGAGAAGCAGGGCTGTTTTGAAGAAGAGCTGGTGTGCGCTTCTGCAAAAGCATCCTCCATCCCCATTTACCACTGCTCTTTTCATGCTTAAAGCACAGGACACAGACACATGCAGCAGCAGAGAGTAAGTACATTTCAAAGGTTTGCAAACTACACTGCACTGAAAAAAGAAAACTAAGCATAACATAACTTCTCCTCTTTGGAAAAAAATATGAATGACAAAACAAAAGCACTGTCCCATCTTTTAATACCGAGTAGAAGATTTGTGCTAATGTTAATTTCAATAATAAACTGAGGCTATCAAGATGTCAAGAATTCTCCTTGAATGAGTGAGAAAAAAAAAATTAAAGAAAATGCAATCAAATTAAGTTTGAGTGTTTAATACGTATTTGGGTAAGTGCTGTAAGACAATACTTTTAACAATTTCGGAAATAGGATAGTCAAAAACATGCTGAAAGAAGAAAACAAATGATAAAGACAACTAGCAGCCTGCATAAACAGAAGGCAAAGAGGAAATTCTAGATTACACCCAGCAAACACTGGTTTGTAACTGTTCTCAGCTGTATGCACTCTCTCTCCTACAACTAGGAACTTTGAGAAATAGCTATTACCTGAAAATTTTCCTCTTCTAGCTTAACTTAGAAACTGCAGATAAAATGTCTTTAAACTTACAACGTTCTGCAATTCCTTTGCAACTTTAAAAAGCAGTATAATTTAATTTTTTTTAATCTGCATTAATTTGACTGTTCCTCTGCTTCAGTTGTGTGAAGAATGGAGGCATATGAACAACATCAGCTCTGTGGGGTTCTGCTCCACTAGAAAAACGAATTTTTGCTGAGTTTACACAAATATTTCAATAATTCGATAAATATATTAAAAGAAGTCCACTACAGAGGAGAGTATCATGGACAAAGAACAAGAGTAGAAAACTCTATAAGCATTGTTATTCCTCAAGACAAAAGAAAAAAGATGGACTCAGTTCTCACCAAAACACATGATTGCCCATGGACTTTGATGACAGTTACATGAGGCAAGAACTGGACATTGAGGGTCACTCACTGCAAAGAATAATTATTTAATATTTATTAAGCAGCCTGAAGAGATAAAATCATATTTGGTTTATACTGCTCTTTACAACACACCGGCTTGACTCCTCAGAAGAGATTTTTGTCAGTTCTATGGACAGAAGAGTTATGAAGCCATAAATTATCATCATGGGGCTGGAAAAGGTGCAGTGGCACGATTATTACTGCTAAGAGAGATCTAAAAGCTTAGAACATCTGAGGAGCTTCCAAAACAGGTGCTGGTGGCTACAAAGGATAGACACATTCCACTATCATTCACATTAGAAAGCAAAGACATACAGAGGCAGCTGGTTATTTCTGCTTTGGTTTTTTTTGGGTCTTGTTTTTTTAAAGTCATCACAGCCCTGCCAGAATTTTAACAAAAACAAACAAACAAAGAAAAACCAATAAAACAAACAAACAAAAAAAATCCACATGAAAGTACAGCTAGAATGGAGAATGAATCAAACTTACAGACAGAAATTCAGTTTTAAACAGAAACAGAAAGCAAGAAGGAAAAGATGAGGAAGCCAAGAAAAACTGGAATTGCTGCCAAAATAGGAAAATAAAGGAAAATTCAATTTATTATGCAAGATACAGAGGGCAATTTAGTTAGTAATTTCTCATCATAGGACTACAGATTTCCCTGCAGATCTGTGTGACTTTAGTTTGAGGAGCACTATTTGAAAAGGTCTGAAATTCACAAATCAACCTCTTGTAAATGTGCTAAATCAACACAGAAGAACAGAAGTAGAAACATCTTCTCCAGTTTTTAATTTATTACGTTTCTTGCAACATAAAACAAAGTTATACTCTGCTAAAATTCAGCCATGTCTGTTTTCTTCCTGTCCTCAGGCCACATCTGATTATCAGCTTCTAGTAAACCCATAAATTAAAAAGGATGAGGGAAAAAAGCCCCATCCCTTAAGTGGGTGTGTATTTTGAGACTGTACACAAATTCTCTACTTTTCTACTTTTTTCCTAATAACACTGTGTATCACACATCCTGAAGGGAAATACAGTTGTTAATTAAAGATTAACGGTTGTTCTCTTTGTGTAAGATAAAATCAAGACTCTTTCTTAAGAGCAGTTTCAGTCCTTTCAACAGTGCTCACCAGCACTGCACCCCAATTTAATCCAGGGCAAAGGACTATTGTATCTGCTACACTGCACCTTCAAAAACATCATCATGCCACTGAATTACCAAGAAATACTCTTATTTATTGAGTTAGTCACAGTACTTCTGCAGACAGCGTGTTCTTCAAATTATGCTTATCACCAGTATGGTCCAAACCTACTCACTGTAGAAACACAGGAAAAAATGACAGCTGGATGTGTAATTGAAGAAATGCTCCATTTTATGATTTCTGTAACATAAATTATATATATATAAATATATATATATTCAAAATAATAAATTACATATACTATACTCGCAGCATGCTTTATACAGGAGAAGACTGAACCTAGCAGCAAAGGTATTTTTAACTTCATCTTGTTGCTTCTCTGGGAAGTCTTTTGAAAGTTTGAATAAACATCATTACATTTCACATCCTCTTGTGTTTTCCAGCAAAAAAATCCCACACAAAAGAAAAGAGTCTGGAAGTGGTTGTAAAATAGTTTAACAACTGGACAGACAGTGATCTTACCACACTCACACCCTTCAGTTGGGATGCTGACAGTTCAGATGCCAGCATGCCCATTATGGAGCCACTCAGGCAGGCAAGACAAAATGCAAAGGGCATAGAGCTTTGTCTTCAATTCTGTCTCCCTCAATGATTCACTGTTCCTGCTAGGAAGCACCTCCTTTCACTTGTGAGTCACAGCTCCAAACACTTCCTTGGATTTATGTGTCCACACGTTCTCTTTAAAATGGTCCTCTAGGCCTGACCCTCTTCTCTAAGCTGTTTGGAAAAAGGTCTTCCTTTTTACCCAGTGTTAGGCAGTAAGAGCAGGATACAAACCATTCCAGTTTCCTTCTCTCTCCTGTGTAGAGTGCTATGAGCTTACCTCCAGGCTGTACTGTGGGATCCGTGACAAAGCTGCTTGGATGAATGGGATCACAAGTACTGCTACTGATTTCTACCAGATAAAGACCTAGAAGAGCATTTTGAATAGTCTATTATAGGATAAATTCTCATCTCAGCTATATCAAAATGGACAAAAGTTCAAAAAGCTGCCAAAAGATACCACAGTTACATTTCATGTAGCTGCACAGAAGTATTTTCTACCAATTCTTCTGTTCCACTGGGAAAGAGAGCAGAACCAGACCTGGATCCTACAGTCTGTGCCTTATGAAGAGTACATTTAGTAGATATCTCATCTACACATAATCCAAGACAGGTGGTTACTAATCCTGGCTGTTTGAAGTAGAAACAGAATTATCCAGGAGTGTTAGCAAACTGCAACAAAATGCCTTAAAAAAATGAATAATTAAAACTGACTTTCACCAACTTTGTAGAATACCTTTAATAATAGACAATAAGGGACTTTATTATTTATTATCATTATTTCAGTAGAGACTATTTAGGCTAGACACCAGAAGAACATACTCTGATAAAACACAGGAGAATTGTGAGGCATTCAGTTCTGAATTTCCATAATGCTTTTAGGAATTGCTGAGCATGATAACAGATTTCATTAATCCTGAGGTTATGTCCAAAATGAACAGTGCTTTTTTCATTTGCTCCACCTGCCCAGCAGGTGTTTAAAATCCACAGGGCTTGTGAATTAATTACCGATGAGTCACTAGGGTGGGATGGGCTAATTAAACTCTATTTGAAAAAGAAAAGAATGAAGAAATCATTTTATGAAAAGAGTTAGGATATTAGCTGCAGAGCAGTAGTGAAGGAAGAAGTTCTAGACACAGCTAGCTCTGAATAGAAGACTTGAGAGGAGCTGATGTCCCCTTGGAATAACTGTTCATCAATGAATCCAAGGATTTTCTACATTTGCTGTGGAAGTAATTTTCTCTAACAGCAAATGAAGTTTCTTAACAATTTGTTTCCAATTAATCTTTACTCCTGGAGAAAAGCTGCCCTTTAATACTACAAACTTAAACACAGTTGGCATAGATTGACAAAAATCAGTAAAGATTCCAGGAATTTTGTCAAAAATCCTAACTCAAGGCAATGCCAGAGAACTAAATTTCTTACTCAGAAAATGGAATCCGGGATATTTTCATCCAACAAAAATAAATAATTATAAGATAAATTGAAGCAAATTAGAAAGCAGAAGGTAATTTCCCTGGCAGGAGAACTAAAGCTCATTGCCTTAGTCTTAATCAATAGCTCCAAACCTCAGCTGGAAAAATTTCCTAATGAAGCCCCACAGAGTATTTCTTTGTATCACTAGGGAAGAGGATTTGGCAAGCCTGCTGAGAAGGCATGGCTTCCTCCATGAGCAGAGCCACAATTTGGCTGCAACATTGTAATGAATCTGCTTCTCTGTCCCTCTGACTAAAATGCACACATGAGCTTTCTCTCCACATTTAGTCAGTGGTCACTATGTAAAAGAGATCAGCAGGTTCATAATAGTGTTGAAAATTTAACTCCAAGTTCACTTTTGCATGTCAAGGTCATTTACCACAAAAATACATTGTCTTTTTAAGAGTTTACTGCTCCCAGATAGCAAGTTGTACTACCCATGCTGGTGGTGTACTATCCATGCTGGTAAGCTTGCCAATGCTTACCCAAACACCGCTGAAAGAAATAGAGACCAACAGCAAGAAAACTCCTATGTTAGTTTGACTCCATCCTAATTTTGGAATAGCATCCTGTTAAAAGGTTCAGCAGAGGAGTGTTTCTGACTGTAATTAGAGTCTCTCTGCAGCTGCACCTATGCCAGTGCAGGAGTTTAAAAATACATGCATGGAAATGCTGATGAGACCTTGCTCATCTCATATAATTTACATGAGAGTAGGTTAATCAGAATCAGAGAACTGAGCAGAATCTTGTATGGTTTCTTCTCCAGTGAATGTTGTTACAGAAGGTTCTGTCCCTTCAGACATTTGCTCTGATAACTCTTCTTTGTTTATGTACTTTCCTGCCAAAGACCTAGCAAGCTGTGGAGGAACAGACATCTGTTTTTCCATGATGAGTTTTCTGGCTCATTTACCACCAGGTTTTCTACTTCTGCAGTGCTCTAAGAAACGCAACCAGAGATACCAGATTTCCATTTATTTAGGTCCTCGGCTTCACCTACAGTCAGTAGATTTGCCATTGGTATTTTCCTGTAAACTCTCCAGTCTAATTTACCACAATCTTCATAACCAGAACTTTCTATGCCTGTTCATGATACATTCTCAGTATTTTCTTTTTGTCCGTTCCTCCTGACATCTCTAATTCCTGACTTTGGTCTGCTTTCATAACAACCTATGGGGCACATGGCATGTGCAAAGTTACAGTTCTGTAACACTGGGCAAGTTACTTAGACACCAAAACATCTCCACTCTAAAAAAGTGCCTAGCCTTCAATGCAAAGAGCTATTCCCAAGATAGCCTGTTGCCTCAGATAAGGAGAAAAAGCCGAAATTTAGGAGCCAAACTCTACGCAACAACATGCACATCCTTTGGCGTCCTGTGGAGGATGATGGTTGCACTGGGAACTTAGACTAAGGGTATTTTTCTCCTGTTGCTGCTCATAGTATCCTTCAAAAGTGGTAAAGGAAAAAGAGGATTTAGTTTTCTGCCTAAAATAATTCCTTGATTATCTTTGCACAACTGAGCACTCGCAGAAAAGCCACAATGTTTTTCCCGTGGATCTCATTTTGCCATTGTAAAACAGGAATAGCACTTCTTCCCCTGCCTTGGAGGAGTATTAAAACAAAGCTACAATTCAGAGCTGCTCAGTACCAGCCACCACTGAAATGCCTATAAAACCAATAAAAATCCTCTTTCCTCTCGTTAGCAAAGATGTTGAGATCATCCATTTTTCAGATTCCTCTGCATCAGCAGCCAGTCTGCATCACCAGCTATCTTCAATTACTCATTGTCCTGTCCCCCGAGAAACCAATACTGATGATTTTGGTGTCAAAGTTTCCAAGCCACCAACCTCCAACATCTTCTGTATCACAAAGAGCAGATGTCTACCACTATTCCATCTCCTTAACTAGTAACAGAGGATTTGTTTTGTGCATAACTAGATTTTTCCAACCTCTTCGGGGTTTGGTTTGTGAGGAATATTTGATATTCCAGAAGTACTGTCTTCCCCACAAATAGTCACATGAACTCAGATATTCGTTGTTTTACAGCCTGGTAAAAATTTGATTCTGTGAACAATTGTTATCAAGAGGGTATCCATTCCCAACCAACCTAATCATACAGTATGAAAAGAAGTAAAAATGCTAATTTTCAAGTTAGAATATACTGCACTCAAATAATTTTGCTCAGGCAAAATCCTTTCTTTAAATTATCCCTTTTAGCTCTAACAACATGTGCACTTTGCTTAATTACACAGCCGGCTTTACCCCTCTCTTTTCCCATTCCCCCTTTTTGTTTTTTCCTTGCTCAGAGGTATGCAAACCATCTGTGCAGAGAACATGGTCTAATAACTATCTGCAAATCTGTTCCCTGCAAGTGACAGTACCAAAGCTGCGAGGCCAAACAGTACCAGCTGCTTGCAGGAGCCCAGGTTTGCACGAGGGCTCTTTGACTTGCTCACTCTCTGTCCTTTTCTGTGGACAATACATGAAAATACCTGAAGATTTCAAGGGTCTCATATTTCTGTTGGGGTCAAACGTACCTGGACATCGTTTGATTTTATAATACCAGAACACAGGGTTTGAATTTAAATGCCAGTATTTCAAAGAGCCGAGTTTCGTATCTGTTGTTTCTTTGAGAGACAATGTCCAGCAGACATCAGAGCCATACTGAGAGAACTTCTGAGCAAAAGTTTTCCCAAATTACTTGAATAAAATCTATTTTAAATAGAAACACTGACATTTATTCTCAACATACTGTCCAATACATATATTTTCCATATATACAGAACTTTGTTACCCACAGAATAGCTTGAGTTGAAAAAGGCCTTTAAGATCATCAAGTCCAAGCCTTAAACCAGCAGTGCCAAGTTCACCACCAAAGAATATTAGATTTTTTTTTTTTACTATTTATGTCTATTGACAAAGGGAAAAACCTTCATCACAGAAAGGCTAGTAAGTGTTATGATTTTTCTTAAAAAGCTAGACCGCTAAAAACTATTCTGAAGTGCTACTGAAAAGATACTCAAATTTTATTCTCATAGCATTTGCATAATGTAGAAACATATGCTTATTTTTATCACTTCTTTTTGGTAAGATTTAAATGTTTGGGATAAGTAAAGAAACCCCAGGGAATGGAGTTTCATGCCCCACATCCAAA
This sequence comes from Lepidothrix coronata, assembly GCF_001604755.1. Classification (NCBI taxonomy): domain Eukaryota; kingdom Metazoa; phylum Chordata; class Aves; order Passeriformes; family Pipridae; genus Lepidothrix; species Lepidothrix coronata. Next base: position 863,245 of record NW_016690295.1, read on the forward strand.
GAGGAAGATTTCAGGGTTAAAAGATACATACTTGGTCCACAAAAAAACAAAGCATATTTATACGGACTCTGAAAGCATCTGCCTTTAAATTTTGAAACAGCTTTCTCTTAGATTATATTTTGAGAATCTGGTTTAGAGATTTACATGAAATGCTTTATGTTATTTTTTTTTCAACTAATTTAGTAAATGTGAAAATTATAGACCTAAAGTGACATGCTACTCATACAATCATATCACCAGCCAGCACTTAATCTTTAGTAAACAGCACTGTTTATGTCACAGGATAAACACTGACATAATCTTACTCTGAATCCTATTGGTGTAAAGAAGAGACGCAGCTTTTCAACAAAAAGTGTTGCAACTTGAGCAAAGACATACTTTCAACCAAAGCTAAAACCTCTCTCAAAAGAGCCCTTTTTTCCATCTCTGCAAAAAAAAAAAAAATCTAATTTAAATACACTCAACAGGCTCAGAGGAGTTTCTTATTAAAGGTATTTTTCTCTGGTAGCACTCACACATTGATGCTCAACAGCTTCCAACCCCTAAGAAAAGCCATGTTCTATAAACCATTATGGTAACTTCTTTTAGACTTGCATTTCCTATAAATAACATTATTCTTGGCATAACCCTAAGTATTAGCATATTTCTTGATATATTTCTTAAAATATATTACTGCCAACGTAGGGAATGGTAAAAGCAGAGAACAGTTAAGAGCAAGAAAAGGAAGCACTTTCATTCCCTCCAACACATCAAAAAGCAAAGCAGAGCTACTGTGTGGAAATTAGTAAATTAGGCAGGGGGGAAAAAGTCAATATAAATCTGTTTTCTTTTGGAGTAAAAGGACATTCTACATGCCAGTGTTGTTCCTCCTTGTGTTTTCAGCAATGACTACTCAGATCTTCCTACTGGGGACTAACTCAGCCCTTGCTAATTTTTAATTTTAAAAAGTGCTAAATTCTAAACCACACCTTTGAAGCAAACAGTCCTTAATGGAGCAGATAAAACATAAAGGGATATTGAAACAGTAATTCAAACATTATTTTAACATTTAAGGGAATTATTCTCTCCTGAGTATCAGTTAAACGAACAGCTTTATATAAGATATATTCAAACTACAAGCCTTACCAAATGATATAACATATCTTCCCAAGGGGTAACAAGACATACTGACAGAAGAAAATAGCGCTGGAAACTAAGGACCCAAAACTTTGTTTCACTTGCTGGATGATTGCACCTTCCTGATTCTTTACTGGATTTCTGAGGTCTACCTTTTAACATGATCAGCTGTTTGTCTTCTACCCATACTTGACAAACAAAATTAGGTAGCTTGGATTTATGCAAGCTTCTTCACAGAATTTCCATTTATAAACACAGAATTTAATTTTTTAATTAAATATTTCCCATTAGAAAAGAACAGGGGAAAGAGGAACGAGATTTTGTCATATTTGTCACATAATTCCATTTGATGTCATTCCTCTTCCAGTGATTTCCATCTGCATAATTTAATAGTTCATTATCATATTACAGGCACTGAATCTCGAGCAGCTGCCAATGATCATATTTCAGAACCTGTTAGCATCCACTTGCTATGATCTTTTTTCTTCCCACCTTCCTTCTGAGCCACTTTCAGCTGGTCAGTAGGAGGAAAAGTGTTATTAGAATTAAAATAGCAGGGTAGAAAACTTGCACTGTAACAACCAACATCCTAAATGTTCCAGTACATGTCTTCAACCATCATAAATAGGTTTCTGTGTAGCTTTTAATAATACTTTATATAAGACTCTATGTGCATTATTTAAAAACCAACCATATAAGTTAAGTTGTTGGAGCTTTTTCTTCTTGTCTTTTCAAATATTTAAAAGAATGCCTTTCCCTGTAAGGGAAATAGTTCCATATTTGGACTTAAAATCATTAGTATTTCTTTTATGTCAGATGCTGGCCAAATCATATTCTAACTATTAAATAAAAACAGTCTTTATCTAAAGTCAAGAGTATAAGCACAGTTAATTGAGCATGAAAACACATATGGATTCCTCAGCCAGACAACCAAGCTGGATTTTCTGCCCCCCATCTCATTTCCCCCCCCTCTTCTTCCTCAGAGTAGCTTCCAAACAAGTCACTGCAATAAGCTGTAATATTTATCCTATGAGACTTTGTGAAAAACTAGCTCTGGAGGAATGAAGGCCCCACAAGGGCATTTGAAATTTCATCGTAATTGCTGTTGATTCTCCTCTCCATGATAAATCCAGGCAAAGTCAGGACTGTTTCCAAGGTCAGAGAGGCCACTCTGCATTATTATTAAGACTAATGCCTATTTACACAAAGTCATACCTCAGAATTTATTCCCTCAGATCAAGAAAGCTAATAATTCTGTAGCTGATTAAAAAAACCCCCAAATCTGTGTGCAGTTTCTCTGTTAACCCAAAGAACAACCTGACCCCCAATCTTCAGCTTAACAGCAAAAGCAAAATCACCAGGGCCACTTTGATCTCTAGCTTCCATTCAAACAAATAAGTTTGATACCCAAACTTATCCTTTTCTCAGCTTATTTTAGATTCAGTATTTAATGCAGAATTGACTGGGATATGTTTTCCTATTGCTTTCCTACAATATTTTTTTTTGGTACAATATGTTTCACAGAATCATAGAGTATCTTGTCTCAAGTTGGAAGAGATCCATGAGGATCATGAAGTCCAACTCCCTGCTCGTGGCAGGACTACCTAAAACTAAATCATATATGACTAAGAGCATCATCCAGATGCTCCTTGAACTCTGCCAGGCTTAGTGCCATTGGCACTTCCCTGGGAAGCTTGTTGGAGTGCCCATCCATACCTATATTTACCTTATAGGAAGTGACTTTGAAAAAATGCAGCTTGTAATTCTGCATCTGTCTGGGTCTGTAATATGTAGAAAAACATGACTATCTGGTTGTCTTTGCTACATGCTACAGACTGCCATGGCCTGATGAGTCTTATTTTCTTGGTGACTTATGTCTCCCTCAACACTGAACAACAGCTAATTCTGAATGTGTAAAAAAAACAAAAAGGGAACATCAGGCAGAAATGTACCAGAGAGCTTGTTCTAAGCAAAAAAACCCTACTGTAACCAAAGACACTGCAGAAAAAAACAAACCTTTGGATGAGATCCACAAGAAAACCCTGGTGTTTATTACTAAAAAAAAAAAATCTCAACTTTTAAGGGTACATGTATTGCAGGCCTATTATATATACCAATTTAAATACATATTAATTTACGCTTGACTGATTAGGTATATCATAATCTATTATGATATTCAAATATTTAAGAATGTTTTGCTATTTACATTTTAAAAACGTGTTTTGGAATAGTTAAGGGTAGGAGTAAGTGGAACATTCCTACAATTTCTGCAATGAAAACATTTTTTTAATCAGTTAAAATTCACTGAAGCAAATATATTCATGCAAGCGTTTAGCTTAATCTTAGATGGGATTAATTACTTGGATGAAAATTCAAAAACTTTTAGAAAGATCATTACTCTTTCTGTGAAATTAAATACCAAACTGTTCTCTTAATAAATGGAAGTCTTCATGAAAAGCCAAGGAGAAGCTATTGAATGAGAATTTAGATTAGCTTTGAGAATTCTGTCTTCAAGTTAGGAAAGCCGTTTGCATTCCTATCAGCCACCAGCACTATCAAGCTCATTACTTAACGAGGGCAATCCAGCCTGTAAAACCAACTGGCAACTCAGAAGAAACAGCTTTTAAGTCAAGAATGCTCTCTGGTGACACACTACTGATAATGATTCTTATGTCAATGGCTATGAGAGATGCAAAACATGCAAAAGCCAGAGATTTTATCTGCAAGGTCGGACTATCACATGTACATAGTACTCCCCAGAACACCAAGGAAAAGATTACCTGATTTTAGTAGTTACTGAGCGCAATTATGTATTCTGTACCTTGCAAAAATTAAAGTGATCCACTAAAAAAAAAAAAACTACTAAAAGCATTTTCCATGAGTTTGATTATTCTATTTATGCTTCCCTTTAAGAGCCCATAAAGCAGCCTGGGAAACTACGGTCCCCCATACTGAGAAACTTGGTGATGATGCTGACACATCAGCTTACTAATTAGCACATACTCTCCACTTGCAATTATGCTTTGCTGCTTTTTAAAGTCTTTGTCAATAGAAATCTCTCTACAGCTCTGTGATGTTCCTGATGTGCCATTAAAACTTTTATCATATTTATTACCTATCCTGAAGACAATTCATGGCAACAGTCTTTCCAAAGAGTATTGCTGTTAATTTATATTACTCAAGCCCAACTCTGACTTGAAAATTTTACTTGATGGACATTAATTTTGGAAGGTTGATACCTACTGTGGAAAGGTTTCATACAGTTTTAAAGGTTTGACATAGTAACAAGTAAGCTAAGCTCCCTTAAACAACAAGGTACATTGCTACTTTCTTGCAGAATTTGAAAAAAAATTTCCTTCTCAAGAGCAGAAAAGTTGCCTTTATTGTTCTTTGAAAAGTTCCCCCTCTTTGTCCACAGCTCTGAATGTGTTACTAGGATGCCTACACTTCTGCATGTACTATAAAAACATCATCCCACTGTTTCTCCAGCTACTCTTCAGTTTGTAGATATGATTTACAGTCACAATATTTGTTTATGAATTTCCTTATCCTCCCACCTGAACTTCTGTCCTCCACCTGAAGCTCATCTCTTCACAAATATGCTCTGCAATAGTCCTCTCTGGGGCACACACCACCATTTAGCCTGGCTGTCTCATGGTGCTTTTCTTTGATTCTCTCGTCAGATTTCCTTTGGAATGATGCCTGTTCTTCCCTGAAAAGCTCAGGACCTTTTTTTGGTACCTGTACTTGCTTTGTACACCATTCAAAAACATAGTGGCTGTAACTTATCCGGAAAGGGTCAGAGGAGATTTCACAAAAACGATGCAGGAAGATGATAAATCCTTTGCTCCCAGCACAAAGGGACCCTCAGACTACTCCATCTTAAGAGACCATTTTAGGTCAAAGAGAAGACAAGACTCAGTGTGTAAATTAAGGAGGAGAGACACACTGGCTTCTTTTTCCCTTCAGGCTCTACCTCCTGCAACTGTTTTATCCCCCAGTGGAACCACCAGAGAAAACAGCTCTGGAGGGTTTTTTTTCAGCCCCTGTGCAGACTCCTGCCACCAGCACTTCCTCTTTCCAGGAACGAGAGTGCCTTAATTTCCACTGTACCCTGTGGACAAGGACAGGTGCAATGTGATGCCAGGATACCAGTTCTGTCCCATTTGCCAGAACATCTTGTCTTCACACATGGACAGAACTTTCAGGGTACCATTCTGAAAACAGTGCAGCTTGTTAAAATACTCTGCCAAATCCCACAAGACACGCTGAACAAGACCTAGTATTGAGTAAAAAGTAGTGTTAGGAGCACTGGGATGGATTTTATAGGACTAGATATCGATTGTGCTTACTTGCAAAAATTTTTTTAAATGTATTACTTGTACTGATTCAGAAGATGAGAAATGATCCATATTTTATTATCTGCTTACATTTTTGCAAAGCCATCACTATGGCTAGCAAACAAAACCTGCAACAAATAGCTTCCAAGAAGGTACTGGCCAACTGACAACCCGAGAAATAGTGACAGCAGAATGAAGTTATCTGTCACAAGATACACCCGGCTTGTGAAGCTGTGCCACAAATACATGTCAATTTGGCAGATGGGGGGAAGAAGCAGCTGATGCAGACAGATAACCTTTCATCTCTTTCAAAGCATCTTGAAGGTCAACCAAATACCCACGGTGATTTTGAGGTGTTTTGATAGCTAGGTAATCCTCATACAGGGAGCAACAGCAGCAAGCACAGCAGCATGATGTCCTGACACAAGCATTTAACAAGTAGCCTTGTTTTCAGAGGAAAACACTAATTGACACGAATGCAACTTGTTTAAGTCAAATTTGCTGAGTTGTATTCTGTTTTAATCCTTTCAATCACGTTTCATCCATAATAATAAATACAAGTTTAGTGCTCTAACAAAACATTTCCACTTCCACGCACCAAGCTGAATTCACTCATTAGCTGTAGCATTATTAAATCCTCACTGTTCAGTGACTTGGTTAGGAATGCATTTTGGCAACTGCTCTAAGGAACAACAGATTCCAAAGCTCCCTTACAGTCTCAAGTATCAGGACAGATGTTCTTAGCTTCTCTTCATCAAACATACATGCTAGCTACCTCTGTACAGCTCAGCTGTACTTGTGCTCCTAATGACACCCACTGGGAGCTGGAAACACACAGCCTCATCCAGTATTCCCTACAGCAAAACAAAGACATTGATTTTCTAGTTCAAGCAATAGCAGCAGGTCGCCTCACTTTCTTGCCCAGTTTCATCTTCAGCAAAACATTTGCATCTTTACAGTTATGAACCTCATCACTCCATGGTATTAAACACTATTCTAGTTTTCAATTTTAATAGAAAGCTCTGTCATTCTCTAATATTTAGCTTGTGATTCTTTGGTGGTAAAAATATCATCTATCAGGCACTCAGCTAAGAAAAAAGCTCTTTTTTTTCTGTTCAAGATCTGTTTTGTAAAACTACAGGTAAGTTTGGCATGTGAGCCCCACATTGTAAGTGATCAAAACACAGAAATGTCATCAGCCTCAAGCAGCAGACAAAGCCTTCCAAAAATGAAGCCTGCAGTTGCTGCTGAACTGGTTAATAATTAGCACATGGCATTGACATTAAGACAATAATTTTAAACCCTTTAAATAGATAATGTCTTTCATATGGTGTAGAATACGTATTTTTTTAATTTAGCTTTTTCCTGCTTCTGTTATTTGTGTTGAAAAACTAGCCTGGGACAAGAAATAGAGAAGAAATGCTGAAAGAGAGTAAATGAGATACAGCAACTGAAATGAAAGACCCTCGAGCATAATGCAGTGGTACCTACTTAACCAGTTCTATTCTCAACCTGTTGGACTCTGCAAGGCTGTCAAAGCAAAACTTAACATCTCTTAAGAAAAATCCAAGAGTACCCACCATACTTGATAATCAAATTTTTAGCTGAGACAATGTGTATTTATACATGTTTTGTAAATGCTAGGTTTGTTTAAAGCACTGTCAGCTGCAGTTTTTCAGAAGATCAAATAGAATAACAAAAAAACCTCAAGGAAGATTACCATTGTCCCAGAGAGTTTACAAAATGAAAAGCAAGTTGTGAGGAGAGGAGAGCATGAATTTTACAGTGTTTTTTGATTTCACACACTGGAGAAAAACCTGAGTCAGATTCCTTACCTGCAAGGAACAGAATCTCTGTCTCTTCTTCTTGGCAGCCACAGATTGTGATGGGCAGCCTCCTCCCAGCAAGCCTTTCTACAAATGGATTCCTCTAATAGTGACCATAACCCAGCCATGGCATCTGTCAGCTCCATCCTGTCCCAAATTCCCCAACCTCAACCAGCAAATCCATACTTGTTCAGCCTCACAGAGACAACACGGTGGTGGTTCAACAGACCCAAGTGGGACCCCAGTTCTACTCACAGCACAACTGTGTACTCCCACCCTCACTTCTTAAAATACCTTCCTAGTTACTACATCTGCACTTTTTCAAGCTTCTCAGTACCTAAAGCGTAATGTTTAAATAACTGCCCATCCCCAGGAGAACAGGCAGGATTTTCTGCCATGCTCTTTTCAGACTATATCATGGGAGTAGGGCTTTGAGTGCACTTCAAACGACGGTTTTGCTTAATAAAGGCCACATAATATAAATAGCCTTGTATTCTGCTCCAGCTGTGCAGAAACACCTGTGAAACACAACAGATTTAAGATATGTCCCATCCCAAACCAGTACACTGCCAAAACAGATCAACACTCTACAGTAACTGAGATAGGACTAAGCTTGCAGAAACACCTCTGAAAGCTGAGCAGCTCAGAAGGTGCTTCCATTCTCTCTGCTCACCTGTCTTTTGGGTTTTGTCTTTTTGTTTTTTAATAACAATTCACAACTCTAGACAGGTTGACAACTTATTGAAAAGGGTTTTTCTTCAGGTAGGTTCTCATCATGCACTGTGTAGCACCTTTATTACATCGGTGCTGACATTTAATGCTCAATAAATCTGCAGTCCTTCAGTGAAGCTCAGTCTTACAGTTAAACCCACATTTCTACTTTTCCTTTGATATTTGAGATTTTCCAGGGACCAGGAGTTGGTTCCATATCTTGCATTTAATTGTCACTGGCAAGATGAATCAAAAAGAAAGGGTAGGAAAAAAAAATTTCCTAAGCGTCTTTCACGAAATTTCACAGCTGCTTTTCTCTCAACACAGAAAATCAAACTGTGTCATTCCATTCAGCTGTAAGCTCGTAACCTCTCCAACAACAGCCACTGCAAAGTGAGTGAAGACTGACAGCTCTCCCAGCTAAATCTTCTGGCAGAAGCTCATCATGAGACTCGATGGGGAAGGGTCAGGGGACGCTGCTGATTGATGGTTCTCTCAAAATCAGGTGATGTAATAACTTCTCAGGGGAGAATTGCTCACAGAAGCAACCCCGTGAGGTAGGGAAGGCAAAGCACCAACACATAATGGCTAGGAGGGTTTTGAGAGAGAGGACTTCTACACTCCAGCTCAGAATCCCTTTACTCCAGGGGAAATGTTCAGATTATTTTCAACTGGCAGCAGAACTCCCTCAAGTAGAGCACTTCACAGGGGTTTGTAGAAGGGTTCAGTGCAAAGCACTTTGAATTCACTGAAGTATAACAAAGGAGAATTTACTTGACTCACTTGAAGTGGAAGCACAGAAATTATTACAGAAGACTTTTTATTTAACACCTAATTATGATATTGGTAACTGTCAACAGAATTAAGCCAGAGAGGCTATTCACTTCAATGTTCGTCTTTTTTCTTTTCTTCTAGGTGTCAAAAATTAATTACAACCAGTTAATTTGATCTACAGCAGATTTCCAGAGAAGCCAGAGAGAATAGGTGCCTGAAACAGAGGGTCTGGCCCATTCAAAAAGCTGTCAAACCACCCCATCTCAACAGATGACCCTTTGTTAACAAGGGCATACCAAAGTTACAAACTGGACAACCACACTTCCAGATTCTCAGCTGTTGGAAACTGGTCCTGCTCCAGCACCAGAAACAGCCTAATTCCTGATAAATCTACAGATAATGTGACCCCCTTCATACAGCAGATGACAGTGAATGAAGAGTGAAATGTGACAGCTGATGTATTCCTTGGGGTCAGCTTCCATTCCAAGCTGGAAATGAAGCATATGTAGGGCTTCACGTGCATGCAATGTATGACACATACATAGGAAAACCCACTCCTGTTGTTTTATTGCGAGCATTCTGTTTCTTAGTAATGTTCCTTCTAGCCACGAACACTTACATTAATGACAACTCCAGCTTTTCTTAAGAAAATGAAATTTTTATGACTCTGACCACAGAGTAAATCTGCAAGTCCTAAAATGAATAACAGAGAGGGGTCACAAATTGAAATGCATCACGAAAACTCAATATTTTAAAATCATAACTTTTTTGGTCAGTCTTGTGATTCAGATATTTTACCTAGAAATCAAGTTCAGCCTTCATAATGCTGTACCTAGTAATCACAATATTTCATTTTGGCATAGAACAGGCTTACACTTTAAGACCAAATTTGGCTCTAGGTTGTAAAGAAAATAAACTTAACTATGCTCCTTCCAGAAGCCATTTTGAGCTTTTAGTACAGTACACAATCAACATTAATGTGACATTACTGGGATGTGAAGCAGTACCTTTCTTCCCCTGAGAGACCCCATAAGTAATCTTCTGAAACAAGAGCATGAATGTAACAAAGAAATTCTGCATAGTGATATGTTGTCTTTTTGACTGTTTATTCATTTGCCCGGGCCAGATTTCCATCACGTAAAGGTTGCCAATTTTATTACGTCTCCATAATCGCATCATTCTTCCCTGCTCCCACTGCAGCAGGGCCTCGCTGTCTCTGCTCTCGCCCAGCCTCCCTTTGGCCATATCTCTCACCTCAGGATAAGCACCGAGGGCATCCTGTGCCAAGATCAAGACTATTGCAGTCTTTTTGTTCTCTCTGCCAGTCCCCATCTCATTTTTGTCAATACCTGTGTGTGCTGTTCACAAAACATTAGACAAGAACACACTGATTTTCTGCCTGGTTCTTTGTCATTTATGGTGCAGTAGAAAAAGCAGTTCTTCACACACAGCTAAAGCCAGGTCAAAACGTCCCCAGAAGGGGGCTCATAACCTAAGCCCAGCCCAGCAATTGTGGGAAGGTGTCCCAGAGACCTGACTATTTACTCATATGACAAGCCTTCCACCTGTCTCAGCTTACCCTCCTCCACAGCAAGCACTCAGCACTGTTTACATTTAAAATTATATTGTTCTGAACAGGTCCAGAGGCAGTTCTTTGTGTGGCTTCTTCAAACAAGTTCTTCCATTTCATTCTATTCAATTTCACAACCTCCTTAAAAACACAATTTTGTTATCACTGCATTTAGCAACACCTAAAATATAGAGATCATCTGACTAATATATAAGGAATATCATTATGATTTACACAACTGTGTAAAAGGGAAAAAATGCTTTTGTAAGCAAACTCGTTGTCAAGCCACAAGCACCAGCAAATTCATTAGATAAACCCTTTTCAAATTTTCAGCCATAAAAAGCACTTTATAAAACAAATGCTGAGAAAGTTGCAGGGCCTCTATTTGTAGTATTTCTGTCCTGTACTTATAATTACATTCTCTTACACTATTTGTAACCATCATCTGTAGCACACAACAGAGTATAAATGAGGTACCTGCCTGGCTCTGTACCCCTCCTTTCCAGTGCTACAGATAGCAAAATTGATCTGAAGGTGTACCACAGGAGATTCAGGCTGGATTTAGGAAAAGTTTCTTCACTAAAAGAATGGTTAAGCACTGGAACAGGGTCCCCAGAGTAGTGGTTGAGTCACCATCCCCAGAATTGTTCAAGAAACGAGCGGAACTGGCACTCGGCGATACGATTTAGTGGGTGTGGTGGTATTCTGTCAAAGGTTGGACTTGGTGATCTTGGAGGTCTGTTCCAACCTTAATCATTCTATGACTCACAAATTCAAATGGCTCCAACAAAATAGCAGGCTGTGTCACAGCATTCCAATCTGAACAATTTGAGCAAGTAAGCACCCGGCCCAAGATGTAGAATGCAGCATTAAAGGCTACCTAAGCCCTTAATAAAGGACTTTTGCATGCAAGATATTCCACTAGGGACACAGAGTCTGTAGGCAAGACAACATTTCACCTTGCACTTTTTGTTATTCATATCCATGTATGTACTCAGCAGCTTAAGATTTTTCTCTAGAGTTCTACACATTATGTTTTGTTTTTTTTTGTGGGATAGATACATTGGGAAAAAAAAGAGTGGCCATTGCATAATTCATTCAGAATCATCTACCATTACACAACTTCAAACACACAGCACAAGATACAATAAAATGCCTGCACTTTGTTCATTTTCAAAGACAGAACTGACCCTAAAACACAAGAGAAGATACTAAACCACTATGATCACATACTATTAATAAAGTGAAGTATTCATTTTAATTACCTTTCATTTCACCTTATAAAAGAAATAATCAGCAGATGTATCTTTCAGCAACACAAAACGATTTTTAATTAAAAAAATCTTCCATGGATTATTTTTTTCCCAGTACACATAACAAGTCATTGTGCTAGATTTATACTTTGAAGCATGCTAATCATAGAGATAAAATGTACAAATGGATGCTTATTGACACATATTCCTCATGGACAACAACATTACTTATTTTACTGATTCATCTTGCTGTCATTCAAGCAGATTTTTTTTAATGCTGAACCCCAACATTTTATCAAAAGAGTAAGATACTGGGTATATTCAACTAATCAAAAAGTTTCCCTATAAAAGTCTAGCACTAGAGTTTCAACTACATACCTAGGCAGTTCAGATTTCAGTTTAATTCAGTTTTGATGCTCTTACAGGATCATAGTCCAGTGCTGAATTTCATATTGCACACAGAGTTTTCTGAGGCAGACTCCATGGGGAAACGCAGAATTCCTCTCTTCCTTAATTTTATAAATTGTTACAGACTATACAGTTTGGATTGATTTTTCTGATTTGACTATCCCCAAGGACTACATAAATGAAATAAACCTTAAGGCTACATATATGTTGCCTCCATTTTCCTTTTCTAGATGCCAAGTCTCTGATTAATTTAATTTTATCCAAAATGTGAACACGAAACACAAAGACTGTTAAATCCACTAAAAAAAAAATTAAAAAAAAAGTAATCCATTAATATTCCTGAAGTGAAAGCCACATCTGTGGAGTTTCTTTTTTCATGGAATATTTAAAGCAGTCTAACAAATACATAAGCTGCTATTCTACCTGCATCAATTTTTGTAAGACAATAATGAGTCACCAGAAAGAACTAAAACTTTTGCTGAAATATATTCAGTCATGACACTCCATCAAGAATGAGTCCCGAGCTCTGGAAGTTAAATTTTCAACAGTGCCAAAAAAAGATATTTAAACCCTCAACTGAAAGAACTGAAAAAGAAAGATGAGAGATTCAAAGTCACATCCTGTATGAGCACCATGACTATTGATTGGTTGCTAGTAGAAGAATCAACCTATTCTCAAGTCCCTTTTTAATGATAAATGGCAAAAACTCTTTGGAAGTCATGAAATGAAAAACTGATAATGCTTCTGATAATGACAAAATTAACTTCTGCATAGCTCTGCTCACACAGTTAACCGTATTAAGAGGGACATGTGTTAGCAGATGCCTCTATATCCATTTAAAATAATGTTTAACTCAGTGAAATAAATCTCTTTTTAATCAGTAATGCTTTAAAAGCTAAATTACAGCTAGAGTATGTAATGAAGAGATAAACTCTCAGAATAAAAATCAAAATTAATATAAAGAAATTAAGTTATAATTGCTTGAGGAGAGGGAACTATCTAACTTTATGAGATAGTTACAAAAGGCAAATCACAGCAGTTTCACAGAACTTGTTCAGAGCCTGCTTTTCTTCTAATCTCAAGTTTTCTGAGGACTCAAAGCAGAATTTCTGTAAGTTTCAGGAAAACACATAAAACCTGATCCCCCAAGATCAGATTTGATAGAATTTCTAAAGTTTGAAATGACTGCCTACTTTTAAAAGCATTGAAAACACTGCTACGGAGTACTCATGAATAGCATAAATCAATTTAGTAAGTCTGTTAAATAGCAGCATCTTTCCTATTATCCAGGAGAAGCAGCAAGGTTCTGTACTTTAACATACATTATTTTAAAGATCCAATTTACCTGTTTTACAGAATTTTCAAGGTAATGAAGCTCAAAGAAAAATCATTCTTTTTATTAACTCAACACATCAGCTTTTCATAAATGCAACCAACTGCTAAAGAAATAAATGGAACAAGATACGGAAAATGGATATGATTCTTGAGATTAGGATGTTATATATTTCTCTGTTACTAAGACAGCACTATGCAACATCCTCTAGTTCAAATTAAATCACGAACTTTCACACATAAGACCAGTAATGGAAAAGCAATTTGCAAATTTTCAGCTTATTACTGGGTGGCAGGCCAGCACCTGCCAATTGGTGTTAGCATCAGACTCTGTGTACTCTATACAAAAGGTATTAATTACATAATGTGAGATATGCTGCTTGAATGGTACACAAACGTTCATCTAAGGATACCACTAAGGTTAATTTTCCGTGTCATACAGCTCTAGAGATTATGTATTTCCATGGATGACTGTTCATAATTTGTACTGGATTTGTACTGCTTTAGTCCTTTGTGTTACTAAAAGTTTTCAAAGGTCAAAAAGTCCCTGATCTGAACATCATTGAATCATAGAGAATGACTGGATCCAAATCCCACTGACAGTTACAGAAAAATTCCTAGGAGGTGTTGAGTTCTGAGAGCAACACGAGGTGTGAATGCATGAGCTCTCTGAAAATAAAACACCACCAGGTAGCATCTTTGGATGCTCTGAATTACCAGCTAACGCCTTGCTGACACTTCAAGGCAGAATTTATCATCACAGTCATGCCCTACAAAGCTCGCCTCCCCAGGCAAATTTTGAGTTGCACCTTGCAGTCCAACTGGGAACCAGCACCCTGAAATTAAAATTCCATTCAATGTTGGCTTTATTTCAGCTTGAGAAACACATTGCTATTCAGGCAGCCTGACTGCTGCCTTTGCAGCTTAATATAGCAGCTCTTCTTCTGCTCTATGAACATACATAGTCTTTTTCTTCCATCAGCTTCACAGTTGTATGATCAAAGAAATTAATCTAGACCATGCTGCCATTATTCAGAGGCACAACTAACACAGTCTTTTTCACAATAGGGCAAATGAAATGTTTTTCAATCTTGCAGCTGTAACCATGATCACAAGAGATCCCCTCCCACCTCATACACTGTTTTGCCAAAGCAAAACTCGATTGCACCGGGTTATAAACCAAACCCATCGTCTGCAGTCTGATAGAACATCTCCAGACAAAGCCAAAATTAAACTCCCAGAGAACAGCAGCTGGGAAAGAACTGATGGAATTTCATTCTCATTGCAGAACCTTATACAGATTGTGCCGTATCACAGGAACTAGCTGGATCTTAAATCCCAGCTAGAAAGATGGGATAAAAGGAAGAAATTTATAGTGATTATTGAAATGAATCAAGTGCCTGCATTGGGTTCTTCTGATATTTGACGGTTTTGCTTCAAAGGAATTGGTAATCCCAGGAAATCAGAATAGAAAGTAGTTCTTAAAATCTTTCAGACAGAAATAAAAAATCTGATTTTCTTTATGAAGTCAATATGAACAGTACAGATACATTCATATGAATTAACCTGAAGGTACCTATAGAACAAGAAGAGGGGAACAGATTCACAAAACACTGCTCCTGTGATGAAGTAGCTATTTCTGGAGAGAGGTATTTTCACAAGTTACTTTCTTTTCTGTAGCTTTTGTTTCTTAGTAAAAACACATATTTCTTTCATTAGCATTTTTTTCTTTTATCATATAGAATCTTTTCTCTTTCTTCTTCTACCAAAATGTCTAGGCCAGAGCTTTCAAAGCAAAAAGAGAGAGCATTCTCTACCATCTGAGAAAGAAGACAATACTGGAATAAACCTCTAACAACGTGAATTAAACTTATAGATTTTCTTTGACACATTTCCAGATAAAACGTTAAAAGGTACAAGAAAAGTATCTCTGGGCTGAAATGAAAGGGAAAACACTAGAACTAAAATGAGTACTTTATTTTCATTTCCCATAATCTCAGCAGATAATTGATATTAGCAATTTAAAAGCTTAAACTTGTACATTTTCCTTTGTTTATTACTGCAGTAATCCCATTGAAGGAGTCTGCCTAATTTTAAATGAAACACACGAAGTCTTGCCTTGGTTTTTTTTCTGCAAGGAATTGGGAATATCTATTTAAGTAGCCTGAGGTGTCTGTAAAGCTCTTTCTTTGTGACTCTGTCCACTCACCTGGAATGACAGGCTAGTGAGACATCAGCAGTGTTGAGATTACAGATCAGAAACTGGCATTTAAGGTCATGAGTACCAAAGTCAGAGCTTAATTTTAAAGCCAATGCTCTTCAATGTTTTCATAAATGATCTGAACGCAGGAATCAGAGGTACATTAAGTAAGTTTGATGATGATACTAAACTAGGAGGAGCTGCAGACTCCCTCAAGGGTAGAGAGGCCTTGCACAGAGACCTGGATAGACCAGAGAGCTGGGCAATCACCAACCATCTGAAATTTAACAAGAGCAAGTGCTGGATTCTGCACCTAGGAGGGGGTAATTCATACAAAAAGGGGTTATATGTACAAATTGGGGAACAAGAGGCTGGAGAGCACCCCCACAGAAAGAGACCTGGGGTCCTGGTCGATGGCAAGTTGAAGATGAGTCAGCAGTGCCCTGACAGTCAGGAGGGCCAACCCTGTCCTGGGGGACATCAGGCAAAGCATCGCCAGCCGGTCGAGGGACGGGATTGTCCTGCTCTGCTCTGCACTGCACTGGGGCGGCCTCACCTGGAATATTGAGGCAGTTTTGGGTGCCTCATTATAAGAAGGATATAAAGCTACTAGAGAGTGTCCAGAGAAGGGCAACCAAGATGGTAAAGAGCCTTGAGGGCAAGACCTAAGAGGAGCAGCTGAGGTGACTTGGTTCATTCAGCTCAGCTCAGAGAAGGCTGAGGGGAGACTTCATTGCAGTCTACAGCTTTCTCAAGGGGGGAAGTGGACAGAGAGGTGCTGATCTCTCCCTGGTGAGCAGCAATAGGACATGAGGAAATGGAAGCTGCATCAGGGGTAGTTCAGATTGGATGTTACAAAAAGTTTCTTCGCTGAGAGGACGACTGGTCACCACAACAGGTTTTCCAGAGAAGTGTTCATGGTACCAAGCCTGCCAGAGTTCAAGGAGCATTTGGACAATGCCCTTAGTCATGTGATTCTGTTTTACTTAGCCCTGCAAGAGAATTGATGAACCTTATGGGTCCCATCCAACTTAAGACATTCTATGATTCTTATAAACAGAAGAAAAACTGATTTCACAATACTTATTTATCAAACTTAATGGTGAAATCTATACTTTTTTCTCTTCTATGTGATATTCCTTTTCACATAAGTATATTTCTCCATGTCACATAAAAATACACTTATCAGTACTTGGTGGAGCCTACAGTAAAGCTTACTTATTTGTATTTTAAAACTAAAACTCAAAATGAGAAATCTTTTAAGTTTTTTTCCTTTTTTCTCTGTAATTTTGAAGAAATTAACCGACACAAGTTCAAGATTGTTCGTGATGCTGATTAAAATATTCCATGTGATATAAAGTACACAACGAAATCATGCTATGATAATAACACTGCTCTGTGGGGTCATTCTATAAAGAAACAGGTGTCTCTGCTTTACCTATTTATTGCCACTTTAGTGTCCACTGAACTGCATCAGTACCAGGAAAGCATAACCTAAGTCCTACAGCTCATCATCATAGGCTGGTTTAGACAAACAGTGTCCATGAATTCACAAGCAGAAGAGACTCCCAGGTTCACTGAGTGGTTATTTTCACTGTGTGTGGTAACCAGCTCCAGAATTCCCTGAAGTACTAATTGCTGAAAGCCAGAAGAATATTTCAGGGAAACTGCTGCTTCGCACATTTTTTTCTTCCCTCCATATGCATTGGCTGCTGCCAGCGACAGGCCAACAGGCTAGAAAAACCTTCCCAGGACTAGCTTTATATTCCTTATGTAATACATACATTCCACCATGCATTATGCACTATACAGTGCAGTGCTCATTACACAACACATATTTTATATAACTGACAACTGCAGAAGCAGGTAACTACGCGATGTAACTTATTAACCCAAATCCACGCTGCAAATTCTGATCCTGTGAAATACATGCAATTAAAAACCTTTTTTTTAAAAAAACAAACAAATAAACAACATTCTTAAAAAATAAGAAAATCAGGAATAGAAGCCTGATCTGCTTCTGCTCAGTAATCAACACCTTTTTGACTTCAAGAGTCAGATATGCAAAAGCTGCAGCCGAAGTCCCAGATCTATATTTTCATCAGGAGAAGGTCTGGCCAGAGAAACACAAGCCTCTTTGTTTCTCGTGCAATGCTGGTCATGCACAAACTAAATGCATAGAATGCCTCAGTTGTACATATTTATAGGTCTTAATTCAGAAAAGTAACATTCCAGTTTTGTGCACTGGCCTGAAAGAGGCTAAATAAAAATGCATATGCTTTCATCACTTTATCTTAAGTGGGAGAGCTCTTAGTGTGGTTTGTTATAGTAATCAGTTACTACACTGAATTACAATGTAGTAGTATCTCTGTTACTTTGCACTTTATTGAGAGGAAAGAATTAACTATTCATAATAGTGAGATATTTATTGATGAAAGCCTTAGTTACAAAGCAAAATCAGCAGAGTACTACATGACCTCTTTCCAGTTTTGCACAAGATATCCTTTTGAATCTCTTTCTTAGTGAGCCTCTGCCAAAAGGTGAAAGCATGACAGGTATTAAAGAGGGTTAATTAATACAAAGGTTGGTTTTGCCTTACATTCTTTATAAGGTAAAATGTAAGGGCATGTCAGGAAACGAGGTCAGCTGTAATCAGTGAGTGAGGAACTAATCTGCAGTATGTGCTGTGGTGTTTCAGATCAACCCAGATTACATTAATCTGTGTGACCTGCCTGCAGTGAGTCCCAGCACGTGACACCGAAAACAGTCACAGCACGGGAGTCACAAGAAGAGATCGTCATGTTCCTGCAGACTAATGCTTTCACAGGAGGCAGGGGGAGAAGCACTCAGCACAACTCACCACCTCATCAGGAGTGGAACTGACAGCATAAATAAGATGGATTTCCAAGCCAAGTACATCTTACTGACTTTATATGTCACTTTGGTATGTTTGCGTTCAACACAAGCCAACAGGGACTTGCTTTTATGCCTGTCTGTGTACAACATTCCGTGGTTCCAAAGATAAGTTTAGTAACAACCTCTTAAGAATGCAAATGTAAAATACCACTTGTTTTCCAAGGGAACTTTCACCTCCTTCCAGTCCTTCCAAGCCCACTGAAAGACTTCCATGAATAAATCTCATTGTGGAAGCCCCAAGCCCATTGCTGAATGAACAGCAAGCACCTTTCAGAGGTGGCACGGCAGTGAACCCTTCCTTCCCTCCACGAAATAAGAACTGCACACAGTCAACAAGCTGCAAGGAAGGGCAGTCACACACACAACTGTGCTGTTTGATTTGTATAAATAGCTTTCCATTAAGTGCCATTAAACACAGTCATAAACCCCAGTTTATATTCCTGCAATATGCTTCAATTTCCAGTTTAGACTTGGTTTGTACATAAAAGGTATTTTTGCTCTTAGGCAAACAGAGATGACTATTGATTCCTTCATGGAACTCCACATGCCAAACTCCTTATGACCCAGGGACTTTATTACACACTTCCCCATGCCAGAATGTGAAATTACGGATCTGAGCTTTTGTTTTTTCTGCACTCACCAGCCTCCATCTGAAATAAATCCAACTACACGATGCTTTTCTGTATTCAGTTTTCTCTAGGATCCAAGTTCCTTGGATCCCATGTTCCAGCTGGGATTTATTTTTAGTCCAGATGACATTTGTTCTAAGAGTCACAATATGCAAAGAGACCTGGATCTCATGTTTACTATGGTTAGCATTCATTTCTCAGTAGAGTTTACAGTTCAGAAATACAACTTGGTACACGAGCATTCCTGTGGACAATGTAGGATTGCTTAAGAAACAGAGGCATGGCATTTATCAGCCAACAACAAATCTGGGCCTCTTCACTGTATTCAGCCTTTTCAGTATTTTCAGGAAACTACATATTGATAATACAGTAATTATATTAATTGATGAGACACATGATGAACTACTGGGGCTAAAAGGGCTGGAATTCATGCTTATTCCATTCAGGTTCGAACCATCAATTTCCACAATTCCCAGCAAAATAGCATAGTGCAATCTTTCCTGCTAGCCTAGTTTCCTGTTATTATATTTTTCAAAACTTATTCTTTATCTCTCGCTGCAGAGACAACCAGAAAGGGCTTTTTTCTGTGAAAGATGACCATGAATTTTCCTCTTCAAAATATAAAGGGTCTGTAAAACAGAAGATGTAAACTGATAGAACTGCCAACTTCAAAAGACAGATGAATCCTTTATTGCCCCAAGAAAGACTATTTGGGGCCAAAACTCAGGTGATTTCCCTTTAAAATACTCTTATATCTGAAAGAGTCTTTGAAAACATTTTGATAAGCAGAGCAGGGTGAGAGTACAACAGATAGGTTTCCTCTCCTGGGTTATGAGGTGTTGTCTTGCCTGCTGACATCTGAAAGAAAGAACTTTTCAGACCTAATTTGAACCATTACAGAGCAAAGTAGCTCAGGTGAGCCCAGGGCAAGCCTGCCTGACTGCCTCTAAGGCACAAAAAATTGCACTGAAAATTGCCAAAACCACCTTTGCCCCAGCGTTGCCACATAGGCTGCAAGACATTTGTAAGATATACCTATAATTCAGAGGAAGGCATCAAAGTCTGGAACCCCCCAAGAATGTATTCAACAAACTGGATTACTAAACAGCTTCTTATATTCCTTGGACACTTTCTGAGACAATGTTTCTCCACAAGCATAGTGGGAGACCAGATCAACTTCCCTCGGTGCTCTCAGAGGCTGGGATTCCTTGGAAGAAACCCCTTCTCCTCAGATGGTGTGAGTGCCACACCAGTATGTGTCTAGATTCTTAAAGCAGAATCATTCCACCTCGTTCCGTAGAACAACACAGAGAGCCTGGTGAGGACCTACTCTGTCTAAGTAGAAAATATTTTACAGTGTAGTAAAATGTATTTTATTTTATATGTATTTATTCAAAATAAGCTTTATAACTGGTTTTTCATAAATTCACAAAGTGAGTGGCACACCCATCAAAAATACATACCCATTTGCATATTTTTGAGAAATATTTATCCTGTACACAAAAATCTACATGATAATAGCAAGATACACTGGCTAAAATGAATTAGACACAATATCAGTTGATTAGTTTTCTATCTTTATCTATGCCAGTTAGGGATTTTTATATCATCCATTTTACTACAGACATCTGGATTTAACAAAGTCATTGTTAGAAATACCTTTGACAGAAATCACACTCATGGATAGAAAGAGTACACGTGGAATAAAGCGGTTTGCATCTATAAAATTGTCCTGTGGCCACCTGATCAGAACACTGGTTTAGAAAAAAAAATAGCCAATAAACTCATATCTTTTTCAACCCAAGCCTCTTTTCATTCTTCCCCTTAAAGAGCACTAAGAAACCAGTGTGAACATTTTCTGCCTTAACTGATAGGTCAGAATAGTGGTTGGTCTCCAACTAAATGGCAAAGGAAATGATGCATAAAGAAGGAAATTGTAATGCAGCTATGGATCACTTCTGACACTTTCAATTAAGGTTTTGTTTAGTTAAGCACTTACAAATTTTAATGAGCAGTTTTGCAAAAAATTAATTAAAAGATTTCCAGTTTTCTTAAGTTGTCTGACTTCTCCAAAAAAAAAACCCCAACCTGCATTGTATTTGTATTTTATTGTTTTCATATATTTTACTTTCAGATAACTGCACTCCTCAGCAATACCAAATCCTGATGCTGAATTCTTTGCAAACTAAGTGCTCTACTTAGAATTTGCTACTCTTTTTATTAGGAACATTTGCATATCAAGATTCTTAAATTTGCATTATTAACCTAGTCATTTTTTAATAATTCTATTTCATGAAGGGAGGATTATTCTATCTACATGAATATATCTAGTAAGAATTAAAAATCAACTTTAAAACTGAAAATCTCTCCATAATTAGAGCAGAACCTAAGTAAATGCCTAGTGTGAACTTTAGCATATTCATTTCATCTGATAATGGTCTCCTTCCTGGTATTTACTGAGAATTCACTATGATATAGGAAAAATCTATATGGTATTTGCTCATATTCTTTTTATAGCAATATTTGTAAAAACACTACATCTCTGAATGTGCTCCTTTGAAAACTTCTGTCTTTCCTTCCACAATGACTTTCATTTCTGCTACTCTTGAATTTATCAATTACCTTCCCAGTGAAACACCAACTGTTGGAGGGAGTGGAGAGATAAAGCACAATTTTATTTTTATTTATTCTCAGATGCATCAGACAGGTAGAATTCTTTCCCAATCAAAGACTGCTTTGATGGCTTATAATGAGATCCACCAGGAATGAAAATCAGCACAAAATACAGGGCTTGAGACAACTTTGCTTCAGAAAAGGAAAACAAAACAAACCACAAAAAACCTCCTACCAAGAGCAGGCCTGACAATCCAATTCGCACTGCAGCATCTCACTGCAGTTCCTCATTTTGAAACCCACACAGGAGAATCCAAAGGGATCCACACTTCACAGACCACATTAAAACTACAACTTCTGTGACAATAGAAGTGTATAAAAACACATACTTTCTTATTACAGTAGTAGTCCATGATCTCTTGAAGATACACACACCTCATAACTAAACCTCTCTAAAATACTGAAGGCACCATAATGCAGTAAAATACTCTGTGACACTATGCAGAGACTCTCTCTCCAGCAGCATAAAATCCCTTTGAGGTTTACCTAGACCCCAATTTAAATGCTCAAAATTAAAGGAGTTACAAGCCTCAAATTAATTAATATGTTCTGAAAACTCATTCTCGTGGTATGGAAGTCACTACATTGACAAATTAAGGCCTCAGTAATACAACGTCATTAACAATGTGTAGACACAATATCAAAAATTCAACTCTTGTGATCAGCTTTAAGTGCCTCCGATACCCAAATAACAAAGGCTCATCTCAACAGTTTTCACACCTTGCTCTAAGTCCTCAGCACCATGTGTTGGAATTTAAATCTGCCTGAGGAGACTGAATTATATGCACTACACCCATTAGAAAGTATTTGCAATATTAGCTAAAAGACAGGAAAACCTCTGTAATTAAAAACATGCAACTAATGTATCTCAATGGCATTTTTTTACTTGAGAGAAAACAACACAATTTGCAGACAACCACTCCTAGGGAATTTCACAGTTTCAACATTTACAAACATCATTTCTTTCAAGAAGCTTAATGTCCCACTTGAAGTTGTTCAGGAAATTTGCCCAGGTTTCATTGACCGAAAACACGGGGGATTTGAGTCATAGTATAAATATTCCAACAGTTTTGCATTTCCTATTAAACAGCAATACATTTCTACACCACCTAAAACAAGAGTAATGGAGTACCTATTCTCACAAAAATGGAGTAAGCTCTTAAAAACAATGACTTCGTTTTTACTAATTTCAATATAAACTTTAAAGTAGTTTAAATAAATAGTAACCTACATAATCATACTCGCAAATGTCTTTTTCTCAGTATTTCTCAAACACAATCTGAAGAATGTGCTTGTTGAAAAATCAGGAATGTGCAAGTTGTGGGTTACATCTCATTGATAAATCTCAGTCATAGAGGAGTGCTAGATGAGTTTGCAAAATCAGAAATGTTGTTATCTGCAGGGCAGTTAATTTGATTTTCCAAGAAGCACATTCCCTGACTGAATTCATGTGCATGCATCTGTGGCATGCCAGACAAAAACCTGATCTATCCTCTAAATCAGAATTAAATTCAATAGCTAAGATCCAAGGAAAAAAGTCCTCTCCCTGTTTAAATATCTTGATGCTGTTAGTGGCATAGTAGCTACTACAGATTCAATACTGTGATTCATATTTCAGAATCTCTGTGTACTTTTAGGGGAAGAGAGACAGTGATTCAAATCAGGAACCAAAAACAAACAAACAAGGAAAAAAAAAACAAATTAAAAGCTACAAGCTACTCATAGCTTTCCTTTGGGAAAATAAGAAGTTTTCATAGGACAAAGATCAGGACCACTTTCTCTAGTTGCTATTTTCATTCTTAGGAGCACTAATACACTATACAAATTCCACCCATAACTTTAAGCTTCCTGCTTCCAGCAAGGTTGATTCCAAAAAGACATTTTTGCTTGCTTGGAAAGCAGTCGGACACAGTAAAAATGGGCTTTTGAGTCTAAAAAATTTTTACAATCATATCCAAGAACTACTGTTTGGTGCTCTGTCTACAAAGGAGCCTTCCAAATACACCATCAATATATTATCTTTGTGCTGTAAGAGAATGATTTAACCTCTGTAATAATGCCTCCACCTGGCTTCGAAAGATCATTAATGAAGGCAGTTATTGCAACATCAACCCTCAGAAATACCATTAAAACATATCAATACATTTATTCGTGCATAAGCTTGGCCTTGCAACCCTTATTACCACAGTGTGCTGCTTATGCTAGTCAAAATTTTTTAGAAGTGTTTAAAAACTTAGTTGCTTAACAGCTGCCTATAGAAAGAGTCCGTGTTTACTCTTTATTCACTTCTCATTGGAGTCCAAAATTCTAACTACATGGTATCATTTTCTGTCCTTTTTCATCCGTTTCAGATAGGTTTGCAGACTTAAATATCACAGTTTATTTTCTATTTCTGGGATGTATGTTTAAAATAGCTTATTCAGTAGCAGTGCCAACATGCTGACATACCACAATGTTTTTTTGCATGAAAAACAGTGCCTTATCCCTCATGTTCATGCAACTAAGCAAGTTTTTCCGTTAAGCAGAATGTTTGTTCCTTCCTGTTTCTCACAGAAATCTATTATAAAAGTTACCCAGCACAGCAATTCAGTTTTAGTTGATGCTACTCAGAGGCCACTAGGCTAAGCAATGCCAGCCTTCGGGCAACTGAAGTACAGCTAACACTGGCAGTGCAGGCTGAATCCCTTGTAAATTGATTAATATATTGCTTTCTAAAAACCTTACATGTCACACCTTAATTATATCCACTCTGTTAAAATATAACTCCAATTATCTCTATTATCATAACTGCTTCTTCTATTCATTTCTGCTTGCTGAAATCCCCACAACCTTCAAGTACCCAGTATATCCACAGTGACATCAAGCTATACTTTGAACGAGCTGGACTGCTGTTCACATTTGAAGAGTGTTACTGGGTAGGCATCTGAGGTCAGTTTTCTTTGAAATGGTCACTGGGGTAAGGCACATGAGCCACAGCTTCAAAGTCAGCTAAGCCCATCTCCCAGTTATCCCAGGGTTGTGTGTCATGGTTGACTTTTTGATTGGGATTCAGCTACGCTTCTTTCTTTTCTTAATCCTGAGCCACAGTAATTGCATTACTGAGATGGCAGTGCCTAATTAGTTCTGGAAATGGTAAAGAACTCCAGGAAGAGTACCTTGGCTTGTGACATCCAAGACAGAGTTCATCAGAAATAACTATTCCCTGTGTATAAGCCAGCTCACTGAACTAAGAGGCTCAAAACAGTCTGTGGTCTGACAGTCTTAAGCTGTTTTCAGATTTGCAATAGCTGCTCCTAACAGCTGAATTACCATCCTGGAATTCCTCGGTTGCAAGTGATCTCAGTAGTCCCCATCCCACAAAAATTTGGTAGGTATTTGAATCTTACTGTCAAACAAGTAAGGACAAGTGAGGTTCTGCATCTGACCAGCTGCTGGAAACAGGAGTCTCATCTGTCCCATTCTTCACCCTCTTGGAGAAGCATAGGCATTTGCTTTGGAAGATGAACAGTCCACAGAAGTCATCCCCACAGCACACATACTCTGTGTATACCTCTTTTGTAGCACTTTTTTTTCCTTTTTTCTCACAAAAGTGAAAAGAACCTCACCTAGAGGAAAAAATTCAGAAACTAGAATAGAAGCCTGTTATTGCAAAAATATTAAGAGAAAGTTAGTCTGCTCCACCAACACTAAGTTACATAAGGGTTCTGGGCTGATATAAATGACAGATGGCAAATAGCTGCCATTTGTTAATGACCTAAATCATCACAGTAAGCTGACACTGCTGTCACACAAGTGTCAAGATTATTATTCAACTTTATTTATAAAGTCTATAGGAGTTACCATATCAGACAAGAATTTTGTCTATCAGCTCCAGCGTGCTGCCTCCAGCAACAGCAGAGACACGCTTAGGAAGAAAACCAACCTCTGTCTGCAATGTCACTAAATGGCCTCCAGTTGAATTGCCACTACTTTTTGTGCTGACTTCTTTCCACAAACAGACTCTCAGTCCACTTGGAAAACTCTGCAATTGCAATATTTTGGAAAAGGACTACAGTGCAGGAACATAGAGTAGTTCTTCAGACCAGAGACTGTGGTCCTTCCGCACACTGTGGATGGGGGAGATTAACTCCAAAGTGAAAGGAATGTGGCCAATGAAAATGTTATTGCTAAGAAGCTAAAGTGCATTCAAATAAACAGTATTTAGAGCAAGGATCATCAATCAGCTGTTTTCAGAGAAAACTTTCATACCTAGTTCAATTCAGTTCAGCAAATACTGGCTGACACATGAAGCAAAGGAAGCATTGCCAAATAATGAGGAAAACTCTCCGTGCCCTCACTAACTATGGAAAAAGAGATATGACTTTCTTAAAATAATTTATTTTCTTTTTGAATAAGGAAGCAATTAAACAAAAAACAGTTTTATTTTAACTTGACAAACAGTTTTATCAAAACCATTCACTAGCTTTCTCTGAAACACAGACTTGGGCAAAACTATTTTCCCATTATTTTCCCATTTATTAAACCAACCAAGTTTTTACTTGTTAGGTGCATTAGATTATGTCTAAACACCTCTTTTGATTTGCATGGCTCAGGATGTCTTGGAGATCTACCCTCTGGAACACAGTTTTCTATACTACTGTAAGATAAGGACGTTAACAATCCACAGCTTTACTCTGAGGCTGATGTAATGTGGGATTGTACCAGCACTGCCCTTTGATTCTAACAAGATTCTCACTACCCAGTGCACAGGGCAGCATAAGCTGAGTGGCTGAACTAATCAGCAGATGATTTCACTTCATCAGCTTCAGCTGGCCCAGGAAATGGCAAACACCACCACAGCTCTGCCTGCACCGCCCACAGCAAGCTCCAACACCGGGCCCTGGCAGCAACTCGTCCATTTAACAGAGCTGGAAAGCCTTCCTTGACACGGGCAATATAGCAAACACCCGGAGAGATCTAGGGCACAGATATATTCCCAAAAATATTTTGTTCCGGTAGCTTTTTGATTAAGCAATAATGCAAAAATACACCCATCAAACAGGAATTAAGGCCTGCTGCAATTAAGAGGGTGATCTATTTAGGCAGCAATTTGTGATTTCGCTTTTCTAGCTATGCCCCTGACAGATGTGGCTGGCTGTACCTCACAGAGCTGAATTAGGTGGTTCATCTAAAAGAGAGGAAATTAAACTTGGCCAGCAGGGTAGCTTCTGATGATTCCACCTCAATTAGACATAATTATTTCAGGTCCTAGCACCATAGTTTGAAGACACAGATCTCCACCAAGCGATTCCCAACAACTCACCAGTTTCCTTTGCTCTTATGTTTTATGAGGCGTGCACAGTTTGTGCACGGATGTTTGGTGTCTTAAGGAAAGTTTCTCTTGCAACGTGCTGCCTGCAGGAAGCTGGCTCCTTACCCATGGGTGGCAGATGGCATCATCAAAGCAGCACAGCTGTACTGTAAGTAACTCCTACACTAAATGAATTACTGCCTCTGCTAATGGGATCCACTGTCTCAGATATGAAAACACCAGAATCCAAAGGAATGAAAAGGCAACTGGGCAGCAGAGTGGGGACTGGAGTGCCTTATCCTCTCTGTTGCACATCCCTGGTAAATCTGCCAAGTGGCAGGTGTCCCCTGGACTGAGAAGGCTCTCACACGAACAGCTGGAGGAGTCAGAGTGTTCAGGACACTTTCTGAGTTTGTGGACTAGAAGTCCTAAGCCATCTAGCACTGCTGTATTTTTCTAGCAATAGAGATGGCACAGAGAAAACCACGCTGTCACTGCTAGTATAGGATGGGATCCTTGTTCTCCCGTTCTATTAGCACAATACCTATGAAGAACTTTCTTAATCACTGCTCAAAACAGTGTTCTGCTGCTGGTCTGCTCTACAGAGGGTCAGCCTGGTCACTACAGTGGCCATCTCAGTGGTGCCCAGCGTGCTCTGCCAGCTACATCCCTCACAGCCAGTCCTACCTCCTGATCCACCTTCCAGGCAGAACAGCCAGTGTTGACACATGAGTCTCTCTGCTGGCAGGTTTAAACAGGCTCTGATGCTTTGACTACATTACAAAGAACCTTCTGCACGCAAGCACCAAAATCCAGTTTGTGCTCCACGGAAGACACGTTTATCAGCAATGCCACACTACCCATGTACAGCACTCTGTAGGAACAAAACAGGCAGCCTATTTACACAGAGGAGAAGGCTCTCCCAAGTCACCTATTCCAATGACACACATGGAAATTTCTGCATGCTTTTGCCTATAAAATGACAATGATGCTGTTAGGTGTATGAGATACACCTGGACAAAACTGGTAAAACACAATTAAAAAGGAAAAGGCTAAAAGCAATTTACTAGCATAACAGAAAAAAATGTAAGCTTTTTTTGGTATATAAGGGAGGCAAAACTGTATCAGTACATTTTCAGAAATTATTAGGTCTGCTCTTTTCATGGTAAGTATTATTTAGCATTGCAAATAACACCCTGTTATTAAGTGGTTCACAGACTGTGAACAGGTTGAGTTTTGTTGTGATTGTGAAGCCACAGACAACTCCTGGAACAACCTGGAAGCTAAACCACTATGCAAATATCAGTTTTTGAAAATGAAAATAAGCAAAACCCAAGGGGGAAAAAAAAAAAAGAAAGGAAAAAAAACCCCAACCTTGCTTAAAGGCCATCTTGTGCCAGATTAAGGCTGAATGTGATGCATTATTTTTACAGAACATCAGATAGGAAGCCAGCAGGCAAATCTCCTTATTCTGTCCA
This sequence comes from Lepidothrix coronata, assembly GCF_001604755.1. Taxonomy (NCBI): domain Eukaryota; kingdom Metazoa; phylum Chordata; class Aves; order Passeriformes; family Pipridae; genus Lepidothrix; species Lepidothrix coronata. Next base: position 891,761 of record NW_016690295.1, read on the forward strand.
CTGAGAAGACAGCTGGACTGTGGAACAAACAGAACCATTAAACTAAGGTTTTTGCACAGCTGCAGAAGCTACTAAAGCTTTGTTGATGTGTGGGGAAATAATCAATGTTATCAGAGGATTCTGATTGACTTCCACACTTTTTCAAAGGAAGTCAGTCACAGATTCTCAGATTCTCAGCATGCTACATCAGGCCAAAAAACCTCCACGTTGCTGTATTGTCTGCACACCAAATTAATAAGCATTTACTTGGTTTAATCCATACCAGCAAAACAGATTGTCCTAAGCTTTCAAGTAATGTGGCTTTAAATGTGACTCCTGACTGGAGAGAAAACACCATGTTAAGCGGTTCACAGGCTTTATGTTTATAGTTTTCTATTTGTTTACATAAAAATCTACTTTTGGCATGAAAAGAATAGGAGTTGTCCTTTGTCAGGAGTAAGTAGAACTTCAAATTTTATGTCCATACATGATTCTAAATGCCATCTGAAAAATGGTTACAGTGATAGTTAATGACTCTGTATGTAATATTATGACTGACCAAATCTGATCAAAAAAGGCTGCTAATTTAAAGATTTTTCTTTTACTCTTTGCTTCTCATCAACCCTTGTGTAAGACAACAAACACTTATGGTTCTCTCCCTGCAGATACAAGAGACTGCTTCACAGTCTGTGTCTTGATGAGACAGAGTAAATCCCCCAAGGCCAACTGCCATACAGTCAGCAAATATCCTTGAAATCTTACTACTTTTCTTTCTCCTTCTACCCTCTTAATTCACACTATGCTCTTATGTGGCTTTCCACTTCTTTTTGTCAAAAACCATTAAACTCATTAAGCACTTAATAATGTTGAAACAAGAGCAAGAACAGATAAGAACTAGCTGCAGTAATTGGAAAGTCTTGCATCTCTCATGAGTGGATCAGCACACGGCCTCAGCACAGCGCTGCTGGACACACCACACTATTCAGAGGTACGAAGTGCAGACTTAAAAGAAAGGTGGTACATCAGCCCTGTGCACATCTCCCCAGGACAAAAAGCTAGAGTCAGCCTGCAGAAAAGTCAGCATAGCAAAAACTTAAGTTTGCCCATGAGATATGAGGGAGTCATGACATATTATAAAAAATGCAATAATGAACAAAAGGACTACGTCAAGGTGCTAATTCCTTTTATTTTGCTTCCCAACACCAATGGCTCAGGCAAGAAAGCCCACTGCAAGCCTGTTATTATCCTGAAAAACAGAATAGGCCTAGAAACAGAGAACAGGCTGAAGAGCTTTAGTACACAGATTGCTCCTCGGTGACCATTTGTATCTCCTTGTGCCTCTCGCAGGAAGCTGGTGTCTCATGAGGCACTCCTATGGCTGTCCTGTATCCATGTTATTTCAGTAATGGATTTGCATACATCTTTCTACATTTAATTTTCCAGCTTCACAGAGAATGGAAATGCCTTAAAATTAAAAATTTAAAATTAGTAATCCTTCTAATCCAATTTATATGTGTGCATGAAGCTAATTAATACACTAACTTCTTCCTTGGGTTTCACCTCCAAGTCTGAAGACCTTACTCTCATGGGCTAAGGAATGGTCTAGGGAGATGCATATACACAGAAACATTCTTATAGAACATTCATGTAAATATTACAGCAGTCAACACATAAATGGGCGAGTGGTTTGTGGAGTGAGGCCAATCCTCTACACTAACCTCTAAAGTCTATCAGCCATTCCTGTTTCTTATTATAATATCCATGGTTCTCTGTAGCAAACTGAATTTGCTGCTATAAGGAACATAAAGCACATGCTAATAACACACAAAGCAAGGTAAGATGCAGGTCACGAGAAAGCAAAAACTGGAATAAAGTCAGAACGTACAAGCTCTTTTTGGTCTTATGTTCCATAATCAGTCATTTCCGGGAGTGCAGGGTATGAGATATTGCTATCTACATCATGCAATTCCCCTGGAGCATCCCTGCCACAGTAGGGAACAATTAAACCCTAAAAATTGTGTCCTGAAAGTCTTCTCAGAGTAACATCTCTGTTTGCTTAGAGACACTTAAGCACAACTAATTTATTTGCTCCCCTCACAACCCTCAACTCCTTAGATTAAATAATAACTCTGTGAAAAATCAAGGGTAGCCATGACTCTGGACATCATTAAGCTGTTTGACATTGACAGATAAGTGCAGAAGCATCACCCAGACAGATCTGGCTCACTTATGCTGTCAGCCCAGAGAAATTAGGACCATGATCAGAAAAGATTCTCAGTGCCAGCTGAGGTGACAGGACAACTTTGGAATACTTCAGCTGGTGAATGTTCTTGGCACCCCATCTTCCAGAGACACTTAACCTGTCAGTTGTCTGGATAACGCTCTACCAAAAAGAGAGGAAATATATGATTTTACTTGAGCAAATGAGACTCGCAGAAAGAGAGCTGAAAGAACCCTGAGTGCATGGGGAAGAGGAAAAGTGGCATGGAATAACAGTGGGAAAACACAAGAAGGTGGTTAAGAGAAATGAGACATAAATCATATTGCAGAAAGGAAAAGTGAGGGCACATAGGAGAAAAAGATTGTGGAGACCTCAGGTACTGACCTGAGGACCATCTTTTGCAACTTTAGCTCACTGCACCCAGTTCTGTAAAATAGGATGTGCTACCTTTGTCACCCTAAGTCACTACCTGCAGTGGGGACAAAGCCAGTAACAATTCTGGTGCCTTCAAGAATGACAAGAGTGGGGCCCTTCAGCTAATGCAACTACAAGCAGAGAATAGCTTTTGTTTAACCTTCTTTTTTTAAAAAAAGATGAAGAGGAGAAGGAAAGAGTCTGTGAGGACACCCTTGTCCCCTCCTCCAAACATTCTGCCAACAGTAGCACTATGAACACCATCAGCACCACTGCATTCCCAGCAGTGCTCCGGGGGGTGAGGGTACAGGGATTGCATCAAGGAATTTCCAGTTTAAAAATCTGAACTTCCACTGTCCGTGATAAGGAAGGTCTTGTTGCACAGTCAGCCCTTCCTTGTCTCCTCATAAAAGAGTTTGGGTTAATGGATGTTTACCCACAGCTCTTTCACCCGTGTATAACACTGGGGCTTCCAGCATTTCACAAATTAAGAGAGATCACAAATTAAGAGATGCAACTTCACTTACAGACTGGGAAACTGGGGAAGATAGCGGGACAGAAAGAGGCAGTGACCTATGCACAGTCACACAAAGAATGGCTGGTTCCCATTTCTCCACTCCAAAAGCCTGAAAAATCTGCCTCTATTTCCTCAGTTGTCTTTTATGCTTTAGAATTATTTTTTTATATATATACATCACCAAAAAGACTCATTCAATTCTTCTCAGGCAAAATGATCTGGAACCAGAAAATACTGCTTCAGATGTGTTATCAAGAGCTGCTGCTGCTCTGACTGGACAAACACTCATTAACAATTTGCTGGATTGCAGGAGGAAAAAATATTGCAGAAATAACTAACAGACTATTTTAGTTTTGTTGGATTAAAAAAAAAAAAGGTATACCTGAATGCAAAGGCATGCCTCTCAAAAAGCCATTATGTCTTCTGTAATTTCCTTTAAGGTTTTTGCTTTTATAAACTATTTACTTTTCCAGGCTATTATGATCAACAAAAGTAACTGCACTGGAGCCATCAGTAATGGCTAGGCAGACATTAAATTCACCACAAGTAAATTTAATCTTTCAGCTTGTTCAAGGAAAGACAATGAAAGCAGTGCCTTTAATTTATGATATTGTTTTAACATTTAGCTCATTTGGTACAATACAACTGATGACCTTATACTGACCCAAAAAACCCTATAGCTGTGATACATTATACTTCAATTTCATGCACAAAGGAATTTTTCAGGAGTTGCTCATATTTACAGGTTAAGGCCAGGAGGCCCCACTGCTCATGACATTCCAGCTCCCACACAGGAGCTCTCTAACTTCACCCAGGTTTGCACTGACCCCAGTAACTTGGAGCTTACACAAGTTTTTCCTAAGTTTAATCCAGATCAGGTTTTTCCCGTAAATTCTGCACCAAACTCAACGTTTCAACTGTGTCAGTCTTTACTTCAGAACAATAAGCACTAAGGACTAAATTTAAATTTAAAAAAATTCTTCTATCATTTACTTTGATCATTAAAAATCAGTCTCCAATCTGAATTCGCTTAGTCTAAGATTCAAACCTTTGCATCTTGCTATGCTTTATATCTAATGAACATACAATTACTTCTCACTCATTTAAATACTCTGGTAAAGGATGCTAAGATTAGCCTTTAACCTTTTTTTGTTTTTTCAATTAAAAATTAGACTTCAAGTCTCTGACTTCAAGAGACATTGCTAGTCATGGTGTCTAGGCCCTTGGTAATCTGTGGCATCGACACAGCAAACAAAAACACTTGACAAAAATCAACCTTGATATCATAGCTTCACCCTGAAGGAAAAAGCTTCACAAACAATACCTTGCATAGCAAATATGTGGCTGTTTGTATGCCACAGGCCTGACAGTGTGTATTAAGAGAAAACAAGATTAGATGAAAAGTCTGACTTTGATTTATTTTTCCCTGCTAGCATTCCAAAGCCAGTGCCAGTGTTGGAAAGAGAAAATAAACTGAATTCTCTGCTGACCAATATTTCTTCAATAAAACTGTTAACTAGATTTTGATCACTGAGCACTTACGCTGGGGTACACGCAAGCCAGAAATAAAGAACCACCTCTCTTGGCAAATCAGAGTGTTGGCCTTTGCCAATAGCCACTTGTTAATTTTAGTCAAAGACATCAGTGTTAACAACTGATGATTTCTCTTCCTACAAGAGACAATTTGCATCACATGCAAAGATATTAACTCAGTACCTGTTTTAAAGTGACAAATGCAGTGATGCAGAACTAGCCCGAGCAAAAAACTTTAAAAAAGCAACCCAATACCACTAGTTTGCTCTTCAGTTTGCACGAATATGGATATTCCCACTGCACAGTTAACACTGGCAATGAGACACACCAAAATCTCTTCCTAACAATTCAGAAATATTCCACTTTTCTTGCAGCATGTCCCATTCTAAGTATGAGAAAATTAAAATCAAAACCCAGGGAAGAAGGGTAAAAAATGTTCATTTGCAGTTATTGTTGGTTTTAAAGCCACCTTGGAAACAATCTGTTTCTGCTCCTGAGGTTTGACATTGCATACCTCTTATTTTACCATAGTTTCCCTACTAACATTTTTTCCTCCTGTTTAGGGAGCAACCAAATAGTGACAAGCTTTTCTACAGCATCTGATGTTTTCCAAGTGCCATGTTTATAAATATAACTGCAGATGCAAACTATTCTTGCCACCTGTCCCTTAAAATGCAAGGCTGCCCTTTAAATGTTTATTTTACCTGAAGTTCATCCATGTTCTGGAAGTTAATGAGCCTCCCGAAACTGCTTCATAAATATCTTCCTTTCTGCAGCACTTCTTTTCTATAGAAAGTGTCTGGGGAACCTCTGTAAAGATCATTCATATGTAGTAAGAGCCATAACCTTTCACCAATTTGTGCACCTTAAAAACAGAGGAAGATTCTTGGTAGCAGCTGCATACAAGGTGAGCTAGCAAGCAGATTAATTGAGGAGTGACATTTCTCTCCCATATTCAAAATACAAACAATTATAGGAATGTAGAAGGGTATTATATTTGCATTATATTTACTTCCAGGCTGTCTGACTGTTGGCAGGAACCCAGGCTTGTACTATATTGGCCTACTGAAAGCATATGTTCAAAAGCAACTCAGCAATGCCCCTGCTCCCAGCCAGATCTCACGAATGAAGAAACAAAAACAACAACAAAAAAACCCCACAAAGTGGAAATCTTACTAATTGTTCTCAGTGGGAACAACTCAGGGATGTTTGTTTCACATTTGTTGTCAAACATTCTTTTAATATAGAAAGACCTAAATTTTTAATGTTTACCTTCTCTACAGGCCGTGTTCACCAGTACAAAGGAGAACAGCCCTGCAAACCACGCACCAATCCAAACAGCTGGAAACGACCCAGGCACAGCTCAGGTCTGTGCTAGATCTATGCATGTGTGTCTCTCCTGGAAGGAGGAAGACGTTCTTTGTGAACTGTCACACCATCAAAAGGAGTCAAAGTTATTAATGCTTACAGTGGGATGCAACTTGGAAGGCTGCCCACCTCACTGCCTTCATCTTCGGCTTTTAGCTACTGAGCATGGGGGTGCAGGGGCAAGGAACAGCCCTCAGGGCTCTCTTGAGCACACCTTAAGAATTCCAGCCTGCTCATTAGTTGTGGTTGTAAATGAATCAGGTTTCAGAACTGTTTTGCAACAGGAAAGAAGAAGAGCATAAAAAACCAGATTAAGACTTTGTTTAAACCCTCTTCAATTCAACTAAATTGCCCTCACTTTCCTCAGTTCTGGACCAAAAACACGGAGACAGATTCGCTTTTAAGTTTTATCTGTACATTCATATTCCCTTCAGTGGTATCACATGGGAATAATTACACTGTGATTTGGTTCAGTGCAGAGGAATCTCGAGATTTATTTTTTTTCCTCTGAAGAGCTGTCAAGGGAAACTAATTGTAAAGAACTCTTTTGATGACATGCTTTTAATGGCAATAAGGATATGATTTTAGCCTTTTTTTTCCTTTTTTTTGCATTCCAACCCTGCCAGAAATCTTTCCAGACTGTAGGCTGCTTGTGAATGTGGATAAAAAGCTCATCATGTGAGCAACCCCACTGGCATCAGAAACCCCCATGACAAGCACAGGATTAAGCTGCTGAGAGGAGGGCTCACTATCAACACACCTTTTGGAAAGCGAGGTGAGAAGAGGGATACCAGTTAAAGAAAAGCTCTGACAATTCGGCATAAGTTCAGAAATAAATATGAGCATCACTTTAAGGGTCATTACACTCCTCATAGTTAGACTGCATATCACAAAAATTATGGTGCACCTTCCCCTACACATACCCAGTTGTCCCACAGCGAAGTTGGTTTTCTATTAGAGCCCTCACTCTTAGAGCACTGGTGGGACTGTACCTGTAACCCCAAGTACCAAATTGGATGTCTCAGCCACTGAGCTGACAACAGTTTACAGAGAAAGCAAAACAAAGCCATTTGCAGTCCCTGTATGAATTCTGTAATACACAGAAAACAAAAGAGAGTGTGTGCATTTATGTGAGACTGTGTAAAATAGGGGAAATAAATGCAGATGGCTTGACCTGTGAGATGTGATCACAGTCTATGTTTAAGAGCATTTATGGAAGGGCAACTGATGCTTCAATATTAAATGATTAAACCTAGCTATGCACACTAAATTCATCAGCCCTGCTTGTACAATGCTAACTCTTGTTCAGCTCAACTTAGATCTAAAACTCTTTATAATTTATTAAATAGATAAATTGAATGAACCACAGAAAAAACCAAAACAAAACAAAACTGAGGAGACTTTCTGAAGAACAGTTTATTAAAATCTTTAGTAATACAATCTCAAGCTCTTTGCCCTCTATAAACTCCTACCTGCATTTTACTCTCCAGCTCTATTCTCTCTCTAGACTGCTGTGGTACTGCTAGTGAAGGGCAGCTAAGAGAAAGGCCTCCTTGTTTCATGCTAAGAGCCAAAAATAAAACACACACATATGAGACATAACAGGTTTAATCCATATGCCAAATCTAAGGCATCAGTTCCCTCTCTTCATTGAAAAACTGGGCACATTTAACAAAATTCAACTTGGACTCAGTAATTCAGAAAATGAATCAAATAAAGAGCAAAACTATATCTCTGTCCTCTGCTTACATATTAAGCAGCTATTCTTGAAATGGGAAACCTTAATGCACTTAGTAATTGAATTTGAAGACATGCAAAAAAAGCTAAAGGCTAAGTAGATGTCTTGTCTTCTCTCCCACATCGCCTACCCGCTACATCACTAACATTTGCCATTTCCCTAGTGCATAGAATTGGTTAACAAAGGGATAAAAAGGTGTTGAGATGAAGGTGAGAACCAGTCGAAAAAAACAGCTCACAAGCTTGTCATTTAGAGTTAAACCTGCAGAAAATAATGAGCCCTTCTGCAGAGAGATCCTATTCATAGTCAGACATCTTAAAAGTTGCAGCACATTGTCTGGGTTTTGCTGGCTCTCATTTCCAGGCTTCTCACCACTGGCAACGCACCCAGTGAACACTGCAAAAACAACTGCTGGAAATGCAAGACTGTCAACTGCAAATGTAGCAGACACTGCAAAACACTACAAGCTCCAGAACATTTAGCCTTCCAGTCACAGAGTATGTAGCCCACATATTTTATCACGCCTCAGACTACGTTCTGTCAAGCAAACAGAAAAGAATATCTGCAGTCAGAGAAACAGATCAAATCAGCTTTCTGCAAAGAAAAAAAAAAAACAACAAAGGAAAACAAATGCTAAAAGCATAAAGATATAGTTTCTGTAACTGAGGACACACAATGTGTTCAGTTGCAACGATAATGGACTTCAAGAAATACCTCAGAGAGTTTACAGTCTCATACTATGTTTTTTAGTATTTCTAGTGTTCAGCAACCCATTCTGTGCATGGGAGTGATAGGAAATGCCTTTTGATCTTCCAAATTAGCAACAAAAGTATGGCAGTAACATTAATGCTGCATTATTATTTTATGCTTCCAAGAAGGGCAAAAGCTCTTTAAAAAGTATCAAGGACATGGACTGGTGTGTGTCCACATCAGAAGGCACAGTACTACCCTAACAGCTGTACCACTGCCTGATACCTCTCTGCCTCCAAGAGCCTGCACGTCACACAGAAAGGAGCAGGACTCCATACCACATACCTGTAAGAGCTGCCCCTGGAATCACTGCAGCGCCCCAGAGACAACCAGTTCCTCCACTGAAAAGCTGACTCCCTAACAGCTTTGAAGCAAAAGTTTAATGTAGCAAGAGGAAGACTTTTTAGCCCAGAAACAATTTCTACTGCATCAAACCCCCCACAGTTTGGCATATAGTAACATTTAGAAGCCAAAGAAAGATCAGTCCTCAAATAGATCTAATATAAATAAGGTACTAACCCTTCTCAGAGAGCACTTAAGCACAGACAAAGAGAGGAAAAGCAAGATTTAACCCACCATTACTCAGCCTTTGCTTTCACTAACATGTATTTATTCAAACATAGTTTTCATTGCAAATGTTTTAATGACCCCCACTCTATGAGTTCCATATCAAGTTCAGTGCAAGTTCCCAAGGCAACCTTCAGAAGCTGCTTTACCAGAAGGCCCTTACAACTGTGTTTATAAAAATTATTCTCAAGTATTACACAAGTGGGGTTTTTAAAAATCAACTTATGAGTAAGAGTAATAAGCAGCAAGAAACCTCAATCAGTTGGAGGATTGGTTAAGATATTAGTTTTATCCTCAGAGTCTAGGAAGTTGACTAATTGCCTCTGCAAATATCTCAATCCAAGCAAGTCTGGTACGGCTGCCTGATTAAATTCAGAAGGGTATTGTTTCTACTACCAGAGCTGCTCTGGGAAAACCATAAAAGAAACCAACACAGAACACCCAAAGACCCTTTTTTATATTATCAATGCACTAATTTAAATATTCCCACATACTGCTACAATTGCATTAGTAGTCTGACTTACCATGCCACTGCAAAATCATCGTTTCATTCTGAATTTCACCTATTTATCTTTGGTCCCTGTGCCACAGACCACCATGAGATATCATTCCAAAACTGCAGGTCTAACTGACTAATTTTGTTAAGAAGGGTACCTTCATGCAGGGGTACATCAGTAACTGCTAATCACAGCAGAGCACCTCCCAGACCTGCAACATATTCAGGGAACTGCAAGTGAATTCCTACCTCGAAGATGTCTCATTATTGAGCACTTACTTTAAAAGTTTTCCTGCTTAAGACCACACTGTGCTGCTGTTATAAGTGGAAGAAGAGATTCCCCACTGTTTACACCCCCTTCAATTTATTGGAGTCACCTCCCAGCAATCAGTGATGCTTTAAAGGATACAGGTGGCTACAATCAACTTATTAGCTTTAAAATCATTACTAACTGGTCACCTGAGGTTACCTGAGTGCCATCCTTAGGAGTGAATGCATTTTCTATATTTATAAAAGATGCTGAAAGCATAGAAAACAGTAGGAAACTTGGTTAACAGATGCTTTTCAGCTTTGATGCTTTTGCTCCCTAAACATCTCCAAACCTTGTTTTACTTCCATAAATCTCTTCTTTTGCCTTTTCTAATGTTTTTTTCTACATTCAGAGCAGGCACTTAGTACTTGTCCAAAAATTACCCTTCTCCCCTGTATCTCCCTAGCACCATTTTTTCATAAATCCTTCTCAGGGTGCTGACATCCAGTACTCATCTGGTCTGGTCTCAGCCTGCCCAACATATTGTTCCTATCTTTGTTGGCCTTATCCTATCTTACAGCAACACTAAGAGACTGCAGTAAGGATTGGGGTCCTTTTTATGCTTTCTTCATTTCTTCCAATACATCTCATGTAAACTTCTGCAGGAACATACCTATTAACACTCCCAGTGAATGGCAATCAACACTATGTCACCTAACAAAAGGCATAGAAGCTCAAAACCAGACTGCTCCAACAGAGCATTCTGTTAATTGTAAATGCTTGACGTTTCAGAAAAACAAGGAGAAAAAGTGTACATTCAAGCTACAAAAAGCTTCACTTCCTCATAACACTTCAGCTAACTTTTTCTTGGTCCTTCATATTAGTTTAATCCTTACTTTACTCTAGACAGAAACAGTTAAGCACTAACAGAGAAAAGATGCACTCTGCTTTTGTAAGCTAAAAATGAGTTATACTGTAAAAGGCTTCATAAATAAATCCTGAAGACCCTCTTAATCCCCCACTCAAGTACATTTTCTAGCACCTTAATAAGAAACATTCTAGTCCATCAGCCTCCACTGTGAATAACAACACTTGAGTATTCCACCTTCTACAGTTTATGAGCAGGTTACAGAGGTCATCCTCCCCAGGACATCCTTCTCACATACCTCAGATCGCTGCCTTGTGATCTGTCCACCCTGTTTTTCTGTTTGCATTTCATGTAATACATTAAACTAGAACAGTAACAAAAATTTTGAGTATATTAAAAAAAATAATAATAAAAATAGGTATTTGACTGGCATTTCATGTTACAAGCTGCTTTTGCTTAGTGACAATTACTCTAAGCTGTTTTTTCCACTTCTAACATTGCTCCCAAATCACTGACAAGAAATCGCAGGAAAGGATAACTAAACATAGAAAAAGAAAGACATATGTTGAAATCATATCAGATCTTATGTTATTTCTTTTGACTTTACAGATTGAAGAAAGATTTCAACAACGCAAAGTTGTTCTAATAATTCTGCATTAATAAAACAAGCCAATATTAAAGTAACAGATGATATTGTGCACACTGATACAATTAGTATTGTTTGGAAAGTTTGTTCCTCTCTAAAATGCAGGGGAAGGGCATAAGGCTAATTAGCAAGACCAAAGAGTAGCAGTAACTCAGCTAGATGCCATTTTTTAATTGTCTTCCAAGCTTAAGTCAAAAAAATCTCTTTAGTAGCAGCCTCATTCCATAGCTGCTCAAACACTCAGCAAAAGCACTCGGCTCTATCTCAAAATGGAAATCATTAAATATTTTACTAGATTAATGCAGGCCTAGATCAAAGGTAATTATTCAAATTCCCTTATTTCAATCATCTATAACAAGTTACTTTCTGCAGCATTGCTGCTATAGGTTGCACAGACCATCCCAGAATAAGAGTTGAGAAGCTTGTTTGAAAGTGTTCAGTATAAGGGTTTGTACATTTTCTAATGTTACATGTTTTTGATGTTACATTTCATTTATCTCATCCGAGATATCCTATGACAGGCATTGGGGTGCCACAGTAAAGTTTGGTTTTTTCAAAGAGCTGTGACATCCTTTCCTCTCAGGCTAACAAATCTACAGACCCACAGTCAGCAATGTCTCCCTTCATGGCCTTCCTGCTTAATGAAAACAGATCCCCAATACACAGGATCAGAGCAAAAATGGCATTGCAACACGATCAGTGAGACACCATCTCTGACTGCAAAGCCTGCACTGCAGCCTGTGAGCTCCAGAATTATACATTCAGTGCTTCCAGTCTTCCACGTTTTTTCCAGGAATGAAGGGCAGCACGTTATTAATAACAGCCTAAGGCAAATGGGATGACATCACCAGCATTCTCCCACAGACATCCCTGACTTCTCAATCACGCTACTTGTTACTCTCACTTTTTTTTTTTTTGCTATCTCTTGTAAAATTTAATGGACATTTAGATGAAATATGTACGAGACTGTTACACAGCAAAATCTCAAGCAGGCTGTGCCTCCTGTGCAAGCAGTCATCTTCCCTACAGGAAACCTTTTAGGTGCATGGAGCCTTATCTCCTCATCTGTAGTGAAATTTCACAAAAAAAAAGAAAAAAAAATCAAATACTTCTGTTAGTTTGCTGGCTGAGCTTCTTTTTAGCAATTATATTTTTATCCTTTGTGGCACAGTGCAGGTTATTTGAAAACAGTATGTGCAGAAATGCAATTTTGAGAAACAAAGAATAATAAAAACCAAAACCATAAAAAAGTCATTTGAAATAAAAGTCTAAAAACACCAAGGAGAGACTGTAACTTAACTTCATTTACTCCTCACTCCTAAGCTTTAGAAACATCTGAGACACATAGTTCTGACAGAGATTCAGAGTACCTAGTGTGTACTCAAGAGTCACTGAGATAAGAATATAATTTTTATGTAAAATAAAGCGTCGTCAAGAGAGCCACACTGAAGAGTGAGTCACTCTTTTGCATGCCATTCTTAGCTGCCAGTGCTAGCATTAGTTATATAAAAAGAGATGTAATATTAAAAAATTCAATTAAATTAGTGTCTCTTTGAGCAAAATGTGAATAGGTATAGGTCAGAGTTACATGACACAGGGATGGAACAGTGACCAAAAAAGCCCAAATAAAATTGTTACTACCTTAGATATTTTCACAAGTTAATGTGAACAAGATTAGTGATGTGCATTTTTATTTTCTGTTAGCCAGGCTACCCAATCTGTGGAAAATGTCAACAATTCCAGAAAAAAAAAAAAAAAGACCTGGCAGAAGAAATGTTAGGCTACTGCTTAGTTTTGGAGGTGATTGTCCAGTGTGGTTAAGGAGCAGAAGATTAAAACACACGGAAAGGGATGCTGACCAAGTTTAAGGCATGGAAAACCACAGGTAGCTATTAAACACAGAAACCACAGTTTTCTCAGTAGATCTATGGGCTGAAAATGGTTGAAGCCTCAGAAGGAAATGGAAGGCATTGTCATGCAGGCTTTCCCTTTTCTTGTTGTTTATGGATGCTGCTCAAGGCAGGACATCTTTTGTCTGATCCAGTACTATTAGGTAATAAAAACTGGTGAAACAGAAAAACAGACTGGATAGAAAGACTACAAAGAGCACTAGATCACTGCCTACAACAGATACAATCCAGGTGGAAGTCAAAAATCTCACAGAATCTGTTACCAAACAACATTTGATTCAAATTCACTTCCACATCTAATGAAAGTTGGTGGCAACACGACAAACCTCAACCAGCCTCAGTCTGTCACCACCTGAAGAGGCAGATAAGGTAGGGTTCTGTGGGATAACGTGACTGTTGAAAGGAATTCTGCACACAGCCAGGTCAATAATAAAGTACCCTGTAATCTTGTCTGCATTTTTTTCTGTCCTCTTGCCCCTCCACTTGCTCGTTTCATTTGCATACTGTGATTGGCTTATTGCAGTGTAAATTGTTCAGGGCAGGAACTGTCAGGGACATTTGCAGAGGGCTCCACACAGCAGGTACCATTCGGTGGAAATGGTAGGAAATCAGACAGTAGAGCAGCTGAGGGTAATGGCATGTTAGTAATCTTAATTCTCTAAAAGCAGCACTAGACCTAAAGTGAGCAGCAGAAAGACCAGCAATGCACAAGGAATTTTACCTCTGACACGTGGCTACATGACTCACGTTTTAGCCCTTTCTTAAAACTCACTTTTTCTAAAAGGTAATTTCTTCATGCACCACGGCTTCACTTATTCCATATTAACAAAAATCAGCTGCATAATAAAGTCCAAGTTTAGTTTTTCACGTTAACCAAATGCTCATCATCTCCAGCAACATCCCAATTTCTCTCCTTCTTCTCCAGCTTCTCTCTTCCATGTCTCTTGTTGCTTCATTTTGCCTGCAGCCCAACTGAATACAGTAAATCCATCAAAAGAGCTCTACTATTTCTGTTCGTAAGGAAAACTTAACACCTGAGCCACTGCTGATTCACCTTAAATCATGTTAATGCACAGAAGGCAATGGGATTGGCACAATTATGGGCCATCACTGCAACACAGGGGGAGCTTTGCTGCCACTGATTTCAAATGAAGATTCATTTTCTTTTGGTAGCCTTGTGTTCACAGCATTTCTAACTTCGATATTCTACAGTTTTCTTTACTGCTCACAGAAAAGTCCAGGTTTAGTGTTTCCTCAGATCTCACTTTGGTTTAGCGTCCTTAGATCTCAAGAAACAGGTACAAAAATTAGCTCGGGAGCAGCATTGTTTTGTCTCTGATCAGAATGTTAAAAGACAATTTACAGAAGAAAATCATCTCTCCTAAAAGCATGTCACAGAAAAAAACTCTATTTTCAGTGGTTAAGGACAAAAATTCTTCCTTCTTCATATCTTGGTTTCCATCATAATATAGTAAAAAATTCAAAATAACACAATTCTAAATTTAGCTACTTTGATGACACTGTTGATGCCACATCTCTACTTGTTCTGGTGATATTCTTAGAGATGTTGCCAACTTCCCTAAATTCTTATCTACCAGGGCAAAAATTAAGGACTCATTTAATCTCATCTGTCTTTGTGAAGTTACACCAATTCACATCAGCTCTAACTTTGACTTACAACTCAACACTGCTCTCTCATATAGCTCTCAGATTTCTGAACAGATTTTCTTATTAATATTTTCAAAATTTTATGACGTTTCTGGGCCTTCTGATTCTTCAAATCCCATCTGTGCCATATCACTTGCATATTATCAAATAAAATTACATTCCAACAGCTTTATATTAATGTAACACCACAAAATGTTCCTGAAATTGGTGTTACTGACCCTACTCTCTAGGTAAAATCAAACAGGAGTTGCAAGGCAGAGGGGAATTAAGCTCTCAATCCCCATTCGACACAAAATAAATCATATTCCCCCCTGCCTTTCTAAATTCTGAGATGTGTGTACAAGTAATCTTTTGGAGTAGATCACTCACAAAATTATTCTCAAAACCTCTAGCATCCAGGGTCTGAAAATAATGTGGCTAAAGAGAACTTGTCTGATTTGTCTCTCAAGTGCAATGTGCTGTTGTTTTTCTTCAGTCCCATGCTAGTTTCATACTGAAGTTTTTCTTTGCAGTGGCACAAAAGTGCAATTTCTTCTGTCATATGTTGCATTTTTAGCATACTTTTAAATAATTAAGTGAGCAGAAAGGGGAATATTACATGGCCTTCTCATTATTACCAGTTTTTAACTCTCTTCCTATTTCGAAGATCATCCAGTTACCTGTCTGAAATAAGTGCAAGCAACCACAGAAGGAAAAAAGTTGGTTCCACTTCAGATCTCAAGTCTACTCTCTGCTATACAGTCTTTTTGTGACACTTTAAAGGAAAAAAAATATTTAGAAAAATAAAAGGAGATATTGTCTACCTTTGGAAAGCAAGAGGAAACCACACAGCCAAACTAAGCAATATTACTTCATGAACAACTAACTGGTTAATAAAACCAGAAGACTTGGTTTCCACATGAAGAAAATGACAAAAAAAAAAAAAAGCTTTCAAGTTTTTTTAAAGCCCTGAATACCTCATACAATCAGAGGGTAAATGGAGAAGTTTAAAAACAAAATAGATGTGTGGATTATAGATAACACTGACAACTTGAAGGCTATCAGTATTTCCAAAAGAAAATGCTTCATCTCGCTTCGTTTAGTGCCACCCATGACCAAAAGCAGCAAACAAATAAGCCAAACTGCACCAAGCTTTCACCCTTCCTCCCTCATCTTCCCCTCTTACAAATGCAGAGCTCTGGCTCCTTCCCCAGGCTTGCCCAATTGGTAACTGAAGTCGATTTCTGAAGCCTCAGGCAAAACACCCACATGGATTTGTTTCCTTATGGTGGCAGAAACTTGGGCTGGATGCCCTGAGCGAGCACAGAGTGCCAGCCCGGTGAACAGCCGTGGAATTTGCACCTCTAGGTCACGGTGCAGCTGAGCTGGCAGCAGAGCTGGCCTCGTCTGCCGGCAGTGGGAACAATAAGGCACCATCTGTCCCGTCTCACTCAGCAGCACAAGCAGCTGAAATGAAGGATCCAGCCAGAGCACCAGCAAGAGACTGCAGCAGGGAGCTGAATCCATCATGGTTCAACTCATTCAGGTACTTACTCTGGGCCTGAGCCGAGAGAGAGTCTCTATTTCAGCCCTGTGGATTCTGCTGTCCTCACACCACTGAGGTATAATGACAAAGCTCAGAACTATAAAGCACTGCTTGTCAAACACCATATGGCTGCTCTGTCACCAGTCACAGGAATCCAGTGATCAAAGGTCATAGTCTCGACAAAAAAATATATACAGAGAGACAGAAAACCTGGCATTTAAACATCGTTTAAGTAACACAGAGCACTTTTATAAGCAGGAATTGTGCCCATTCAGTGGAGCTACAGACTTACAAGCAGAAACCATTTGCCTTATGGGTGGATACATCAGGAAAAGTGTATTTTACTTAGCCCTTATTATAGTACAGAAGTCAAGAATGAAGACAGAACATAACAAAGCCACCAAAAAAATTCAAAGATCGCACTAGCTGCATTTGCTTGTTCCACCTGCTGCCAGGCTCCTCAGCTTAAAATTAAAAATTATTATAAAACTCAGGAAGGAAAATTTTTATGGTTTAAGGTAACTTTATTTTATTAGGGCAATTTTAAGACTCATCTGTCACTTTCAGCATCTTTTTAAGCAATATGATTTGACATATTTCATATTTTGAACATATGGGAAGATAGTAACTTTCCTTAGCCTCCCATTTCATCATCAGCATCTCCTACTGCAGTTCAGATATTTGTGTTGCAGCTTCTCTAAAAGGCAAAACAGCGCATATGGCCAAAGTACATGGATTTAACTATACCTCAGCTATCAATGTTTCTGTCCCCAGCTGACTGATGCTAAGGAATGAAACATCAGACCTTACAATGAGAACTCAAAAGACATTTTCAAAGTCAGGGCTACCTCTGCAAGGGTTTTTCATCCCCACAGCAAGTGTTTTGTATTATCTGCATGTGGCCATTCAAAGTCCTCACTGAGATGAAGCAATTAGGACATATTCATCCAACCAATGGAGGTAATTTTTTGTAATGGAAGGAGGGGAGTAAGAGGTGAGGAAGGAAGTGAATACTGACCTTGTCAGAACTGGGTTTTTTCCCCCCAAAGCAATGAAAGAAACATTTTTTCAAAGAAATAGGGGGTTGAGCCAACAAATATAGCATTTGCATAATAAGTCCCAGCAGGCTACACACTACAGAGTAAATTACTATAGGGAAATACTCCATATAGATGATAATTTTGCTGAATACTCTCTACAGAACAACTAAAGTGTAAAGATACATAAAAGACATCTTTATTCATAGAAATCATGTATATATCTCCATAGATGTAAAAATATGTGAGAAAACACATGATAAAACTTACATAATATTGAAAAATACATTATATGTCTATATGAATATTATAATATACTGTTATTATCCATATAATACAATATATATGCAATACAGTATATGTATTATGAATATATGCATATATTTATATGAATGAATATTTATAGATACACAATATATATATGTATTATATATTAAATATAAATAAAATCTGTGTGTAACATGAAGAAATTTGATAGAAAATTGCAGTGCAACAAGCAGTCATTTTCTAGGCAAAAAGCCCAGCAGGTAGAAGACATTAAGCCCCAAGAAGTCTTAAAGAAAAGCTCCAGTATATTTTTTCAGACCATCACATTAGATTAACAGTGTGAACAACTGCAAGTAGAGAAAAGGTTGAATATGGAAATCAATAATCTTCTTCAAAACAATATGGAGATACTATCAGGCTTATGGAATACAGCTGCAGCTTTGTATAGTAACAGATTTCTGCTGTCAGTGTCCAGCAACACTTAAAACAAGGGTTGACTTGCTTTCCTCAGCACTGTCGAAGACTGGCTGTATTTTACCTAACACCACTGTAAATGTTCGAGAAATATGCTTACAGCCCTTCTTTTAGTAACTCAAAATCTGTGACAGTCAGCTTTTCAGCAAGCCAAAAGGATCACAGAACAATTCATCAGAATATTTAATAAATACCATGTAAAAAAAAATAAAAAAATAAAATCACACATCCCTCCTATAAGGCTGTAATGTGAACTGACAAATATTTTTTCTAAAAACATCATTAGCCTCAACCTCAAACTACAGATTCAGTTACCACATGATAAACCTATTCAAGACTCCAGATGGAGTTTTCTATTCCATTTTGTTCATAAGCAGTATCATGACAGTAGGTGCTGTCTAGCACAGCCAGTTTAACTCTCATGAGCACCTCATTTAACTCCACAGACCTCTTAATAACTTCTGAGAAAATCTTTTATGCATGTAGATCTCAAGAATCAATTTGAACACAGGTAAAAATTTAAACTCACTGTACCTGGAAAGATTGTCATCTCTGAAAGTGTGTTTTGTTTAGAAGCACTGGTGTAATTATGGCTTCCAGTCAGCCTGGTTGCACATTCACTCCTTAATACACCTCTGATAAAGTTACAGAAGAGCACATAAATTTCCAGCACTGTGCCTATGCCACTGCTCTATTATTTTTCACCACCGTTTTTCAAACACCACAACAGTGAAAGAATGTAATTGTAGGAAGCTAAAGAGAGCAAAGGACTCCTAAGTCTGTCAATGATCTGTCACTCTGTGGAAGGTGAGACTCTTCCATCCTTTCTCACAGGGTGCCACCCTGTGAGCAGCCCCCCTGTGTTGAGAGAATGCTTTCAGATAGAAGCACATAGAGCAGACTGTGCTTTTCCATGTCAGCTTAGCTCTATCCAAGCAGAGTTTCTGAAAACAGAGTAACAACCGAGTTGTTTCAGCAGTGAACCACGCTCCTTCGGCCTCCTCGCCGCATCCTAAACTGTTACACTTGGAAATGACTGTGCATCCGAGTACAACTGAGCCTTTTCTCCTTCTTTTCCAGGTAACGTTGCCACAGGGAAATTACCTTAAAGCAGGGCAAAACTAAGCTGAAAAAGCAATCCCAAACTTAGTGCATTAGGCCACACATTTCAGAGTGCAGCAAAACACAGGAGCCATCAGTGCTCACTGTTCTGGATCGGGCTGCAAGGCTTAGCCAGGAATTGGGTTGGAGTTACATAAACCCTAATTCAGAAAGGATTTCAGCTCATCGTCTGGTTCAGCTCACACAATTACAGAAGAAGCTTTGTCAATACACTGAAAAGATTTATTCTTTGCAAACGTTCCTGTTGCATTTACAGTCAGAAGCAAACTGGGACAGAGACAAACGATGCCCACTGTGCAGGCAAAGTTTCCAGTGCGAAAGAGTTTGGGCTCGTGCTGACACACCACGAATGACAAGGAAGGGAACCCTCCTAGGTTACCAGGGGGAAAAGAAAAAACACATGCTGCTTCCCCAAGAGCTGTCAGCAATTACTCTGCTGAGTGAAACAAAGGGGTTATTAAATACAACCTTTTTAAGTTTTTAGTTAAAGCTGCTATAAAATTCTAGAATAACTGGCCATTCACCTTAAACCACAGAAGTGTTTCAAGCAAACTAATTGATTGATTAAAAAAGCATGAAGACCAAAAAAAAGCTATTGTCACCTTGCATTGGTTTGAATGCCTCAGGAGGTGTGCAACTAAGCAAAAGGCATCAAAGGAAAAGCTCTAGGCTCTCTTTGAGGTTATGATCTGCTAGCCAGCACACCTTCTTTAACACACAGGTATCTACTGCCCCACAGAAAACCCCTCTAAACCCTACTGAGTAAGGAAAGGATCAATCTCAACTGTAGCACATGTTACTGGACTTAATATGCCTAATCTAAATATCTTTTAAGTTCTCCATCTTTCACTTGTTCAAAGTGCTGTTTATTCCAGAAGTTGGACTCTGAGGCCTGTCTTGGGTTACACAGACAAAAAAAAACCAGCAAGAGATTTGGATAAACCTTTTGGAATTACATAAGATATAATACCAAGCCAAATGACTTTGTTATTCAATGTATATTAATATTCAAATCCACAATGCTGTTCTCTCGCACATATTGTTTAAGAGCTATTTTGACTTGGTACTATTTTATGGAAACATACAATTGACTTATATATTCAAGGTCTGCTTGATGTAAGAGAATTCTGGAGCACCACCTGTGGAAAAAAACCCCAAAACTCTACCTGTAAAAAAATCATGTCCATCAATCCCAACTACGGGGCCTGAATCAGAATTCAAATATCTCCAATCTCTGGCATATCTGAAACACACAGCCTTGCTATTGCAAGTGATACTTCCAAGTGCTACTGATGATCTACACATTTTCACACTTCTGTGGAAAACTATTATTAACTAACACAGAGTGTTAGTCAGGACAGAGAAACTGCTCCACAGCAGTTTACCTTCAGGTTTCCTCTCTGTTACATTCAAATAATTGACAGGCATGCAAAATGGCCTGGTATGACTTTCATTTGGGGCCAAGGATGTGCTGCAGGGACACACTCACTCTTACAAAATGCATTGGCACGTTCATTATGGGTCTCTTGCCTATTCATCCTGAGAATGTAAAAGACACTTTTTTTTTTGTCATATGGGAATCAATATTCACATATGAGACTTTTATAATTATACATTAACACTCTTTCTCTCCAGTACTGGTCATAGCACAGCTCTTGGTGACCACAAAGAGATTCACCTGCAGCATGCAGCAAAATCCTGTTTACTCATTACATCATTACTCATCTTTTCCAAGCAGAACCATATTTAACAGACTTCTGAAAAGTCAGAAGATTTGAGGGGTGTGAGTAGCAGAGTAAATACACAGAACTGAGAGATGAGCCAGCAGCTAAGCACAGTAAGGGCACACCAGTCAGTCCATTAGGATATCAGACGAGAATTTAGCAATCTCTCACGAAAACAAGCAAGAATTTTACAGGTGGGGATTTCAGGCACAGAGATCAAGGACTTTAAAAGTCTATGGCAGGCTTTAAAAGTCTGTGGCAGAACACAGATGCAAACCTGAACACAGCCTTTCTGTCATCTCTTGAACCAATCTTTGGTGTTCTGGTTTTGGATCTTTGAAATTCTTTAGAGAAAAGAAAAAAAAAAAAAAGGAAATTGTCTGGATACCTTGGAAAAACAGAATGACATGTAAGGCAGCTGTGGGAGCATTAGCAAATCCTGAGAGTAAAGATAAAACAAGAAAAAGTACACATTACTTTAAACCTTAGAAAAGTCTAGATTTAACTCAAAGGGAAGAAGGCTGAGGGTTCCCAATCACTCTAATGAAATGCTACACTTACTGAACTATGATGCCATGAAACTTGGTTTCTGTCCCATCAAATCACACTAAACCTGCATTTCACCACAAGATGAAGTTCAGCTGCTTAATCTACAAAGCAATGCCATTTTTTGCCAGTATGTATGTATATTGTCTCCTTAATTTTAACACATTTTCACCACCTTGAAAGCTAGCAGGAAAGGAGAGCATCACCTTGAAAAACTCATGTGCTCAAAACACTATGAGTAAAATTATATTCTGAGATGAACAAAGCTTTTACTGCATTTTAATTTCAATATGCTTCTATTTGTTTTCACAAATCCAGTTATTTTTCTATAGTGTGACTTGCCATGACCTGTAGTTTCACCCACATAGACATGTTTCAGCTATTAGATGCAGCTAATTAGTAGCAAATTACTTCAACACTAAAAAGGAAAATAAAGGAGATCCATTAACAGTAAGTAACCATGAGAGAAAAACGGGTAGGAAAAAACCCAAATCTTCAGATTAAAAAGATAAAAAAGTAAATTTTTCTTTCAGAAATGAGAAAGGATGTTTCCTAGAACCCTATAATGTGAATGGAAGTAGCAGGGTACCAGGATTCCTGTGGAAGAAGCCTTACAAATAAGTGTGAGATGATCATTGAACTGTGGATGGAACCTCAGCTAAAGCAGATGTCAAACTGGGGCATGTCAGCCATTTAGGAAGCTAACAGATCTCCAGAAGTCAAGTTTTCCCTTGATATACTGCAGCCTTTGGGATCAAGCTATTTCAATTTACTCTCAGAAATTTTAGCCTGAGTGCTTACTGGTGTCACAGCTCCTTTGAAATGGGGATCAGCCCTGCACAGAGATAACACCACTGCAGCATAAACACCTGCCAGCTAAACTGACAGCGCTTCAAAGATGCCTCTGGACATCAATCCCAAAAGAGCTAACAGCAGCTGAGTTAAGCTGGAGGTTCACAAATAGACCACATGAAGAGCTACCTCTCTCAGTTTAAAGTTTCACTGTCAACAAGGTTCAGGAAAGTAAATTATATATGATCAAATTCCTGCTGTTTGAAAATAATTTTTCGTATAAACTCAGTAAGAATTTACAAATCATATTCTAAATTTAACTAATGCATGCATCTTGTCAGTCATACCAATATACAAACACCAGTCAAGCCTACATGCAACACAATATTATTGCTACATGAGCAGCCTCGAAAATCACCATGGCTTTCCTAAGCTGAGACACAAATGTAATGTGGTATCACTTGGTTGTTACCAGTGGTGTAACATTACAGCCAAGCTGAGCAATGACAAGTAAGCATTTCCTGTATTGATCTCAAAATACATCAGATTATGAATCTGAAGAAAAGTGCATAACCAAAACAAATAGTACCTTCCAGTTATTCTCAGGAACTTCGTGCTAAACAGTCACGCTCCCATGCAGTGAATCCAGCTGTTCTGAACTTTTCATTAGCATTTTTAACTAAATAAAAAATCATAGAATCAACCAAGTTGGAAAAGACCTCCGAGATCATCAAGGCCAACCCTTGATCCAACAGTTCTGTGGTTCCCAGACCATGGCACTAAGTGCCACATCCAGTGTCATCTTAAAAACCTCCAGGGACAGTGAATCCACCACCTCCCTGGGCAGCCCATTCCAGTGTCTGATTACTCTCTCTGTAAAATATTTCTTCTTAATATAATTTCTTCCTATAATAATGACATTAAATTAAACTAAAAAAAAAAAATAAATTTGAGCTAAATTAGCAAGTCCTCCACACAACCAGAACAGGGAAGTGACAGGATTAGGGTTGCACTCCCTATCTGCTCATCCTATTTGTTAATCAGTTACTTTGCCACTTGTAAAATGAGGCCTCACTTCTTCAATCAGCTCTTTTCTGAAAGACTACTCTCTACTCAAATATTTTTGCAAGGCTATTACGTTTTACAATGGTAAAAGGGTGAGAGTGCAGTAGAGAAGTGGACTACAAGACTCTTTGGAGCAACATTCTGATATTTCTGTTATTACTAGCCAAATAAGATGAACACAGGAAAAAATAATTTCTTTAAGCCAAATAAATACCATTTGGTGTATCTTTTAAAGCATATAGAGCCTTTAAATTACATATTGCCTTTTCTGTTTCTTTATTATTCCCTCATATCATAGAATCATTTAGGCTGGAAAAGATCTTTAAGATCATTGAGTCCAACCTAACACTGCCAAGTCCACCACTAAACCATGTCTGCATCGATACAAGGAGATGTAAATCCAGTCAGAGCAGTGATACTGCACATGGGATAATGTAAAGTGGTGTAAGACAGGAAACAAAGGATTTCATAGTCTGGAAACAAGCAAGAGACAATGCAGAGCAGATACAGAATTTCTCAGGAAATATGTTTAAAAAACAAAATAGTTTTCTCGGGTTCCTGCATGATGCAGACATTTAAATACACAAAAATGAATGTCAATATAATTTGGGAGCAAAAGTTAATAAAAAGAGAGGCTGAGCAGCCTGACACTGAAGGCTCACCAGGCAGGCCAAAGAACTTTCTTCATCAAAACAACAGCACACCCAACCCCTTCATTTGTGAACAAGAAGCTACTCAGGAGCAGCAGTTTTTTGTTACTCTGCTTATGTAGCCAAGTGCAATCTTGTTGCTCACTTTTATTTAATCTGGCAACACAGCAAAGCATTCCAGAGGAGTGGAAAAGTCCAGAGCCTTACTTGTTATTGCTGCCCACCCATAATGACTGCTGCAGCAAATGACCTGGAACACCAGGGTAAATAACACTGAACAGGGCTGCCTTGTGAGGGAATGGACAATTACCTCATGTAATCAAATCAGAAGCTGAATATTTAGGCTCACTCCGATATCTTGAGGTACTTTAGCACAGGTACAGTGGTGCACAACCACCCCCTAATGAAAATGAATGCTGAAGCATGTTTTTTTTCTGTGGGAGACCAGAGAGGAGCTCATCCAGCTATTTGAATGCACCTATGTGATGGTTAACTTCCTTTTGCTTTATCATCATCTGCTCTGCAAGTTTGATCCTTCTGGTATATCAGGACTCAAAAGAAATGCTGAATAATGTGGGAAACATATGTAACTATTTTACAATTTAATGTTTGAGAAACTTGAGGTAATGTCATTAATAACTATTTACATTTATTTATAAAAGTATATATGCAAAACAAAGTCCTAAATAAACAAACTAATGTTGCTGTGCTATCACTAGCTATTTTTTATGGCTCAGTTACAGGAGCCAAAAATCTCCACTGTAAGGATGCAACAACATCAACAACAAAAACTCTTTATAGCAAAAACATTCTGTGTTTTTAATAAGTTGCTATGGAAATATTTTTCCTTTTATAATATCAAAGCAGCTTCACATACCCAAGCAGAAGATTGGTTGCTCAGACCTTAATTTGAGAGGCTTTTTCCATTTACAGATGGTAACAAGATAAACCCCTTATTTTTAAAAAATCCCCCAAATCCCCTGTTATAAGTCAGTATAAACAAATAAAAAAAACTAAATTGACACCTCAGAAGATAAAGCACGTAAATACATGTTGCATCCCAGAAAAATGGAATTTCATCAGTCAGACAAGTTCTGCAGTTTGGTAGAAATCTATGAAGTTCACAAAGAGAATTTCTCAGCTCAGTGCAAAAAGTGCATTTCAAGGAAAAATGGGATATCAGGTAACACACGTTGGGATGAATAATTTCTTTGCCTATGAGTACTTCAGCAGTGCTCAGGTACACGCAGAAGATTTTGAAAGCAATTGAAAAACAAACCTACTTCAGCACTATTACATTTCACAACACCACAAGATAGCTCAAAGGTGAGGAGATGTGACAGCAATTAAATGTATCAGCCCCAGAGTCCAGAGACTGGGATTCAATTTGCACCACTTTTATAGACACCCTTGGGCACAGAACATCTACACCCATTCTCCGCTCCCTGTGAGAGAAGTGGCAATGAACAGCACCTTCCTATTGCAGGAGGAAGGGTGTGGGGATAAATACATGACACATGTGAGGCATTCAGACACCATAATGGTGGGAGTAAAGACAACTCTAATGCAGGGAGAAGACTTAGTGCTGTGCTTGTACATACACAGCGCCCTTGCCTTCTGAGATCTTCAGGCAGACAGGCATGTTTCAGAGAGACACTGTCTCCCTAAAAATAGGGCACAATTCCACACTGCCCAAGTTTCCAACATCACCTGAATTCATCTGGGCAGTTTCACTGCAGAGGGATATAACCCAAACCCAGACAATGACTGCTGAGACAGCTGAAGCAGTCAGGGAACCAGCTGCTTTCCACATTCCTCTGCCAGCATTTGCTACTCACACAGAGCCTGTGGTTTCTCAGGACTGGATCCATCTTCTCTTCCACCATCCCTGTTGAAAGCATAGTGACTTCCACAACAATCAAGGACCATTATTGCTTCAGTTATCACCTCCAAATCTGCCCTTCAAAAATCCAGCCCTGTCTTCCTTGGGCTAACCTGAACGTGATACAGCAAGCACAGCTGCCCTTACTGCTGACAGATGCCAAGAAAACTTGTCACCCAGAAGTGATATGGATCTTCCTGTATTGTCCCTTCAGTCAATCTGCAAGCTTGTGGGAGTGCATATTTAATACCTATTAAAACCTTCTAGGAGTTACCCAAGAGGAACAAGGGCAAATACCTTCGTAAGGATCCTATCTTACCTGCTAGGGAAAGATGTTTTGCTTTGATGATTCCTTTCCACTCCAAATTTACTTTCACTGGTGGTGTGAAATGATACATAAGGTGAAACTACCAACATTTAAATGGGAAAAAAACCAAACAGAAAAAAAATTCTACTGATATATTTATGGAACTTATGGACATTTTCAGAAGCCAGACTCACAGATATCTGATGATATAGCTCCCATGAAGCCTACTACATTAAACACCTTTTTCACCTGCCTTTTTTAATTAGAAATTGAAAACCTATGCTAAGAGAACCACTGCGTCAAATTTCAACAGAGATGAAGGACAAATAATACTTTTGTAAAAGGCAAATATTTATTTTATTTTTCAAATTACTGCAGACAAGATTTAAATAGGCATTTCAATAGATATCAGAGGCAATATATTGATGATTGCCTAATACTAGCACATTTCAAATCAAAACACTAGAGAAATATATACTTAGTGTTCTAATGACACAGAGCAGTTACACCATTAACCACTGAACCCTAAGGACATTGGCAAATGAAAGTGCAAATAGGTGCAGGAGGGCAGAAGGGAGATCAAACAGCAGTTTTAGCTCAAATAGTGCTCATGTAGTGCATCACAACACCCCTACCAACAGGGCTGCTCTGCCCCAGCTCTTACCCTCCTGTGAGGATTTAATTCAGGCAAGTGCTTGCAAAAGTCTGAATGTGACTATCAGAGGAGTTGCCCATCAGCATGAATGTCAGTGCTGCAATCAAGCATCTTCAAAAGTCAGAAACTCACTTTGCCTCAAAGTACTCTATAACTAAACCACAAGAACCTAGAACATCTGCTTCACCACAGGAATAACTGCAGGTGGCTTTACAGATTTTGATTTATAACTGGTATTGTTCCACTTTCTTTTTTTTTAATTATCATTTTTCTCCAAAGTACGTACAAATTTTTTTTGTAATAACTAGCAAACCCAGAAGTCAGCAGCAGAAGTGACATGTCTAATATCTGGTTCAGCACTTGCCAAACTATACAGAAGAAATTTTTTCATTCTGTCAGTACACTTTGAATTTACCAATGGGTGTGAGATAACAAGACAACCACTAGAACTGAACATGCTACTAGTAATACAAGGAACACGCTTTTAGATAGACCTCCTAGGGAAATAAAATTGGAGATACATAATCAGGTTACCAGTCTTATTTCAGAGCCCTAAAACAGTATTTTCAAAAGGGTCCAAAATCATCAAATCCACCAAATCACCCAGCTGTCCCATGATGACTAAACCAAAGGCAGAATAACCCCTCTCTGCTTTTTCAGGCACAACAGAGCAATGAATAGAGCTGAAGTGATTTTCCCAGTAGAGATTGACAGAGATTGCAAGAAAAGTCTAAGTGGCAATAGCTACTAATCTTACCTCTATCCACTCTGACTGACAGCAGAAAAGTGCAGAGCACACTGTACACAACATAATCTTCCAATAAGCCTCTTCTATCCCTCAAATTCCACGTTTACGTACATTTCATTGAGTCACCTCTGTGCAAACTACTGATAAACTAGTTAAAAGCAAGGGGTTTTAATACACTGTTTTATTAATATTGCTATCACCATCTGAGATAGTTTTTCTTTGCTATTAACTATTTGACTTCTCCACAAATGTTGTAGCTGTGCTGTTTCTTAGTGTTCTTCCTTTAGCCTTGATCAAGTTTCCACTTCCAACATTATGTTATTATAGCATTTAATGTTTCATTTAAACTGTATATATTTGTATTTTCAATACTACAGATTTTGTTTTGGTTCCTCAAAGCCACGCCCAGGAAATAAGACACTTTGACAGTGTGGAATAAAAAATCTTGATGTAAGTGAAAATGTAAGTGAAAAACTTTTAAAAGGAAATTTGAGCACAGTACAGAGATCATGCAGCAGAAAAACCTGCATATTGAGACTATGCAGTGGTTTCAAAGATCAGTTCTCTTTTTAAAGCTCAGATGTGTTCATTTGCAAGGAGTAGAGACCTTGGTGATTTAAGGGGCACTATGCCCTCCAAAGAAGGTACATCTCTACCAGAGCTGGCTGAAAAAATGAAAAGCCTTAAATGAATTCCAATTACATAAAATGAACCGCTAGATCTTCTCAACCTTATTTTTCATTTTCCCTTAAGATGTGTGCCTAATATCTCAGTAAATTCAAAGACAAGCCTGAAAAGCTGGTACAGTACACATTTTTGACAAATAACACTGAATTAACATGTTCTTTAGCTATTTGAAGCTGTGAAATTGGTTGCTGGTTGATTACAAACTAAATACATCTTCCTAGCAAACTTCAATACGCACTCTCTGTAACTAACCAAGACCAGATAAAGGGATCACCCTTCATCCAAGCCAAGATTGTTTTAAAATTTTGTTCCAGGCTTCCGTGCTAATTCCTGAAGAAGATTTTTTCATGAAGCTTTCCATATCTCAGACAAAACCTGAAGTTTGTTAGCAAGACCAACCAGAAGAAACCAAATCCCAAATCCCAGAATGTTGCAGGTTAGATTTCTTCCAAACATTCATCAGCTTTCTCATCTAAGCTATCTTTTTTTACCTTTCATATAATGGAGTTGGTACCAATAACTATATATGGTTCATAGACTAACTGTTTATACTGTAAACAGTGTTCCTATTTAGAAAATTAACTGAAGACCTTGGTACTATATAATGCATTTGGTAAAACTACAGATACTAGTCTCCTGGTATCTTCCTGTTATGCAAGAAATAATTGATTTATGAGATTTGTTTTCACCCCATTGTAAGGCTGAAATGGTATTTTTCACTGACTAAAAAATTCAAATAAATTTGAATGAAGAACCACTACAGAGGTTTGTCTAGTCCTTATTAAGAAAATATTATTTTGGCCAAATTAAGGGAACTTTCAAAACAAAATACTGTTTCATATAAAAAAATCTAGAGTGCCCATGCAGTAAGAGCAATGTGCTATGCTTCTGTTCGCTGTAGGTTTTTTTACAAATTACCCTTCCAGTTCTGTCCCCTAACATCAGGAGGATGCTCCACTTTCCAGTATCTTTTGCTGAGATTCAGAGTTTACTTTTGATATAGTAAGATTTGAAGCTGGACTGCAGTTGAGAAAAGTCTCCCACCAAGAGCTGGATTAGTCTTGCAGGTTGGAATCACGACCACCTGAAGCCCTGAGCAGGAGGCACAGCCTTCACACTCTCCACTCCAGAGCTGAACTGGGGACAGACTGGCACATCACAGACCCATTTTCCCACCAGGATGGGCTGCTTCCAGAAAGGTCCCACCTGATGCCATCAGAGCAGTGTGGAAGGAGTCACTTCCCCCTCCTCCATCCTAACCTCCTGCCTCGCAATGCTGGTCAGCCCAGAGTGCAGCCCTCACTCATATACCTGCCAATCTGGACATCAAATTAATAATATTAAAATATGTGGATGCCTACATGTCAACATGTTTTGAATAAGAAGTTTCAGCACCGCACAGTAACATTTAGAACAATTCCATAGACTAATGTTGTACAACACAGACAACTTAGTTTTTTAATTTCCCCCCTTCAATTTACTCTGCATTTCCCAGATGAAACAAAATTATTTCCCAAGCATTTAAGGGAATTTCACTTTATTGGCTGTAGAGTAGGGTTATGTGAAAATACTAATTTTATGTGGTGATGACCAAAAATAAGAGGATATACAAGGAGACTGAGAGGAAGCTGAACGTAGTGATACATTCAGAAGTAGAGATTTAAATTTAGGGAATTCCAAACAGAAGATCTATTGTACAGTTCTCTTTTTCTCCCCATTAATTATTCAGAGATGCCAGACAGGACAGTATAATGTCAGCATTAATTTCCATGTGACTGAATATGGACTTATGGTCCCAAAGTCAATGTATGCATATGATAGGAACGGATCCTTAACTCAAAACAGTACAAAGGAGCAGACAGACACATCATTCTAACCCAAATCTACCAATACACCACTCTGAAATACTTATGTTAACCAGCTCTAGAATACCACCACCCTTTCGCAGCTGTTAAGCACAATGCAAACAATTTCACTTTTGTTACACCTTCAGCAAAAGGTGTTACCGTCCCTTGTGTTTCTATCCATAATATTGTGGTAGGCCCACACAAAGAGTTTAGGAAATCTAATGTCAAATTAAAACAATTTCTAAAGGGAAATTCTGACTGATGGAAACAGATGTTACAAAAAACATTCCACCTAAATTTTAATGGGCTCATAACTAATTCTCCAGTTATCTCCTATTGGCACTGTCTTCCAAAAGAACCACTCTGTCATCAGTGGCTAGTGGGCAGAACAGTTTCCCTGATAATCTCAAGAAGCTTGTTAAAACTTTTGACATTATGATAAGAAGATACTAACATCTTCAAATTTTTGTTTCCCTGATAATCTCAAGAAGCTTGCTAAATCTTTTGACATTATAATAAGAAGATACTAACATCTTAAAATTTTATACTGGCTTGAATTTCTTTCTTCTTCTATTCTACAATTCAAATCACTTCCCTTACATTTAATCTGAAATTATTTTTTAATTGTTCGCTGTTTAATAAAATCAAGATCATTCTGGTTTGAATGTTCATAAATAAAATATTCCTATATTCTATACAACAGGAAGCATTTGTCAGATTTAGTGTTGTACCATGTGCCAGCTATGCAAGAAGGTCTTCATATTTATATGCAATTTTCTTTTACTTTATGAAAAGAGACTGCTTTAAAACTACTAACTATAAGATCAGTCTTTGGGGACAGTGATACCTTAATTGCAAGACCAATCTCTAAGAAGATCACGTACAAAGACAGGGAAATGCAGGCTTCAAAGAAAACTATCTTTGTGAAGCCCTCACTGTTATTAAACTAAGAGCCTGGGGTCTTAGGCAGTAATTTAGAGGTTGCAGCATGTAGAGATTTAACTGATTTGCACTCTAGAAATACCAAAAATTGGCAGACATTAACTGGGGACATTTGTTTTATTACAAGCAAGATTAGAACCCAGGTTTTATTTTTGTGCAGTCTTAGCTGCCAGAAGGACAGTGCCAGTTCTGTTATTAAGAATAACGGTGACATTTTGCAAACAACCTAAACTTCCTTTAAAAAACCCCAAAATATACAGTCATACTTTTTTTTCCCCTTGACTTCATTAATAATAAACACCACAAAAATACTCACATCTCAGGTTTTGAATTATTTCCTTAGAGAAGCCACTTCCTTCCTGAGCCCATTCTGCCAACGGGAAGGATTTGATTTTTCATTCTGCCAAAACTGCAGCATCAAAATAAAATGAATTTTCTTAAAGAATTCATACTTTCTAGCAGGTGCAAGCATGTTGCTTGTTCAGTTAAGCCAAGGGTCTGGAAATGGCAGGTACTTGAATATATCACTGCCCAATTACCCAACCTAAAGCTTCAGAAGTGAGGGGAGCATCAGCAGTCAGAAGGAAACACGAGAAAACGCTACATCAACCACAGCAGTTTGCTTTTTTTCTTTGTCTATAGGGGCATCCATTATATTGAACATCAATTTGACAATCAGAATTTATACTTAGTTTTCAGGTGCTGCTGGGACAAAAACCTCAAGGGCTTCTCATCCATGAATATCTCCAGGCACTGACAGTGAGCCAGCAGGACTTACCGGAAGGATGGAGAACAAAAGCGGGAGAAAAAGTGCAGAAGGCATTAATTTACAGAAAATCCCATGAGACAAGGTCAGTACATCGGTCACTGTCTGTCTGAGGTGAGAAATTCAATAAAGTCAGAGCCCAGTAAATCTCCTGATGGATCTTGGTAACATCTTTCATTTCAATAACAACTCCTATGGCTGGCACAAGGTAAAAGCACTTTGTGATAAGCAGCTCTTGGAAAGCCTGAGACAACTGCAGTTGCCAGCCTCAAACTAACCAGAGATAGCTCATTGCCTTGAAATGTCTACCAAAAATTGAAAACTTCACAAGGTTTTCATAGGAAAGCCCCAACTGTGTAGAATTAATTTCTTAAAACAAACTCTTTATTTGTGTCACAATACTCTCAGGAGTCCCCATCACATCTGGGGACAATTTTATTCTGACATCTATGGCTATATAGGTGAAGAGGAGCTATTCTTCCTTAAGGTCATATGAAAAGGGCATAATCTTTTCCTGGTAGTAAAACCTTTTACTACCACTTTCTTCTACACAGAGCTCAGAAAGAGCCTATGCTACTTCAGCCCCATCAAACCAAGAAATTCAAACAATGTTCCTTATCAGAAGCAGAATTTAAAAAATATAGTTCATTCCTAATCATTGTGATTGCTAAAACAGTATCTTGCTCTGTGTTCTAGGAACAGGCATCCAAGGGTGATCTAAAGTCCAAATGCACATTTAGAGCTCAGACAAACTTTTCTCCCCCTCATATTTCCAACTGGTGGGGCAGGAAGCCTCATTTAGGAAACACATAAAAGGACAGAATTTAATATTTAATAATAATCTGACCTAATCAACAAAACTTTTGAAACTAAATGAAGCCATGGTATGACATTTGTTTTCTGTGAAACTGGTTACAAATTCCTTGGTCTTAATTTCACACCAGCAAACATCATCACATACTTTTTCTCCACTGATGCATCTAATGGCATTAGGAGTTTGGAACACCATGAACTGAACTAATTCTGTACTGAAGAAGTCCTAAGGAAAAAAAGAATTGACGGCTACACACTCACAAAAATTTTAGATTAAAGTTTCGATGGCAATTGCTGGACAATCACCTGTGCTGTGGCCACATAATAAAAAGCTCATAGAAGAGTCTTAAAATTAATTTGAATTAATTCATTCTGTGATTTCCATAAATTAAATATTTTTACTAAATAATGAATGAGTCCTATGACCAGAAAAAACTCCTTTATGAGTTAACATACCATGTGTTGTTTCCCCCCATAGTTTAAGCATACTAATTATTATATAACAAGCAGCAACTGTTTAACTCTTTGTATCAAACCACAGTTAAGTGAATGGAACCAACAAGCTTTAATCTGCCTGATGCCTCAAATTCTGTGTCCGTTTGACTTCAAGGTGCCCAACATGCAAGAATCTTCTGTCTGTTTGCTTTCTTTTTTTTTTCCTTGAATCTTCCCATTTTATGTGGAACCATTCTAGAAGTAAATATATTGAATAAAATTAATTTGACATGGAAAAACTTTAAAAGGTGTCTTTAGAGAAATTTTAAAAATATGAAAGATAAATATTAAATAAAAAGGCACTGAGTTGAGACCTGCATGACCTGCAGACTCTCTCCTGTCATAAACACATCAAGCCCTGTAATCTGACATCACCAA
Source organism: Lepidothrix coronata (assembly GCF_001604755.1). Lineage (NCBI taxonomy): Eukaryota > Metazoa > Chordata > Aves > Passeriformes > Pipridae > Lepidothrix > Lepidothrix coronata. Next base: position 925,408 of record NW_016690295.1, read on the forward strand.
GGCAGGTAACAACTTGTGACAACCAGCTGGCAACTATGCATAATGTTATGCTATTCTGAAGCACTGGGCTATTTATATTCACCTTGTCATTACCCAGTCCAGCTCATTACATTGTTTTGTCTGCAGATGGCAAACACATATGCCCGTGGAATTTCATTAAATCCAGGCCTTCTAAACTGCAGAGTAGCATTGTCACGACTGGGACCACTCTTCTTGGATTGCATTGATTTTAAAGGAGTATTTAAAACCCCACACAGAGAAGCCTGAACTGGCTGTGAACAGGCTGTTCTGCTGGTACAGCACAGGGCAAGGCTGGGTGTCCAGAGGCAGGGATGACCCCGGCAGGGGAGCAGCCTGCCAAGGAGTAGGTCTGCTTAGTCCAGGCACACAGCAGCACAACACAGCCACTGTCCTTTGGTATCAGCCCAAGGATCCCATCACTGCTGCATTCCATGCCAAAATTCTCTGGAATCAGGTACTTACAGTATGATTTCTGAATGCATAGAACAATGAGGTTTGACCCAGTGAAGGCTTCCATTCACCACCACTGAGATGACTGTAGGATAAAATCCTGATAATTAAAAAAGGCAGACTGATACACCCTGAACAATTACAATTTATTTTTCACTTGATCTCAAGAGAGCTGGAGACTACTTAAAGAGTTTTAAAACATATTATCAGAGCATATCAGCTGCTTCTGGTCCATCTTAGTTTTGTGGGTAAAAACCAATATGCACATTCAAATGCCAGCATATGGTATTGGCTTGAAGAACAGATGCCCTTTTGGATCTCCAATGGGTAAAGGATAACACACCAAATATTAAAGCAACCTTAAGAGAGGTTCAGGTTACCTATGAAACACTTAATTCTTCAACATTTTTTGACACATTTTCTACTTTAGATAAAGCCTTTAAAAATTAAAACAATTCCATAATCTTTACATTTCATGGAAGTATCTGAAAGCATTCTTCTACATGGAAGTATCTGAAAGCATTCTTTTCCCTTCCATTTTTTTTATTTCCCCCTACTTTCATTTTTTAATGGAATGAATAAATCATGTTGTGTTTGTGAAAGGCATCAGATCAGTAGCCCCAGAGACTCATGTCTAATTAAGTTCTTCTCAGAGTGTGTGACTTCTTTTTTCCATTATATAAACAGAGGATGGCAACCACCCAAATTACACTGAGGGTACCCACAACAGCCAACATCTACCTGCCACTGAAGTCAGGGGTCTCCATGCCTTGTGCTATCCATTCTCACTTTTCCCATGTTATCAGAGAAGGCACCTTCATACAGACACCTTCACCAGCAGGAATTATCACCTCGGTAAGGGAAGTGCCCTTCAGCTCTAAGCCACAAACAACCTCTGTCCCTGGTGTCCCACAGGGAAAAACCCTCCTATGCTTGTAGCTTCCACAATAAAGAACAAAAAACCAAATCCCTCCTGTTCATGACTATTTCTTTATAATACTGGGAATCTGTTTTTAAGCTAAGCTGTAACCCAACTGCAAGCTTGTAACAGAATACGCTGAGGTGACCCTGACACTACTGTGATACTCCTAATACTGCTAACCCACCTCTGGGCTCCTCTCCATCTCACCTCTTGCATCAAGTTGGGAGCCATCAAATTACTGCTATTTTACCTAAAAACCCTTCAGATTTCAAAGGATAATACCCACAACAAAGCTCTAAAGCTCTATGCATATAGATATGCATACATACATACATATATCTGTAGCATGCCAATAGCATAAAAACACCTTCAGTGTAAAGAAGAAAAAAAAAGAAAACTTGTGCCTTGTGCATAATATGCCATCTCTGTGATGCTGCAGTGAAATCTGAACAGAAAAAAAGAACCCATTCTGATATTCCCACTACCCAGTGGAACCAGCAGACTAAAGGAAAAGCTAGAACTGAAGCATTACTATTGGTTTTTAGTGTACATAATGGGTTGTCGCTCAAAATTCCTAATTGGCAACAGAATTAATTTCCTGAGTTCGTATATAACATAAATTAATATCTCCAATCTGCACAGAAATATTTTGTTTGCTTACTAGCCTCCTGTCTTATGTATTATTTTCTGGTTCAGCTTCTGCAGTGTTGCTACAACTGTTCATAATACAGCCTAAGTCTACTTTGTAAGAGGGTTTTATTTAATGAGCCTTAGTATCCCAAGTAAAAGGCTCAGTACAAGGAAGACTTAACTACCAGTGAAATAGGGGATTATTATTATAGATGCAACTAGAACAAAGAGCCAGTATGTCAATGCATTTATATATACATTCACAAATGCAAAAGACAATGATATTCATGCTAAAACACCGAGATAAACTATGACTGTATTTATTTTAGCAGTACATCTTATTTTTTGCTGATCCAGCCAACCTAAAAGGGCTACACCACCTCATAAGAAGAGCTAATGTCTAACGTGACACACAACAAAACATCTGTTAGCACACACAGGGAAGGAAAAACAAGCTTCATTTGCTTGCTAGAAGACACAGCTTAAAACTGGCCAACCTCACTCATGTAATTAGCTCTATTGATTTCAGGAGATTTAGACTGACAAACCTTTAAAATGGGGTTGATCTCATCTAACTGTAAACACAAAGTGGATATCTACATGTGGGTTAGGCAGCTTAAGCTCCTTTTACAGCAGGCACCCACATGTGGGTTATTAAACTTCAGTCTGCCTTACTGTCTGTGGAGAGAAGCAGGTGTTTTATGGAGAATTCCAGAGGCTTCCACGTTGGGTTGAGTTGAGCCCCTTCCCTTACAGGGAGTCTTGATACTTTCCATCAGCTAAATCCTTCTCCCATTCTCTAGAACGCTCATATAAGGGAAAGGAAGTAAAAAACAGAGCCCTGCTGTTCAGGGCTTAAGGCAAAACAATTAATACAGTGCAGAGTCTTTTCTCTTTTCTGTTATGAACAAAGACAACTCTGAGTAGGAAGAAAGATAAGCTGAGCTCACACTAGGCCTGTGAATGTGTTTTTTAAAAGTATCCACCTTGGGGATGGTTCTGCTCCTTCCTATTCTGCAGAAAAAAAGACTGTTGCTGCTTCAGAAAAGGTCCCATGAAGCACTGATTTTAAATTAACAATTTTAAAATTATCATGCAAGATAACCAGTTACCCAAGGGAAACAAAATACTTAAGTGTTAGTGAGTCACAAAGTCACCCAAACTGCCAACCAAAATGATACTAGAATTAATTTGAAGTACTTAAGTTTAAGAATACACTTCCTTAAAACAAAAAACAACCTCTCGGATTTTCTTTTTTGTTTGTTTTTTTTTGTTGTTGTTGTTGTTTTGTTTTGTTTTTAATTTGAAAACAATAAATGATTTTCATCATTTCCATGATTTTTTCCCCATCTTCTATGCTTCCATGCAAAAACCAACCACTTAGGGCAGCATTCAGGAGACTTGGGCAAGGAATTAACAGAAGACCCAAGTACATTTAATTGTCACTGGCATTTTACTACAAAAATTTGCACTAAGGCAGGTTACAGTCTCACAGAAACTTTCAGGAAGAAATGCAAGAGACTACAGAGGAACAGAAGACCCCCTGCAACACTGGGACTTCCTTGTCTTCCTCTCTCCTCTTACTGGACAACACCACGTGATATGGAAATGGAGAGAAATACCCAGTCTGCCTACTGATGATCTTAATTCAACACTTGCCTACAACAGCAAACCATGATGAACCTGATACATACAAGCAACAAAGGGAGAAATGTTTTAACATCATGCCCAAAAAACTACTCAATATACTGTTCCTAAGCTATAAACAATGGCTCTACCACATGTATTCAAGATAGAAAAAATTCAAGTCAACTCCAGGCTAAGCATACCTTTCGAAATAAATCCTGGCCCTTCACTGAGTCAAAGAAAGGGACAGACTCTTGACCAAGTTTGTGGATTTGGTGAGGGTTTACTTTTTCCCTTAAGCTGTGATCAACTAAAAAACCTCAGGCAAAATTCTAAAAGTTATCACAGTAAAACTATTGGTTTGAGTCAGTAAATGTACTAGGAAGAAAGCCAGCTCCTAGTACTGGTTTCTCTCCATTCTGTTGTAGAAATACATTTGCATGTGGGTTTTGTTTCCCACTTCTTCCTCTCAGCTGCAAAAGAAAATAAAGATACAGAAAAGCTGCACTGGAACTCTCTCTCAAGATGGTTATTTCATAAAAATGTTTTTCAAAGATTGCCTTAGAGTTTTTGCAAGGGAATAAATGCATTTTTCCCGAGGTGAATAACTAACATTTGCCCTCTTCATCTTAACTGGCCCACAGAGACAAGCAGAACTCATCAATTCGACTGCCATAATAAATTTTAATGTTCTGCACACACATTTTGTTATTCTTACATGACTGAGGGGAAAAAAACCCACAAATTTTTAAGAACGAGGAAAATGCTACACGTTCATAACAATCTAGAATATACAGAATAAACCAGATGGGCTTTTCTGGATTCATAAAAACTCAACAGTAACTGCTCCAGCCATAGCTTTCAAAAATGACTCAAAGAACAGGCTACAGATTGGTCTGGATAAACAACGGGGTCAGAGTGGAATTAATTTCTATTAAAATGCATAGTGAAGCAGATTATACTAATGTCACTCAGGCTGACTACTGCTTTACTGACCCAGTCAGTAGGATTGCAGGAGTTATTAGGATTAAAGAAAGAGTACAGTACCATGTAATTCAGAAAATAAAATATTTTGTCTGGAAAACTTCCAGGTCTAATAGAAGGAAAAAAAAAAAAAAGTAACTTTTAGCAGGGAATTGTGCGTGGTGGGAGGTTAATCTAATGCAGCATACATTCTCAGGATCAGAAAAATCAAACATGCAAATCTCGGATGCTTCTGTTCTGGAGAGTCATTATGGGAAAATCTATGTGTGGAAGAAGAAACGCATTCACAGAGCGAGCATTTCCATTAATTACATTTCCTTCTCAGTAAAGCCCATTTATTAAACTGAGAATCTATAATTCAGCAAAACTTGAAGGTAGGCAACTTAACTTGGAATACTTTTTCTGAACTGCACAGAAGCACCCACGGAGTAAATCTGCAGAACAAAGAGCTGACACCCCTGACTTTGTTTGTACCTTAAGGCATACAATAAGCTCAGCTGAAGAATCAATAGCTTGAAACATTCCATTAGAAGGAAAGCGTTCAAGGCACTGAGGCCGTTAGCACAAGCTTAATGAAATTAAGATATTAACAGAGTAAATGACAACCCAGCTCTTCTAAAAGTTGTACTGCAGTTCTGAGTAAAGAGCATCTTACTCAGGCAAAGGCATAAGGGCCAGTGTTTCAGGGCTTTCAGAGGCAGTGAGAGGAAGGAAAGAGTTTTTGGTTTTAAGCACACTTGAGAAACTGGTGATTCCTGGAGAGAGATGTATTAATAATTAAACAGGGATTCCGGGTTGAAAAAACAATCGATAATATGCATTAAAATCAGACATCCCGAAAAAAATTGGCAAACGTGGGTTTCAGAGGTTATGTATTCACACAAAGAAATTTCTATTTACATCCCTCATATCTGTCATTACTATAGCAAATAAATGCTATACTCAAGAATTTTTAAACTGCAGTTCCTTACAGTGTTATGTTTAAAGCTTGTAGTCATTTACAAAATATTCCTTGTAACTTACCAGAATTTTCTTTCTGTTCTTCTAACAAAAGATTTAAGTGTTTGTATTGGTTTGGGTATTTTCGGGGGGGGGGGGGAGGGTTGGAGTTTTGGGTTTTTTCTTTGATTGTTTGGTTTTTTTGGTGGTTTGTTTTGTGTTTGTTTTTTGGTTTTTTTTGTGATCCATGTGTAAAGAATTTAATGAAAATGAAATTTTAAAAGAAAAACAATTGCCTTCTGTCATTAAGTTGCTAGGCAGTTCTTCCTAAGGCATGAATTAAAATGGATTTTACTGTGGAAGTATCAGCTCACCATAATGAACACGAATTCTTGTTCACTTATAGTACTGCTACAATTCTTAATAGCTTTGTTGCTTTTACAATGATTTTTCAGATTTCATTTGAGAAAGTTCTCCTAACAAGGTAGAAAACATTTGCTACAGCATTAAATCAAATTACAGAAAAACATAGAAAATATATGCTTTACAAAGCAACCAGACTGTATTGAGCAAATGAAATAAGATTTTTTTAGAAGTTTCAGGCACTGTCAAGACAATTCATAACTCTACAAAAGCCTGCTAGCTGAAATTTTGCCAAGGTAATACAAAGTAGCAGAGTTGACAGTACCAGAAACTGATAGACTATCAAGAGCTTCTCTTGCTAGGCCAAACTGCACAATTTTATTTCTTTTTTCCTGAACAGGACATGGTAACCCTGCAAATGTGCCTGCTTTGCCACCTTGAAATAGCACACAATTTCAAACAGGTCGACTGAAACTACCTCTGTACCATAAAAAGTTGTTCTGCAGAAGAAACACAGCACCTTCCTTGCACATCTTTATTTCTTATTTACTAATTTAAAGGTATAAGGTGGTATTCCTTGTGAAACGCAAAGCAAGAAAAAGAACTTCATCCAAACTGGTGACAGAAATGAACACCACAAGGGCCCCAGTCCAAACGTGCCCACGTGTCACAAGGTCAACTGGCATTTTACCAAAGCAATTAACAGATAATTTGAGCACAAACAAGAGGAGATAAGTATGTCCTCTGACAAACAAGGTTTCTAACAAAAATAGCAAAAGAATTTCCATTATGGAAGCAAAAAAATGCACTTATTAAAAATGTAACAGCACTTATCTTCCTCCTGCAAACATTCTTTCAGCAATTCTGTTCATTGCAGAAAGTCCCAAAGAGTGTCAAGATTCTGTGCTTTGTTTCAGAAAAAAAATATTCATACACAAGCTGATTACAATAGATCCCAAACACAATTTGCCATGTAAATATAATGACTGATTGAATTTGACAAGCCTCCTTCTAGAACAGTAAACACTGAAGCCTTTGTTTAGGGATATTAATCAGCTCGGTGAGCTCAACGTGTCACCTGTGCCAGAAGGGAAGAAAAATCATCCCCACCTGCTGGTAGAACAGCCACCAGTCATATCAAAAGGAGGCAGGACCATTAATTGAAAGAATTACTCTAGATCCCAGTTATTCAAAGTGGCAGGCTTTCACCAGAAACCCATCTTTCCTGTAACTTATCACTCCATTAGCAGTTAGCTAATGATCCTGCAATAATGATCCTGCTCTGATGGCTGTGGAGGCCCAAACGGAAATCTGGAAGAGCTTTCTGCAAACTGAGAACTGCAAATCCCCGTAGATGTTATAGTTGCCCTCCAGACTGGCTCAGGAGCCTGCATATGCTCCTCAATATAGAGTAAAGACAATGTTGACTACACTGAGAATACTTTTAGGTCCTGTAAAGCTGACCTTGAATTAAGAAGAATTAGAAAACATAGATGGCAGAGAATTGTACCCCAAAATCCTTAACTGCAGCTTGACCTTAAGTTAATCTTACTGACATTCTTACTTTCCTCTGCTCAGTGGCAAAGAACATTACTGAAGATTTGTTTTCAAGCTGAGGTTTCTGTAGAACAGCAAATGATTATGTAAAAATCAAATGGCTAACTTAAGTGGTGAAGTTAGTGCTCTGAAGGGTGCCAAAATGGCATCCTCAGCTATCAAATGCTAACTTCTCATAGGAGGGTATCATACACACTGAGTAAATAAGAAAAATCTTCAGATAGTGAAAGAAATTATCCTCTGTGAATTCAAACATTGAAAATTTCATCTATCGTGCCCACCTAGGACCACAACGTGAAGCTTCGCAAGACACAAAAAAAATAAGGTACCTAATTATTATGGTAGCTGTTCTACCTTCTAAAGTGATACATCTACACATTCCTACAGCAAATCATGTTTTATAAAGAATTTTGCACTGAACAAAGATTTTTTTCCAAAGTAAGTCTTTTGAAGTTTGCTATCTGTTAGATGTATGTTTTTACACAGTTATTACATATAGACAGATACTCACACATATAAACATTCACGAGGGCTTCACAACAGCTTCTGCATAAAATTATTCATTCTACCAGCCTAATATTTCGCTGTCTCACTCCCAGAGGTGCTCAAATCTAACCTCCACTGCACTTCCCAGTCACAACTTTTGAAAGATCATATGATCCCTTCAAGCTGAGCAAAATGGACAGTCAGCTCCGAGGCTGTTCTGCACAATATATGAAAATAACATAGGACACTGCCTGTCTCATTTATTAATACTGCTGCTAATTTTGCTGTGTCCCAGTTTTTTGGCCATCTGCAATCAGAACTCAGCTCAGCTGATGAAAACAGCAAAGATGCTGCACTACAGAGCAGGACACTGCAGTCATATTAGGAGAATGAATAGTCCCATTTCTGCCCAGGAATTCTTCCAAGAGCTTAGGAAGTGCCTAGGACATGATTAAATAAATGAGATCCCTGAGCACAAGAGCAGATAATGCCAGTTTTCCTCTGGACTTATTTCTGGGATTACATGAGCTCTTTTGAAGATTTTGCAATGTTTAGGAAATTATTGGGAGCAGGTGAGTGTTCTTTTCCATGTACATTCTCTGATGGCAAATATTAATAAATGCAGGTTTTCAATTTGCACAAGGAGAGTACCTAGAGTGTCTCCCTCTATTACCTGTGGGAGACTCATATGGATATAGTTATTTCCAAGATTTTAAACCTCTGGTTACATAATTTGACTACTAGATTTCAAAGTTACAAGAAAGGTAGACCGAGTGCTTTCTTACTAATTCAGATCCAGAAGTAAAAAAATGGAAAGTTCATGTCATAACCTAGTATGTATTTGATTCCTCCTTTTAATGCCAACATTACTGGTAATAATTTTAAGCTATTACATACTAACCAAAAATCTATTGTGTGAATTCCTCAGAATTTGTATTAGATGGTCTTTTACCTCCAATGGACTATCTATCAGTATATTCACATACACATGCCTAGGATAGGGAAGAATAGCACTGCAAAGGGTGTAACTATCAGTGTCTCACTCATCTGAATTGTACCACCAGTAACACAGGTGGGAAAACTCTGAGGTATTGCCTTAAGCAATTTAAGAGAACTTCTTTTTGCCCTCAGAAAGGTAACACACATTAAAAGATGTTAAGTGGTTGAGGCTTCGCAGTCCCTCCCTTGACAAAAAAAATTTCAAAACATATCGAAGAGACCTACAGAAATGGGAATTACAAGGGTTTTTTTAAAATCATACTGAAAGCCTGTTTCTCTGACAGCCGTGCATTTTGTCATCATTTCTAATTGGTAGGTTTTTACTCCCACTGTCTACTGATTTGACTGCGCTTTTTGTGTCAGGTAAAAGGCAGTGCCTAAAACATGTCAAGACAATCAAGAGCCAATTTAAAACGTACATATAAACAAACAAACTCATTCAAGAAGTTGCATACACTGATCGACTGGGAAAACAGCCTGCATTCAGACCTTGGAGCCTTTGTTACAAGAGGTCTACACGGGGCTTCAAGACCAAGGCATTCAAAGAATGGCATTCTTCAAGAAGTAGAAAGGAAGCATGTTGGACAAACAGGATGCTTCCAGACTTTTGGAAAATGAGTTATAACAAGAACATAAGGAGACTAACCTCAGCTTCTGGGGATTTTTTAGTAAAGTGGATCAAGTTGATGGAGAAAAATGAAATTTCATTCCCACTTACGCTATTTTGCATTATAAGCGCTCATTGAAACTTGGCTAATTACCTAGTTTAGCATACCCTTTTAGCAGTCACTTAGTCGATTTTCAAAAATCTCTTTCAAAGAGGCAGGCAGCATGGGAACTCCTACACATTTGTAACAGACACCCCATGACTGAACTTATCTTTTCCTAACCACTTTTATCTGTAAGTTCCCAAAGTCCTCCAGCTGAAAACTCCTAACTTATTATGAGACAGGTTCATGTGTTTATATAGTAAGGTTAATATAGGGGTAAAGAAACCCACTCTTAGAAAACAAAGTAAGATATTAGCTGAGTTTGGCAAAATGGGAAAAAAAAAGAAGAAAAAAAGAAAAAGGAAGTCATGCTCTTCACTGGGCCATAAGCACATCCTGCCACATGGCACTGCTGCAGTATTTTAAACTATTAAATTTTCAACCAAACTCTAATTGTTTGACGGCAACCTTGTCTGTATCACTACCCATTTTAGTTTATGTTTGGGGTTTGGAGCTGCTAAGGCAAGTTAAAACAAAAACACTGTTCGATATGAGACATCTTAAAAACACACATCCTGCTCAGTGCTGGGAAAAGGAATGTGGCCAAAACACAGGTGCCAATTATCCTACAGGTAACTATTGCAACTGATACTTATTTTATCCACTTAAGAGGTATGTAAGGCTTCCCCATAAGGGTGTGCAGTCCAGTCAGAAGAAACTCCCTACAAAGAAGAAGCATTTGGGCTTCTTTTATCTTCCTCCCTAAGAAACAACTAAAAATTACAGTTTATCATGTTCAAATTTTAGTCTTGAGAAAATTATTGAGCTCCCTACACTTCAGGTACAGAAAAGAAGGGCACGAGTATGACTTCAGAAAATTGCCTTTTCGTTTTTATTTTTTTTTAATGTAAAAGACACAGCTACTCATTCTAATGAAATAAACAGGGCTTCTTGAGTTTGTTTCAATATCAGTGAAGAGGGTATCCTTTCCCCACTTTGTGATGAATTGGCCCTTCTAGGTAAATTGCTCAAATAAACCCTGCTTGTTGGATGATAATTGAATGAGCTTGGGGAATTTTGACAGTTCCAGGTGTCGAGAAGTTGGGAGAAAACAACATCTGTTCTCATCAAGTAGCAGAAAGGCAAATTCAAAGTCACTCTTAATAAATTTATAGCGTGAATATTAAACAGAGAGCAAAAGAGATAAGTTAAAAATTAATTTTTTTAAGTAAAATTATACTTTTTTATTAGCTGAATGTAGCAAAGCTGAACTGCTACATCCGACATTGTTGTTTTATCTTTTTTTTTTCCTGTCATACCTTGCACTGTCACAATTTGTCACTGTGGCTAAAACACTGACATTCTCTGCACCACATTCACTGTATGAACAGCCAGACAATTACGTGGTGCACACTGACATGCAAGAGCAGCCTGGCTGGCTGGGTGCTAGCTCAGCACAAGTTTTAAAAATAGACAGGCAGCAGAGAACACACTGTTAAGTATTTGCCATTGCCTGTAATTTGTCACAGCATTTTACATAACTCCTGTAATAATTACATTATCTTTTATACTTGTGAATACTTTAATTCTTCCTTTCCTTCCCCATCTTTATGCTTCAGACCCGGTTGCTGACATGGGGAAGGGAAAAAAGTAACTCCAGCGATGTGAGGTGAGGAAGAGCCACCCTTCCCAACCCCGACCTGGCCTGTGGGTATCCAGGGCAGAATTCTGGCGCAGCAGAGGGGACAGAGGAAAAGCATTACCGCTTTTTATACTGTTCTGCACAGATCATTCCTCTCCCTTCCAAGCCCCACAATACCTCAGATGTACGAACTACTGCAGCATGGCAATGACAGCAATTTATGGGAGTCCAGCAGAGATAAGATTTTAGAGTGAGAACTTTGAGTACGTTCATGCTGACTGAGAACTCCATCCAAGGCCCTTCTATTACATTTTTTCTGTGGGAAGAACGTAGTCTAAAAAAAAAAAATAAATAATAATTTAATGTAAGGAAAAACCTCAAGGCAGAACAGCCACTACCAGGACTTCCATGTTCTCGCTTTCAAATAGAGACCTCACACTTCTATTTTAGTAGCAGACAGAGTGTAAATGCACAGTGCCTGCATAGATGACTTTACTACTTAAGGTTTGTCTTAACTGGACAGTTAAAATGATAATCCAGTTGCTGGAGAAGCAAATATCCAGAATTACCTTCCACTGAATCTGTACCAACACACATAGTATCGAGCAACCCTTCTCTGTTCCATCTTTCCCTAGGGCAGCTAATTGACTTTTTTAAGGAAGTGACATGGCATTCTCACCTGGCAAAACCAAGCCAGGCTAAATGTAAAAGTTTTTGTCTTAACCCGTCAAGAAATTTATTCCCTGTGGTTGTTGACCCAACACTTGCAAACATACTGAGAGTTCTTATTCCTGTAAGCATATTCTCAACTTCAGCACAGCCACTGAGACCCCAAAAGCTGCTCACACAAAGGTCTTTGTGTTAAAGTGTAGTCAGAAAGTCACTGGTGAGTATAAGAAGGCATAATTAAAAAAATATCACTCTTCACGCTCACACCAGTTTCACATTTACCACCTCACGATATTGGCAAAACTTGGGGCTTGGGGATTACTCTGTAACCTGCACTTAAATCCACTCAGTCAGTGACTGTGGTCAGTGTAATTCACTGCTGACAGCCACACAGAGGGGACTTTGGGCTGAATGGCTGATTATCCATCAATCCCTGTAAAACAGATACAGGTGGTAAACTCACAGCCACGTGGGACTGTGTTTGTAGTGATACTTTGACACTACATCATCTGGTACCTCTGCTGTTTTGCCACAGTCAACATCTTTCTCTCTCCATAGGGTGAAAATAATATTGGTATTTCACCAAATATTGCAACCTTTTGCCACACTATAAGAGAAGCTTTTCTTTTCCTCTTTGTCTCAGAACACAAATAGAAACAGTCTTTGAAATATATTTAGACTAAACTTTTTATTTTTTTAATGTTAATTTTCAGGAATGTTGCCAATCCATTTTTAGCAGACGATTTGCTATTTAATATCTCTAGGCAAGGCAGAAAAGCTTTAATCAATAGAATCAAAAGCAATGTTGAGAAATTACGTACAATTTCACAAAATCAAAGGCATTTCCTACACATTGTCAAGCAGACAAAAACATATTGACATGTTGTTACTGCAAGGAGATTAGGAATGTTTCCCACATTACAACACTGAATTTCCTTTTATGTGTTTGTCTCCAGGTTTCCCCATAACAAGGAATTTTACTCCATCAAAAATTTAGAAATTCTCCAACAGTAGCTAAATTATGAAGAAAGAGAAACCAGGGTTGAGAGGTTAAAAATCTACCCTGAAGAAAAAGGAGTTACAACATAAAAAGCTTTACCTTTTGCTTATTTCTTCAAATGAGAAATCAATAGTGTGGCTCCCAACCCTTTCCGTGGCCCAGCATTCCACCTGCTCCTGCAGCAGTCAATCATCTGGAAAACAGCCTCCACTAATAAGTGACAAAATGTGCAGGGTTCACTCTGGCCACCAGCTATTACTCAATTACCACAGAGAGCACTAACGACTGCCTGAAAGCCTGATTCTAACACACTTCAGGCAATACTTCTGTCCTTTGCATTTCCAGGCTGCAGGAGCCTGTTCCTGGTGCCACCACACTGAGATGTTATGCAAACACACTCACACTTGCTCTAATCAAACTCTTGCTTCAGCACTTGCATTATCATTTACAAATTCTTCCGTGTCAGTCTACATCAGGGAATGGTAAAGCCCCTTCCCACCTTCAAGACAAGACACAGAGATCCTTAGTTTAACCATTAAAAGCATGTACATACATTTATAGAGTGATATAGAGAGGATATTTTTTATATATTAAATATTTGTATATATATTTACATATCCTTTTTCTTGCAAAATTTTTCTCAGCACTTAAATGAGAGTAGCAGAAGATGCTTTTAAATTATTTTTATGTAAGAAAGACATAAGCTATGTGGAAAACTCACGTGTGTTTATAGAATTGCATTTATATTAAGTACAGCAATAAATCAATGAGATTAAAAAGTTTCTGTACCAAAAGCATTCCTGTTACAACGCCTGGGTTTGGAGAAATGAAAGCTTCAAGTGGGAACAATGTATTCAAACATAAGTCTTTTGTTGTCACTTTGCTACTTCTTTTCCTGGTCTTGCTACTTTCAGTGTCTAAATTCACCAGTCTTCTTGGTGTCATGTACAGCTTTATACATCTCTTTGGAACTTGAGGGAGACTTTTTTTATTGTTGGTTTGTTTGTCTTATATCTAACAGTTTCAAATTAATTTTAAATTCACACAGCTTTTACAACCATGTGAAAATATTAGCTAAACACAAGCTTGAAATATCTAATTCAGTTACATCTAAGTTTAATGATGTCATAATCCTTTATGGCTGACATCATGTTGTAAAGTCACACAGTACTAATTCTACTGCCTCTGGAAAAACAGGATCAAAATAAGAACACACAATAATATTGGAGACCAATGCCAATACAATTTTGGTTCCGGGACCAGTATCTTGCTTGTGATATTCTGATTGTATGCAAGCAAAATATTTTTTACTTCATTAAAAACACCACACATGTTTTAGAAGATCCATATAAACTAAGTCAAATAGATTTAAGTCTTCAATTTCTGAATACTTGAGTTGGTTTTAATTAGCAAGCAAATATTTGTAGTAATTTACTAGATGTTAAACTGGATTTGAGAGTGACAAGAAAGCAAAAAAGGCTTTCAGGAGAGAATCAAAAATGGTGCATCACTTTTTTCCACTCCATGGAAATTCAATAGCACCAGTTTCAATTACACTAGTGGAAACTCCATAGTTTCCACTCAATAACTGCAGTTTCATATTAACTAAGAAAGGATAAAACATTCAGGTATTCTTGGGCAGCCTGTAGTTTTTCCTATACTTTTCTCCTTCCTGACCCTCCTCGTCCTCCAAACTGTTACACATGAAGTGAGTGTGTCTTCTAATCAGAAATTCCATAGAAATTACGACATACTACTCCCACACCCTTTGCTTGAGCAACTTAAAATATTCCTGTTAGCCCGAGGAGCAGAGGCAAAGGCTGGCATCACGTAATCATTCAACATACAGCTGGTAAAATTACAAATACCTCACAGAAAGGCAAATATATAGAACAAAGTTATTTTAAAATCTATTCTGTGCTCTGTTCTGCAAGCCCTATTTATTCTGTGCACAGAGAAATCCCAAAAGGCATTTTCTCCAACCATAACTTCATTGCAATGATAATCCTGTAATGGATGAGTACAGACTCACTGAGTCTGCTGGGCTTGAAAAGTTTCTGTGAGTTTTTCTTTTACCTACAGCATGCCAAACCTTCTTGCAAAGCCTCTGGCAAGTCATGGCTTGATGCAGAAAGGAAAGCTTCAAAGGAATTTGAATCCACCATGAAAGCAGGGACAGGTAATTCTCTGCATTAGTTGGATGATTCATGAAAGATATCTTTAGCTAGATCCAGATTACTTATGGGCAAGTAACACAGTCTAAAAATCTATATTATCTCCCTAAAATGAAGACTGGAATGATCATTTATCTATGAAGAAAAAAAAAACAACAGAAATACTATCTTTTTCTTATACTCTTCAGAAAGCTGCTTATAGAAATCCTATTGTCTCAGAGATCACCTCTGACAGCTCTAATAAAAGGAAAATTCAAACATTCACATTTAAAATACATTTAAAATTGATTTAGGAGATAGGAAACGTCAAAACCAAAACTACAATAGGATTTCCATACCACCACTGACTCGATTCTCCTGACACAAGGTCACCGAGCTCACGAATTTTCAAGGCACAAGCAGAGAATTGGGCAATTATGTGGTATTTAAGATGTGCCAGTTACAACATGCATGTTGGGAGAGGTATCTGATCTGTTCTTTCAGGGCTCGTGTCAGTCTCAAATTTGTGTCAGTGGGGTCTGACAAGATCTACGGTAGGAGAGCAGATGTGGCTACTGCACCACTCTGCACCATTTGGCTGCTGCGGGATTCACACGCTCTCTGGGCTGTTACTAACAGGAGGAAAGACCTTCTGTCTGATTCATCTGAGCAGCTCCAGCAGTGAGTCAAACCTGCCACCAACAGTCTGTATAAATTTGGCCATGTCAATTCTCTATATCCCTCTCCTCTGCCCAGCTCCCGCAGACCTTATTCACAAAAGAGCTCCGAGTCAAGGGTTCCACTACACATTTGTATGGCACTGGTCACAAGACAGCTGGGATTTCAGCTACCTGCCACAGTGGTGCTGTCAGAGAAATACTGAATTTTAAAAATCATCCAGTTTAAGTAGTGAATATAAGTAAGAATCCATCACAGACTTGAGAAGACACATTCTGGCATTTTAAAGGCAGAGCACTTCAAGGTAGCAACTTGGACCCTCCATCTTCATGTTCTAAAAAAAGAAATTAGAATATCCTCATTTGCTAATTTTCAAAGCCAAGTAAAGGAGATGCTGGAGAGCTGTAATAATTACCATCAGGGCTTCAGCTCCTAAACTTTTCTGCCTTTCCCTCAGGAAACTCAGGATAACATGCTAAAAATAGCGCCTTGGTTACAAAACACCAGTTGAGCAGAGCAAATTTATGGAGAAAACAGAAACGATGTTGTTGCACAGAGAACACGTGCACTGCACAACTGTAGTAAGGATAGATTTAGGTAGAGGTAACAGCAGCATGAAGTCAGAGCATTAAGGTTCAGGTACCTGAGAATTTCAGCGTCTATTTAGTGTATCTGTCCACACTGTCCCACCAAACAGCCTCTTACTGAGCTGTTCATTAAGTTCCTAAAATTAAGGAGCCCAGAACTTTCTAAAGAGGCTAGACTGGAAGGCCAAGGGCTGCACAGAAAGATACCTCCACAGAGGATGGGAGTGCCATTGGACTTTGACCATCATATGGCTCGTGGAACAAAATAAGGAAGATTAGAAGACATTTTTAAATTAAAAAAAAAAAAAAGGAAAAAAAGAAAAAAAAAGAAGAATTAAAAGGAAAATAACACGGCAGACAAATGAAAAAGGATTCATTTCAGAGGAGGTACAACACAATATATGGTTAGATTTCACTTTCACATTAGACAGACATTTTATATCATTAACTGTGGACCAGTAAATTCCTTCAGTAATTGTCAGTATCTGCTCTGGACTCAAGAACAATCCCAGGACTCCACAGCACACTGTACTGAGCCCAGTCTCTGATCTCCAGGCCAGGCATGGCTAATGACAGTCTTATGGCTGTAAAAATGGGGACAGCCATTAGCCAGCTAAAGAGGATTCATGTCCCATTGTGTCCCTTGCCACATTCCATATATTAACAGCTCATGATCAGGTTCCTGGGCTGTTCTAATGACAACCAAGGATTCCCCAGCATCCTCAGGAGGCAGCTAAGCCATTTTCACAACTGCCATTGCCAAATATTTGCTTTGTTAAACCAGTGTAGATTTTCTTTACACATAACGCCTCTAACATTCAGGTGGATAATATCATCTTATCCCATCATACCTCAGCTTATGCATGCATCCACAGCATAATGCTGATGAGACCTTTCTATTGAACACAGAATTAGAGTCAACTGCTTCAGGAGCTTGTCACAGGCAAGGGAGCAATGTCTGGTAGAGACAGGAGACAACTTCAACCTTTCAGTGGTAAACAAGTGGTTGCAGTCTCTTTCTACAATATAGCAGTAAGTCTGAACTTGCAGGTCCAGTTTTGCATTTTAGGCCCTGAGAGAAGTCACACCTGCTGCTCTCCCTGCCTGCCCTTGCACGCACAACAGTTAATTGTCAGACCACAATCAACCCCAGGCCATGCTACACCCAAGTCAAAGATTTGACTCCTGAGGCTGATATTGCCATCAGAGAGCATGACACCAGGACCAAGCTGATCTCACACATTATACACAATTCCCACCAGCTATGCACAGGGCTTGCTTTGTGTTACTTTTCACATGTATTTATCTATATTTTGGTCATGTAGATAAAATCACTTGTTAGTACTAAAATGGGCATAACAAGGTAACAGAAAGTCACAAGAGCTCAGCTGGAATCTCTGCATGGCTTCAGGCTCCTTGTGCCAACCTGAGCAACGTTCTCCAAAGTGACACCCAGGCCAGCACAAATGAATTACTGAGCTGAGTCCAGAACCTTAAGCAGAGCAGCACTGCCCATCCCTGCACAGCCTCTACTTCACCTGCTCACAGACTGCAGCACACACCCTTTCCACTGAAGCTGTGCCATTATGCAGAGATAACAAACGTCAACAGAAATGAACTTTTCCAGAGAAAAGGCAAAGTTTTCTAGCTTAGCAATAAGAGAACTTGTGGAGGGCATGGAAGTCTGAGCTTCCAGCCTCTGCTCCTGATTAATTTTTTAAATTTGGGTTGAAGACTTTCATGTGAACTACAAAAAATGTCTTGATTGAAGGAAACAGAACACAGATCAATCCCCTTCCTAACTATAAAGCTACTATTCACTGTGACTTTTTAGCCAAATAAAACTTTTCCTGTTCCTGTCAAAAGAAAAGATCTCAAATAAACCTGTCATGCCATTCCCATTGTATACACCTGAGGAATTAATAGAGCAATCTCGCTGACAATCAGGAAAAAACAACAACAACAACAACTCATTCTGAAAAAAAACCCAACTTTAATCACTAAAAGAATCATTCAATATCCAGAAACAAAATATAGTTACCATAATATGGCCAAACTACCACTCCTCAGTTTTGGCCACTGCATCCTAACCCTAGTAACATAAATCCTCAGTGGAAGAACCATCAAAAAGGCAATTAGAAGAGAACTAAAGATATTAAAAACACGTAAAAGTTAACTTTCATAATTGTAATGATCAAGTTGTAGTCAACATAATCAACAACATTAAGTTTTTAGTAGATGGTCCTTGAAATACCTGTACCTCCAGCACTACTTGAAAATTTACAGCTGAAATCACTATATTAAGGGGGGTTTTTTTGTGCATCCATTCCTAAGCATGGAAAAACATGAAAGTTAAATTCAAATTAATCTGCACCGACATGCAGCAATCTAGAATGACTTGAGAAGTCACAGCCTAAAGAGAAAATATAATGGGATTAATCCTGAATGTCTTACATGTGCAAGTAGTTGCTTCTCTTGCAATTAGTTACATTGGGAGAGCAGGTCTCTCTGCTTGTACAGAGATGGGGAATGTAGAACCCTCTGTTGTGGAGCAAGAGCTGTGTGTTCTCAGGGCTGCTGTCTTGTGCTCCTTCCTTTCTCAGCAGAATAAATACACTGCAGCAAGTGATAAACATTCCTAATTGCTTTTGAGCTTGAGGGAAATAAACCGGGGGGATTTAACAATTAATTATTCCCGAAAGGAAAGTACCACAAGAGCAAGAGTCATTGTGGAGTGGCCATTTCAGTCCTGGTGAGCTGACTTTATGGAACCCAGCACAAGCGAGGCACAGCAAAAGACATTCTTCTTTGTGTTTGAGATCAAGAACTAAAAGGTAAGTAACAAACACAGAATTTACTTACCCAAACCTTTACATGGCTAAAATTTTTAAACCTAGAATTTACATTGCTATATTCTTAAAATCTTTCCATGGCTAAAATTAAGAATGTGGATTGACTTAGTTCCCAAACCCAAAATATGCAATTGCTGAAAAGAAATCATTTCACCCTAACACCTGTCCAAGATGCAGGGAATGAATGAATCACACACTGGAGGTCTCTCCCTCCCCCAGTTGACCAGAGGGTGATCAGATATGCAACCGTGGGATACCTAATATTAGCTCAAGTAAATCCACAGAGTAAATCATTCTAAGCAGCAGGTTGAGAAATAACACATACTACTGCTTTCTCACAAATTTTCCCAAATAAGTCCACACAGTGCCTGATATTTCATTGATGAAAACAGCATTGATGAAACAGCAGCTTGCAAAGATGAAGGACCAAAGTCCTAGTACAACACAGATATCTTTGTAACCATCCATTGATCCTAAATAAGAATTCAGCTGGTCCAGAAATGAACTGTGTGTTACAACTTTAACTTAGATCTACTCCGTGTCTTAACTGCATGTAATTTAATAATTCTGTTAGGTCCAAAGGAGGTGGGGGTGAGGGTGTGAATAAGAATGGGGAGGGCGAAGAAGCAAACTCACTTCACAGACTTCCCAGTCCACAATCTTTCAAAATAATGTCGAAATTGAAATATCATCTGATTAAAACTAGGGAGGCTGAAAAATACCGCAATGACATTGCATAACAAGACAGACAGGAGGGCGTGAATGAGGTGTTTTAAGTGATAACAGCTTAACTGCAGTTTAGCTTTTCAAGGAAAAAGCTCAACTCGCCACCTATGATGGCCTAAAGCGAGGCTGCAGAAAACAGCAAGTTTCTCCCTTCTTGCAACTGTTTGTCACTTCCTTGCTGTTACAAACTAAGTATCAGACTAAGGGCAGCCTGCTCCCTCATCTGAGTTCCAACTGTCCATACGATTTAGGGCAAGTTTTTGGTGACAGAGCCAATGCATGATGCATTATGAAGATGAACGATGTGTTGTGATCTGTTTGAAGCACTCTTGTACTGATTTTAAAAACATGAGAGTGTTTGGAGTTTTTTGAACCAGTATGTTCCCTGTGAACTCAACAGAACATAGTTTTTTTCAAACGAAATTGAGAAAAACTGATTTCAAATCCTAGGTGTGAACCACAGATATTTAATTTAACACTCATTAACCCTAAAGTATACTTTCTGGAAATAAAGCTCAATGGTACTAGATAATTCTTGCACCACACACCTTTGTTAGGCCTGAAAAGGACTGCATTTTGCATAAAGCTATCCATCTGGTCTTTCACTCAGTTTCTTTCACACACAATTAATCTCAAAAAATACACCATCTTGTTTGCAAACTCAAAAGCAAGTGGAAACCAAAAGTTTCTGTCAGTGGGCTGCCTGCTAGCATAAAGCATATGCTTCCTACTAAAGATTTGGGGCAAGAGGGAGGAGAATCTTCTTCATATTCTCTGGGGAGCACTCAGATGTAATTAACACCACAATCACCACAACACACTGCCACAGAAAAGCATGCAGGTCGTCATCACTGTAAAAAGGTAAAGTCACTTGACCAAAACCATCTTGTGAGCCGTGTCCTGCCAAGAGCCAAAAATTCATGATTCCCAGGCTTCAGCTGAAGGTCCAGCATCATGCTCCAGCTCCACAAGATACTTCTTTCTGTGGTCCCTCCTGCTCAGCTAGACTGCAGTGCTGCCAATCCCTCCCCAAGCTGCCTACCCCAGGAGTCAGTATATGGGTGCACGACCCTGGAAATTTCTTTTCAGTCTGACACTTTTCTTGCCATGAAAATGGTTTTCTGTAAAAATACATACTTTTAGAAAGCGTTTTAAACGAAGGCATGTCTTACTCCTTCTCCTCTCAGGACACTTGATGAAACGTTTAAAGACTGCAATTTATATGCTAAAGGAATTCCCAGATGGCATCTAATCAAACAATTCAATCAGAAAACAAATTAAAATGAAATATTAGCGTAACCCCATGTGTAAAATGCAGCAGTTAAATCTCTCTGGTATTTTCAGGATATCCTTTGGAATGTAATTCCATTACCCGTGCTAATTTCATGCCTGTTCAGCATTGCAGAACATCTGAGCTATTGAGACCTCTCTCCAACAGAAAAAAAAAAAGAAGTAGTCCAAGGAAAAGTTTAATAGCAAACTACAGATAACCCTTATAACCTTGCCAAGAACCATTACAGCAGTTTGTTCACCCAATTTATGGCACCAAATCTCGAACTTATAACTTCTTAAAGCTGACCTTCAAGCTCATCCTAAAACTGGCTAAACCTAGGATATTTCTTCCAGTAATTTCAGTGAGTTTTGCACAATGATCCAGAATTCACAGCATCTCATACTGCTAAGCAAAATCTGATTAAAATAACATCCTGTTCTGCAGTATCTGCCGCAGGAATTCCTTGAGAACTCCAGTTGTCATGATTTCTAAAATAAAGTAGAGAAAATCCAGTCCGGGATACTGATCTGTGATTTTTATTTTATTTATTTATCTTAAAGAGTGATTTCAATAAGTTAGGAGAAGTTTGTAAAGTTTATTTTTACCCCTAATATTTTAGTATCTATTACCAAACTGTTCACTTAATTAATTTTAAAAGATCCTCTTCAAGTTTCAAAGAAACATTATTCGAGGGAAATACCTTCTGGCTTAATTCATGCTATATTCTCCCCTGATTTAAGTATACCTTTTCCCTATCACTCTGAGAAGAACTATTGACCAAAGGCCAATATGGACATTGCTAGTTTCCTTGAAAATAAATAAGGATATTTGAGTTTCACGTCAACAAACCTGAAGGAGTTAGTTATGCTCCAGCCTCATAATGAAAGTCAACTAATGTTGTATATCTAACCAGAGCCTTTTGAAAAATCCCTGCCTTCATACATGCTTCCACAGTGCACTCCACTGGCACACAGACAAGAATACATTTCCTTTTAAAAATCCATTTCAGGAATCGAGAAAAACTTAAGGTCTGCATGAGAGAGCTTTAAACTTGCAGGAGCTGCTATAACCCGTTCTCCAGAAGAAATTTACTCATTTAAGCAACATGACAAGACTATCTGAGGAATGAAGGCATATACAAAAGTAATGGTGCTATGTCATATTTAAAAACACATTACTACAAGTCACAGAAAAGTAGCTGGGCTTTAATAGTGCTACAAAGTTATGTATATTGACAAGTGGGGAAGTCCAAGTCTTATGGGAATTGCCACTCTGCTTGCTCCACCTTATTCCCACAAGACCAGTTGGCCAAAGCTGCTGGAAGCGAGTGAGATTTTTTGCACTGGTGACAGATATCCTTCACCACATGGTCTGCTCTCCCTTTTCAGATTTAGGAGAGACTACAATTGGGATTTGAACATTCACTGGAGGTTATGCAGAAGCAGAGAAAGATGGTCCCTCTAGATTTTGCAAGGGCCCTCACCTATCCACACCTTCAGCCTCCTTCCTATCCAACCCACTTAGCAGGCTGAGAGAATGATGCCATGCAGATGATGAAAATATCAAGGAAGGCACTAAAGATAACCCAGTAAAGCAAAAGTCATATAAAATCCCAAACTCCTAGGAAACAGTCATATTCTCCCCCTCTCCTTGCCCACTCAGCCCTTCTCCCAGAGCACCCATTAAAAGGAGATCAAATTAAAAGGCATTACACAATGAGAGATTGCCCCAGTTATAATCCCAAGAGGCTCCCAGTACTACACCAGCGCTGAGGGAAAACCTTCATCACACCCAGATGCACACAGACTCAACACGGATTAGCAGAGTCAGGCTTAAAGGGGGAGGAGAACAAGAATTCCAGTAGCAGCAACCCATTTCTAAAAAGCAAAATAATAAATAAAGAAAAAATGAATTAAAATTACGATAACAGCAAGATGGGAAGTGGGTCTTGGGCGCTTGGACCCCCTACTTTAGCAAGACACAGGCAGGCAGGGAGCCGAGGTTTATTCCAGCGCCAGGCCGAGCCCAGCGCCCGGGGCCGAGCCCCCGCAGCCCCTCTCGCCCCGGCAGGAGGGAGGGGAGTGGGGCAGGTCCCCCCCCCGCCCCCGCCGCTCCTCCGGCCGGGCTCCGCCGGGGATCCCACACGCTCCGCAGGCTCCGGCTCTTCCGGGCTGGGGATGGCTCTGCCGATCGCGACAGGGATGTCACACGCACACACAGCGAACGCGGCGGGAGGGGATGGAGGCTGCACTCGGCAAGCGAGGGGAGGGAGGGAGAGCAAGCGGGGGTAAGGTGGTACCTTGGATGTGCTGCTTGATGACATTTTCCAAATGGTCCAGCCTTTCTATAATCCTTAAAGTGTCCCCTTTGTCTTCCTCTAACTTTTTTTCTGAGATCGGCTCCTGCACTTTCACATAAACACTGGCAATGTAGTTGGTGACCCAGCCCACGTACAGCAGGCAGACGATGTTAGTCATTCCACTCAAAATCACGCAAGTGGACACTAAAGTTTTGGTTTTCCTGGTGCACACCATCCTGAGATCCCTCCATATAGCTCCAAAAAATCCTGCGATCCAAAAAAGAAAAATAAACTGCGATGAAAATAAATCCTTTTCCCCCCTCTCCCCGAAACGGAGACCACTCAAAAGTCAGTAAATTTCCATGCAAGAAAAGTTCTCCAATCCACAGAATAAAAAATACTTGTCGCCTACCGAGAAGGAGAGGTGGGGGCGGGGAGGGCTGACAATTAGAATCCCGGGTTTGAGTACATTAGAATAGCTGAAACTTTGCGATGGCAGTGCCGACAGCAGACAGCGAGGCGTGCCAGCCGCCCGGCTGCCCGCTGCCTTCAGGCACCGCCTCCCACCCCGGGCATCACGGACGCCGGCAGCCCAGTGCCCGAGCGTGGAAAACTTTGTTCCCTCCGACGCCGCTTCCCATCGCAACCGGCCGCGGCTCCAGACTCAGCCCTCGGGAGCAGCCGGGGGAGCGGGGCTCGCTCGGCCGCCGACTGACAGCTCCCCGCTCCAATGGGGAGCGGCTCTGGCGCGGGGGATGCGGGGCGGGCGCGGGGCGGGGATGCGGCGGGACCCACCTGCTCCTCGCACACACACGGAGGGGCGGCGGGGCCCCTCCTTCCCTCCCTGCCGTTCCTGCGAAGAATTCCCGGCGTAGAGAGGCAGAAGCAGCAGCCGCCGCTCGCTGCGAGGCGGACGCTGTGCGGCTCGGTCGGGAGAGCTGCGGCGGTGCTGGGATGGAATGGCTGGGATGGAATGGATGCACGGTCACGCCGAGAGTCGTCCATTTGCCTCAGGGGTGAAACCGGAGACGCGCCTTGGGCTCACCGGAGCTCGCGGTTCCCAGTGCCCACCCACCACCGCGATGTGTTTGTCGTTCAGCCCCTTTGCGAGCCCGCTCCCCGGGGAGGTTGTATCGGTAACACCTAATTGTTGCTCTCACCCACACCGGCGTACACCCATCCACCGCCGCCCCCGCCCTGTATCCACGGGGATACACTATCAGAGTACATCCAGAATTAGCTTCAGTATCAGGGGCAGTATCAGTAACTCACATTTTAGTTCAGCATATCCATGCTGCTTTCTTCTCTTCACCTTTTACATTACTTTTGGAAACACGCTAAAAAGGCAAATTACTCTCAGTACGAAATCCCACTGATTTGAGAGAGGCATAGATGAATCTCTTCCATCCCTGAAAAAAAAAAAAAAAAAAAAAAAAAAAAAAAAAAAAAAAAAAAAAAAAAAAAAAAAAAAACAACAAAAAAGGAGGGGGGGACTTTTGTACTAAATGACATCGTTTTCTTTCAATAGTCCCAAGACAGAAATGTAAACAGCATGACCAGTATTAGAAACAACGAGGCACCTGCTAATTAACATACTAACATAATTTTAAATACTTACCCACTGAAAGCACGAGTATCAAATGCTGTGGATCATACTGTGCAGCCACCCTCCCACAAATGATCACACTGCCAGGGTTACCCCGTGTCCAGAAAGCACAGCAGGTACCAGGAATTACTACTCTGAAGCATAAATGTGAGCATTCAAACCCTGCAATACATTGCAGGGTACAACATACATTGCAATATCTTCAGAGAAGTGAAAGTAGACGGTTTGTCTTAGTGTTTGGGGTTGTTATTTTTAAATTAATTACAAGCAAACCCCCGTATTCAAGACAGAAGGCAGGCAACTATCCTGCCAAAAGCAGGATGGCTTCTTCCTTTCCATCAGTTGGTACTTCATAGAAACAGTAAAAACTATGAACACTCAGACACATACAAACCAGCAGCAATAGAAGCTGCAGTAAACTCTGCCAACAAAGCTGAAAAAACAAACTGCCTTCTCAGTCTTCTGAGCCTCTCTGAAAACTAGCAGAAATTTTGGCCAATTTAAAAGTACTCCTCCAGTGGCAACACCGAAGAAGGTGAGCCCAAGAGAACTCCCCTGGAAATTCGACTGTATAACACAAGGTATTTGAATGGGAAAAACATTTACATTTTAAGAAAACATATTTTTAGTAATGCAAGGAAGTTTGCTAGAAAAACCAGTCAATGAACAAGTACAAGCTTTGTTTAAGACAGAACAGTGACAGAATATACTAGTACAGCTCCATCACATAAGTCTGTTTTCCCACTTGGCCTGCAATGAATGTTTGTCTACAGCATCATTTATTTCCCTATTTCCTATCTTTGTGCTTCAGTGTTACAGCTTTGCATCTGATAGCAACCAACAGCAGGAAGTGCTATTGCTGGTGCCTTTAATAACAGTGCGACCTAGACTTGCTTTAATCTTTGTAGACTCTGCCTGCAGTCACAAAATACAAATTCTTCAGCCCTGGTAATTCAGGCAGAACCCAGTACTTAGCCTTGGATTTCTCAATTTAAAGGAAAACTTATCTGAAATCAATCCAGGTAAGGGATGAGTAAGAAGCATTAAGTCATATTTAGCATGGAAGTTTATAAGGTACTAACAGACAACTGACTGCTTTTACAAACAAATATGAACAGTACTTGTAACTAATGATTGTCAGCACATCCATAAGTGACATAAGGGTTTGGAAAAAGATGGATAATGTGTCTCATAGGCCTAATGGGTTGCTTATAACAGCATATAATTGATTAACCTTTTATTACAGTAATATTACAGTAACTATTAATAGTTCATTAGCCCTTTGTTCCCATTTTCTGATCATGTTTAAAATATATTTTCATTTATAACCACATTCTCCTACCACCAAATCTGCACTCCTCAAAGGCAGAACAGCAATTCCCTGTCTCCTCACTTGAGCCTTGATTTTACTGAAGTAAGTGCTAAAACTCCGTTTGACTTCACAGCAAAACCTCCACATCCTTTGATACACAAAAAAATACGCTTGCTTTCATGTCTCTCATAATATTCTGGACAGGTCTCTTTAGAAGTCTTCTTTTATGAGTTTATAGAAAGTTGGAGGTATCCAAGTGTGTGCCTTTTAGAAATTGGTTGGTCTTGTCATTTTGATTTATTGTATAGTACTACAATGCAGATGAGACCCCTCTGTGCAAGGTATTATACAAACACATAAGCAGTCCAGTTTTATAATTTAAAAGGGAACAAAACCAGGAGAAGGAACAATAGGAAAATAGAAATGCTACCAGCCTCACGTTATAGTCAGGGAGAAAATTGGGTGATAAAACCCCTAATTGGTTCTCTTTTGAACATTTAAATTATAGGGGAGCACAAGGTCTATGAAATTTGTTCTCTTAAATCACAGTGGTGTTTTTGAGAGTTCTACTTCAGGTGTTTAAGCTTGAGGCAGTACAATCTACTGTGCAGGTCATTAAACTGGGTGTCTTGATTTTATCCTTGTCCTGATACTGCTCTGCTGTCATGCTACGCAAATTATTTCACTTCTGTTTCACAGAGTTATTTCACATTTCTTAAAGTGTGTATGTATAACAGGGTTTAATATGCCCACAACTACACTGAAGATATCATTTCAAACAGTGCTGGGTAAATATTAACCTCATAACCTAGTAAATAATGCAAGGTAAGTGGTGGCTGTAAAGCGTTCTATAAGCAATTCAATTAATATTTCTTACCTATCATTACAGTTCAGGGAAGAGAAACATTTAAGAACTACATTTTTATTGGTGAATTTTGATGCAGGTTAAAACCTGTAAGAGGGTCCTTGAAGAAAACTATAGTGAAACATCAGAATCAACAATACTTACATCCCATCTTACAGGTTTCTTACACCTTGTTAGAAATCAATGGAAAAGCTTAACTTTTTAACTTTATTTTTATCACCTTCTATTCAGATTCTTAGCTGAAATCCTATTAGTTTGTGGAGATATCTTCATTATTATCTAGTCTGAAGAGATTTTCTTCTATTATTCCTTCTCTCCCACACATGGTTATCATGTCTTTTGTTTGGAAGGATGATAAAAAATTCCAAAGGCACTCACTAAGCAACACAGCATTTTACATTGTGGAGAGAGATGACCACATAAATTTAGCAAAGCCTGAATTACTCTGAGTAGGTAATTCTTTTGAGGCTCAGATGTCTGAGCCTGCACACACAAATCAAGACCTGTCCATCTCAAGCAGAGATTACCCCTTCTGCAGATGAGCTCTTCCAAACAGTTCAAGTTATAAAATTAGTGGTTTAGCTCCCCAAAAGAGGCAGCTTTCTGTATTTTGAAGATAAAAGTCATGAGTCCAGTCCCCAGGGAAGTTATCTGATTGTCTTTGGCATCTATTGTCCCTAGTCACCACTCTCACTAAACTTCAAACAGTCTTAACACTTTTATTAAATCATAAAAAGACATATGTGGGTATTGTAGAGATATCTTTGCATATTTTTGAGCTGGGCTTTGGAGAAAGGGATTTGTTAAGTGGATGTTGTAAGATAATGAACATGAACTCAATGTAAAAAAAACAGGAAGGAAAATAGGAGAAAAGCTGAATGGATGAAAAGTGGGTAAAAGAAGAAAAGAGAAAAATAAAAAACTGCTTTTTCCTGTTGTGCTGGGACACATTATCATCATCTTTATTCCTCTGCCATTTTCTCTCTTCCATGCTACTCTTACTCTCTCTCTTGCCTTCTTTGGGTCTGCTCTGTTCCTTAGCTATTATTCCCTGTCATCTTTTCCATCACTCATTTAAAAATCACCACTTTTAAGTTTACACACGTTCTGTAACACATCTCCCTTTGTGACATTTTTATGAATCACCAGTTCATTCAGGTCACTTAGGACTCCTCATTTTTCACTGCTTGGCAGAGACTGCTCAGCAAAGCACCGACTACAGGGAAAGTCAGCCCCATATTGTCACACAGCAGCCTCCCAGGGAGGAAAGACAATGTGGTGTCTAACACTCAGACATGCAGTGGCATTTGTATGACTAACATCTATGAGTCACAGAATCCTTTAGGTTGGAAAAGATCTCTAAGACCATTGGGTCCAACCTTTGATCATCACCGTGTCAACTAGACCAAACACTAAGGGCCACCTCCAGCAATGGTGGGCAGCCCATTCCAACACTTAACAACCCTTTCCGTGAAGAAATTTCTCCCAATGTCCAGCCTGAACCTCCCCTGCTGCAGCATGAGGCTGTGTCCTCTCGTACTGTTGCTGTTACTTGGGAGAAGAGGCTGAGCCCCACCTGGCTACAGTCTCCTTTCAGGGAGTTGTAGAGAGTGATAAGGTCACTGCTGAGCCTCCTCTTCTCCAGGCCAAACACCCCCAGCTCCCTCAGCCTCTCCTCACAGGACTTGTGCTCCAGACCCTCCACCAGCCTTGTTGTCCTTCTCTGGACTTACTCCAGCACCTCAATGTCCTTCTTGTAATGAGGGGCCCAGAGCTGGACACAGGATTCGAGGTGTGGCCTCACCAGTGCAGAGCTGGGGATGGCAATCCCTGCCCTGGTGCTGTTGACCACTCCATTCCTTATACAAGCCAGGATGTCATTGGCCTTCTTGGCCACCTGGGCACACACTGAATCATGTTCAGTTGCTGTCAACCTGCACCCCCAGGGCCTGCCTTTTCCTTTGGGCCACTTTCCAGCCACTCTTTCCCCAGCCTGTAGCATGCCTGGGGATGCAGGACCCAGCACCTGGCCTTGTGGAACCTCATACCACTGGCCTCAGCCCATTGATCCAGCCTGTCCAGATCCCCCTGCAGAGCTTCCTACCCTCCAGCAGATCAACACTCCCACTCAACCAAGTGTCATCCACAAACTCACCGAGGATGTCCTCAATCCCCCCATCCAGTTGACCAATAAAGATATTGAACAGGATTGGCCCCAGCACTGAGCCCTGGGGAACATCACTGCTGTCTGGCCCCAGCTGGATAGAACTCCATTCCACCATCACACTGTGGGCCCAGCTGTCCAGCCATATTTTAACCTGTCCAAGCCATGGGCTGCATCATTTCAAAACCATTCACCTGGCACTGAAAGGAAGAAATCAGCCAACATAGGAAATACAGAAATGAGAGAGTGCAGGCACTGTTTCAAGGTGAAAACTGAACCGTATCTTGTCTTCTGGACTGAGGAATGAAGCAATGAGCAAACACCTCATGCAAAGGGAACACAACAGAGCCAGCAAGAACATTAAAACACCTAATGGAAACTTATACACAAAAGCAACCTGCAAGAGCAAGGGGCACACTGGTGCATGTTGTCCTCTCCTTCATCACCAGATTCATGCCTTAGATGACATTTGTTACCGCCCTTCCACAGTTGCTACAAAATTTATGTCTGTATTTTCCATTTCCAGATTGCATTTTCTATTCTCAGGCTTATCTATTCTATTGCCAGGCTTATCTTGTCCATTTGTCTTTCCAAAATGTTTTTCTATCCGAAACATCAAAAATCACTTTATACTTTAATTGATCTCCAGGACGAGGTTTTATTAGTTACTTTTATGCACTTGCCTGATTTATTTTTTTTTCTGGCAGCATTACACTGCACCATTTTTTTGCCACAGAACTCTCAGTTAATCTATCTCAAGTGAATCATGCGTGACCAGCAATTCACCAGGATGAGTAAAAGATGCAACATATGGTCCTTTGCAAGTGGCATGTCTACGGTTACTCAGAAAAGCATTATGTTCTGTTCTTTTAAAAGCTGTCATGTGTCTACACCCCACACCTCCAGTGACAACCTTGTCCCTAAGCAACTTCAAGTGTCTTAATTTTTGGGTGTTAAACCTTGGGTACATTTGAAACAGACTTCCAGGGATTGTGGCCCACTCAATCCCTAAATCTTTTTATATTCAGATGCAAAAAAAGCAGTAAACGCAAAATCTTTTGTGACATTTAGAAATCTTGGCTTTCTCAACCCATCCTTTAGTGCTGCTTTTTCTATCTTTAACTATAATAGAAATCATTGTTGTACATCAGACAAAAACTGAGGTAGCCAAATATCCTACTTCCAAATACTGTCAGACTGTGAACACTGAGGGACAAGAATAGTCCTTTTGCCAGACTTTGCCTGGAAAAGCTTCAACACATTTAATGACTTATAGGCTGTGTCAGAGGTTGTGACCAAGTGATTGCTTGCACTGGCTATGTAAGCAATTACAAATTAACAAAGTTTTGAACTTGTACTTTCTCATACTGCAAAGAAACGTGAACAGATTGTATAGACCTACCACAGACCTCCTTCTTAGAGGGTTTAGATTGGCCAACATGAGTCTCACATACAAGCCCCTTCTCACATGACAGGAACTCCATATTTCAATTTCTTCTTGTCCTTTTCTATTTTCACCTTTTTTTTCTTTTCTTTGTGAGATGGAATGACATGGCAGCCCGGATGATGTCTCATTCCATACATCATCTTGCTCTCAAATCCTTCCTTTATAAATCCTACCACTGTTAGCTTTCTCAACTGCCACCAAGCCTCAAGTTAACTTCAGCAAACTAGCCACAAAATTTTCCTCCTCAGTTATATAAATATAATTCCCAGTAATGAACCAGGTGTAGTTTTGTAGGTCTCTCTAGGTATAGGCTACCTCATGTTTTGCTATTTCATCAACTTGTCATTTGGGGTCATGGCTTCTCCAACCTTTAGAAATTTAGAAATTACTGAGACTTTGGTATCCTCACTATTTACATGCTTGTCTGATCACGTCTACATATGCTGAAAAACACAGATCCCAAACTCCCCTACTTATGACTGTCTTCTTTTTGAAAACTGATCCTTTCTTCCTATTCTTTGTTCTCACTGCCTTAATCAGTTTTTAATGCATGAATGGAGCTTCTCCTTATGCATAATGGGTATCAGGAGCCTAGGAAGGCTTTGCAGCCTAAGTACCAAGTCCAGCATCAACTATCTCCATTATCCACATTCTCTAATGTCTCAAAAAACCCAAACCAAACCAAAAAAACCAAACCCAAAACAAAACAAAAAACCCAACAAAAAAACCCAAACCAAAACAAAAACCAAACCAAAACAAAAAATCCCCAGACAGCAAAAAAACCTCAACAACAAATAGGTGAAAAGTGACTTCCTTCAATTGTTCAGAAGAGAACTATTTACCTAGATAGGATTTGGAAGAAATAATCACCCTCTCTCACACAGGAATAGGACAAAAAGGAATATTGCAGAAGTTTAGGCTTCCTGTGAGGAGTTTTTTCCTTTCTGTAGGCCCTGGATCTTCATATTATTTCAGAGAAATTGGCACTGAAGAATTCAAGAGTATTATTTCAGAGTAAAGATGGGTAATAAAACCACTACTGAGGGCTAGAGGGATAGAACCTAAGAAGTGACTGTAAACTTAAAACAGAGATCAAAGAGAATGGAATATTAAAATAACTGTCCTTTTTAATCTGAATTGATGGTTAGAAAAAAAATGAATTATTTTTGTATGTTTGGCTTATTGTCCAATCAGAAATTATAAAGAATTTGCATAATTCTGCTTTGCTGGTTTAATTTCGGGTAGGATGGACACACCTGAAGGACAGTGCAGGTGAAATCAGTTGGTTTAAAGTTCTTACATCTCCCAAACAACATCATCCCAGTCTTTTTAAAGGTGAGATTTGGCCGGTTGTCCTTCAGCCAGTGGTTAGAGTAAATGCTCAAAAGCCTCTGTTGATGCCCTCTTGCCAAATTCACATTCTAGTATGTAATTCAGCTGAAACATGGATTCTACAATTTGAGAATGATGAAACAATTTTCTAGATGACACCTTCTTTCATCAGGTCTTGCAGCCACAGCTCAAACTAACCAAAAATTTACATTAAAATACTTAGAGTATGTTAGCAATAATTTTCTTTTCGAAGTAGATGAAAAATGTTTTCAGCTTTGGGTTTTGGTTTGTTTGGTTTTTAAAGGATCTGGTGATGCCCAGGAGTTCACTTTTCTCTGATCCATTCACTGCATAGAAAACAACAACAACCAGCCCAAAACAAACAAATAAAGCCCTTGTGCCACTTTTAAACAATACTGACTCTGCAACATGAAAGCTTTCAGTCCAGTTTGGAATTATAACAGCTCTCACTGTATGAGAGGGAACTGAAGTTTTTATGTGGTTAGGCCTGGAATATCACACTGGTCTGTGTTCCAAGAATGTCTAACAAAAGTAAGCAACATATTAACACTTCCAAAAGACTTTTCTTTTCTTCTTAGATAACTCACAGAAGTTATCTAAGTAATAAAAAAGGAAGCCTGCAGAGGAAGCAGTGGATTAGAGCCAAGAGTTATTTCAACAGCCAGTGCAGTCCCAGCAAGTTCAGATCACCCAGTGTAGGATTCAGAAATTTATATGTATGTCTTTAGTCCTTCATTTAGCACTTCTGATTTTAGAACTGCTGAAAAGAACATTTAAAAGAATAATCTTCAGACAACTTATAACTTTTTTTAAAAAATAAAGGTGTACTTTCAAAAACCAAAAATTTAATAATCTCACATGCAGTTCCAACCAGACTCTGCCCTTACTAAATAACAATATTCCAGATAGTGTATACTTGTCACATGCACATATTCTTCTGATGTGCAACAATCACAGTGCTTGCATTTTGTTCAGTGGGCTGCACCTGCTCTATGGTTTTCAGCATAATAAATCAAGCTCATCCCCTCCATCATAGAACAGTTCAAAGGTATGGAAGTGATGAGTTGCAGCACAGCAGTGAAGTTCATTGTGAATGCAGCCCCTTATCTCAACCCATCATCCTGGGGTGGGCTTGTATCAGTTGGATCTTCCAAAAGAAGATGAAAAAGGGATTTACAATCAGATTACAGGCACAATAGGCTTCCACATAACCACTGGCTTCCATATGATTCCATCAGTTAAAGATAAAAGTTTCCAGTTAATTTTTTTTTTAGAATTTGTGGCTCTAAAAAGCACTTAAAATATCATTTAATTAAAACTTGCATTCCTCCAGGGACAAACAGCAAATATTTCTTCTGTCTCACCTTCATGAAGCCACAAATTGAAATATCTCAATGTTTGACACAGACAAGCATTAAGAAGTTCAACAGGTTATGAACATCTTTCAACATGTTGAGATGAAACACAAGTAAGTTCACATTTAAAACATGAAAACCAATCATGAACACCCCATAAAAGGCTTAACAGAATCTCTGAATGGTCAAAATCAACAAATTCTCAGTTACAGAGATAATCAAAACCAACTGGGCACCAGGAAAGGGATTTAACAAATCAAAGCAACCTCAAAGCATAAAGTAGCATTAATTCTAGAGACCTACCATGTCCCTAAGCCTGAAGAATTATAAACTGGTCAAAATAAAAAAAGCTAAGGAAAATAATTTGGTTCTTGTAACGAGGAAATGGAACACCAGTTTCACTGAGATTTTGCTTAGATTGGAAGGGCTGGGCCACTCAAGACATTAGTATGAAAAGCTGGAGTGAAAAGAAACAACACAGGGATTTTAGAGGGAAAAGTTATCAAGCAGCTGGAAACGTTGTCATAATTGTGCAAAAAATCTGGATGCCAGCTTAAGGTGAATGTGAGTTATTTGAAGCAAGGAAGAACATTGCTTCCTTGTACTCCTGTGGGTTGATGGCACAACAGGTAGGAACAAAGTGCTGTTACATAATTTGGAAGATTTCCAGTCTAGAAGCTGGCTTCACAGCCAGGCAATTCTAGGCTACAGTTGCAACATTACTTACAGCTTAATTTACAGCTTGAATTTTTATCAGCACAACACACACACCCACACAAACCCCCAGCCTCTTTAGGCCAAATAAAAGCTACAAAATGCATTTTGTAACGGGCACCCAGCAGTTCACTACCCACAGCTTTTGCTCTAATGATCACATGACAGGATTACAAAAACGCCCAGGCTTTTTTTTGACAGGAGGACTGCAAATAAGAACTGGGTTTTTTTGTTTGTTTGTTTAACGTGCTCAAGTGGTTTCACCCTTCCTTGTATTGTCTTTTCTAGTCAGTCCAGAACTAAACAGGACTCACATGGTCATTATGGTTCTACCGCTTTGTTCGCTGCCAAATTTATATCGGATGTCAGAAAAATACCAAAGTATTTATTCCTTTGTTGGCCTTAAATATCCTGCACACTAAGAAACATGATTATTTTTTATAAAATCACCTCGTTTCATAAAGCTCAAGACAGGAAAGGGCAGGAATTGCTGTTTGCCTCTACTAATGTCCAGTCACAGAATGAGTTACCACTGGCCAGCAATACTACAAGACTTAAAGAAACAAGCAGATGAATTTCCCTGTGCAGACATCCCAGTTTACCTTCCTGTTCATTATAGTTTTTACTTCATACATGCTGGAATAGTCCCTTCTGCCCTACAGAGAACTTTCATAAAAACATTAGTGGCTCCTGGGGTTGAGAACAGAAAGTGTGAGGTCAAGCAACTATTGGAATCCTTCCTGTTATTGAAACACTAAACACCACATGTTTAAATAATAAAATCAGTGGAATAAGGTCTTTACTATGGAAATTGCACGAGTAAAAGATATCCAGAAGTCCTATTTCATGCAGTAGATTTGTAGTAGAAGATGGGATCAGAAAACATCAGTCTACACTAGAAAGGGGTACGAGTTTCAGAGATTTTTTCAAAACACTTTAAAAAAAAAATATTAATTTAAAACTTTTTTTTTTTAAAGTTACCTCAAAACAATCTCCATAAGAGACATTGGTTCAGTTCTTTAGGTTGCTACAGCTTTAATGAATAAAATAGCAGGTTTTGAAATCCTCCAACCTGGCCAACTATTTATTATGAAGTCTTGGAGGATATGAAAGTAATTATTTTTCAGCCACTAACATGGCATCCAGACTCTATGAAGGCTGATGTTGCTTGTGTTTGCTAACCTATACAATTCAAAAAATTACAGGACAATATGGGTTTAAGAGTAAGGTGTAATCCCTTTAAATTTTATCACGTCTCTTCCTCCTCAGAACATCTTAGTCGTGTGTTTTCAACTACCCGGTTTTATGGCACTGGTTTTGTTAGACAATTTCCTGTATAAGATTACATTCCACTGGCTTCTTGCCAAAAACATTCAGACTGGAAGAGATGAAATCTTCAACCATCAGCCAGAAGAGTATAGCTGACATATATCTTCAGGCAACTGCAGTTTTACATCTATGGACAGCACTGTGCTAAACAAAAATTTCACTGAACATCACTTCACGTGGAGACTTGGGTATCATATCAGCAATGAACACAGGCCAGCACCATTGTGTTTAATGTCATCTTCACAGCAGGATCTCAGGTTAACCTCAACCATAAAACAGTGCTAACCACAACAGCTTTTTCCCCAAAATGGGCAGAAGGGCAAAGAACTTCAGTGGAAATAAAACAGCATAGGTTTGTTGAAACCATAAAAGCACGTGCGTCTCTATCAGCTAATAAGTCTGAGTTTATTTAAGGTACTGTTCATTAAAAGATCTCCTAATTTGTTGCAGATATTGTTATAGGATGCAATTTATTGCTTTATGATTTAGACAAGTACCTAGTGAGTGCAAGGTGGCCAAGCTGGCTGAGTTTCCAGCTGGCAAGGCAGCTCTGAGATACTCCAAACCCAGTTGTACAGCAGTCGAAGAAAACAATTCCCAGTTTAGAGCCAAAAGTGTTCCATCCACTACTGAAGAAAACAGGGCAAAACTGAATCCTGCTGTCAGCCTTTTAGGTAGTGGTAACTACTGAACAGACTAGAAAACCTGATGAGGACAATTCACTGAAGTTAAACAGCTTGGATAGTGTTTTCATCTAGTCGATAAAAAAGGGCAATATAGCCCCCCTGTAAAATGTGAAAATCACAGCATACACTGCATGTCG
Source organism: Lepidothrix coronata (assembly GCF_001604755.1). Classification (NCBI taxonomy): domain Eukaryota; kingdom Metazoa; phylum Chordata; class Aves; order Passeriformes; family Pipridae; genus Lepidothrix; species Lepidothrix coronata. Next base: position 961,942 of record NW_016690295.1, read on the forward strand.
GTAGATTGGAAACAATACAGTTATTTTAGCAACAAAGTCTGCCCAAGGCTCACGTGTTATTTACAACCTCACACTTTCCCCCACGGGATCTGCCTCAGCAAGCTTCTGCTTCTTTCACCAGGGTGTTACTAAGGTTCCACTGCAAATGCTTCAGAAATAAAGTTTTTAACTCTGAGAACTAATGGCAGTTTCTGGTGGGTCTTGGTGGGTCATAATTGCCATGGAAAGGAAGTGTAAAGTGTCACTATTTCTAACTTCCTGACAACAGCACTCCCTCCTCCTGAATCTGGACTTCTCAACAGAAGCCTCTTAGGAACAAGACTGTACAGAAACAAGATTCACACACTGATTTGCACGGTGAGCAACCCATGCAAACAACATTTTAACTTCTTGCAGTGGCAATTAAAGAGCAAAGGGTAGACTGAAGGTGGAGGATTATGGGAAAAGAAAGAAAAACAACTCGACCTATAAGCAAAGAGGAAACACAAGGTGCAATAAAAACTACACATTTAGTATTAAGTGTTCACCTGTGACACAAGATACAACTCTATGCTTTGGGTTTTTGTCTCCAGGTAAGGACCCCTGGAAGGACTAAAGAGAATTATTATCTTATTTGCTCTTTGTTTTCTGGTGATATTAATTTATTTTACTTATTTCTCTAAAAGACTCAGGGAAAACAAACAAACAAACAACAAACCAAACCCATGTTTTAATCTAATTTTTCCCCCAGCTCAAGCAACTTGCACCAGTTTTAACTTAGATTTACCTATGGCATGCCAAGCATTATTCCATTACAATGCTGTGTTCTGAGGATGACTCATCAGCCAAATAATATTTCTGTGAAATATCTGCAGAACTCAGCGATGCCAGGCTGCAGAACACACTGCTAGCTGTTAAGAGCAGTAGTAATTCTGGTTGTCATTTTTGATTATAGGAAAAACAGGTAGGCATAATTTGTGGGAGTTATTATCATTGGGGCTTTTGTTAAACAGGACCTTCCATTTGCTACGCAGACTCTGAACACAAGCTCATCATTCCACATTTCTCTCAGGAGAAGTTTTTATGCTTGTAACTGCATTCTGACCCATTCTGATAATAAAATTGCATTTAAAACACTGAGCATATAAAAATAAGGTGACTTTGGTGTTTTGTAATAGGACATCTGTTTGGGAACACGTTTTAAGGGCAGTTTGCAGTGAAGAGAAGATCCTGTGAATTGGGCAATACTTCTTCTACAGTGCTAGCAACTTACATTTGCTGTATTTTCCAGAAAAGTCAAACTGATATTATCTACCATCTTGAAAGTTCAATTGCAAGGTCCTTTTTATAAGGCCTGAACAGAGAGGTTAAATGCCCTTAAATCTTCAAGGGCAATATAAATGCCAACTCCCTCTGAAAATTTTTGGAAAAAGTGAGCCAGTCCTCCTGGACTCACTTTTATAATTTTGTTGTTGTTGTTGTTGTTTTATTTTTTATTTTTTCTTATTAAGAGTTGTAGGAAATAACTTTCCTCTTTTTTTTTGTTACTTTGTTGTTGTTTTGTTATTTCCTTCCACAGGATAACATAATGACCGTGACAAACACAAAAGGAGGAGTAAAAGTAAAGTGCCAGAAGCTTCCTTCATTAAAGCATGTTTTCCACTTCACTGTGCCTGGTAAAAGAGCACAGGAATCTCTCTACAATGCCAACATTGCTTCATTACTTTTCCTTTGTTTAAATGAGACAACATACATCAATCCAGAAGCAAGAAAGAAAGAATCCTCTTTCTCCTCTGACGTCTGGGTATATGCAATGAAACACATTTCGGCTAACTGATCTAAATTTTATCACTGGCACTGTCATAGTGAGACAAAACATCACTTTGCTGATCAAAGGCTAGAGAACATTATTACTTTGTACAATAGGGAGCAGAAAAATATTTCAAACTAATTCATGTCTACCAAAAAGAAGATACTAATTTATACAAAATGTTTAAAAAAAATGTAGAGACCCAAATATGATTAAAATAACTACATTATTTCCTTAAAATCCCTTACCTTAAGGCAACATCAGCACAAATACAATTAATAACTCATTGAGAAATAATAATTTCTTCCTTTTCAATAAAGATGAAAAGCATTAGTCACAAATTTGACTTTAAAGCCTTTGCCTAAAAACTAGGTGTGTTTCCCTCCTTCACACCCCCACCCTCCCAAAATATTCCACAGAAAGCATTCTTTTTTTTTTTTGAAAAGGTATTTTGATTTAAAGAAAAAAAAAAAATCAATGTATTATTTGATTGCCATGCTAATTTACGATTCTTTCCAATTAAGTGGTACTTTTAATGCTGTATTACTTCTAAACTGCTTAATATTGTTATGGTGAAATAAAAAGAAACCAGTGAAGATATACTTGTTTGCAATAAAGAGGAAAGAATCTGTGGACTAGTGTAGAAAAAAATTAATCTAAGAGTAGGTTCTCAACCCTGTAGGCCATTAATAAGTGTTTCTGAAACTGTAGTAAGTCTATCATGCTTTTAAAAACAAAATCCAAACAACACTACCAGAAAGGGGGAAAAAAATCCCACTCCTTTCCTATTGCTCAAAACCTGAGCTTTTATGAAATAGCTGAAAGGTTGAAAATAAATGTTTCAGTTATCTTTAATAGATGTCCTAAATCAAGACATAAGATGTCACATGATTCATATCCATGAATATATCCATATCATGATTCATGAACTAAAAATAGAGTGTCTTTCCTATTAGACAGAATAAGAAGTTCTTGCACTCTTGGAGGATGTGACAAAGTTGAATACATCTTTTATTTCCTTGATTTTTTTATTGGACAAGGAGCTGAATTATGAATGCTCTAATAGCAATAAGCCACTCTCAATCCACAGAAGGGGCACCTGAGACAGTAGGTGTTCCTCCATAAGGTAAGAAGAAGGAAAGAAAACAGGGTAAAGCTTCTCCAGGTTTTAGTCAAGAACATAGGGAACACTGAGGTTTGATGGTACAGTAGGAAAACACACAAAACCCTTGCTAAACAGTACTATCAAGAAGTGCTCAGGAAAAGGGATGTTCCCTACAACAGAGAAAACAGAGTTTACTGAGGTCTCCAGGCAACAGCAAAACCACCCAAAATATTTATAGAGGTATAAAGAGTGCTCATGGGAAGAGATCAGCAATTCCTAGAGCAAGATCTCATTAAAGAAAGGAAGGAAAACATTTTTCTTAAGTCACTTTTTTTAATAAACAGGAGAGCACTTAAGAAGCACCAACTACAACAATAGGGAGAGAGATGTGGCATCAAGATCAGAGGAAAGAAAAGATCCTTTTATGGACTGTGCAGGTGCACACTGTGCCAAGATTCAATCCAGACTGGAATATTCAGAGAAACAAAGCACTGAAGGTTGCTTAAAATATGCTTGAACCCTCCAGTGAGCATAACTATTTGAACAGAGTCAGAAGGATTTTGCCTTTGACTATATTGGGTGGGGGAAGAGAAGGGCAGAGGAGGTAGAGAGCACACTGTGTTATGACAGCAACCATGGCATACTGGAAAAACCCTACTAACTCAACTGCTATTGCTCCTGGCAAATCCATCAGATCGCCACGAATGGGACCTTTTATGTGTTATTTACTGTTGTCCATCAGTGTCACCAGGTGGATAGTTTTCAAAACATTGTGGAACAGCAGAGAGAGAGAGGGTAAAACTCTTCAGCAACAGCTCTTAGGGCTGACACAGCCGTGTTAACCCGGATGGACCATATTTAAGCCAGTAGACATGTTCCCTCTCGGTGAGCTTCCATGGAGGGTGGGAAGGAACAGCAGCTGAAACATCCCAAATTGTAGAGATCATAGAAAGTGTTTCAGACCAGTTACACCACCCAGTGTTCTGCCATATTCTGCTCCCCACTGTGAGAGCAGTCATGAAGAACAGGGATGAGTGGCCCCAGCTCCTGATCCAGCCTCAGCCATCACTTACACAGAAACACTGTGTTACCAAAAGGGGCACAACTTTGGGGAAGGGAGGGGGAGGTGGTGTCAGAATATATTTTATTTTATGCCTTTTTTTAGTTCTAATGTTAACAATGAAGGTTTCTATCACCTATCATAGAAGGCTTTATAGCCTCATGTATATAAGACACCATGAACTTGACTATTTCCTATTACATAAATAAACCTGACTTTAATCCACTTATTATAGTAATGATACTCCAAACCAGATTAATATATGGTATAGTATTATTGTTAAATATTAGGTAATTATAGAGCAGAGAGGTCTGACATCTGAAATCTTACCTGAAGTTTTAGACTTAGGGAAAAAAATGGTGCTTAGAGAGTTTCTGCTTTCAGTTCCTCTTCAAGAAGAGGATTTCCCTTAAGATCCTTGATCGAACCCTCTCTTGTTCCCTTTGTCCACTTTCTCCACCACCACCATTATGAATTCCCCCAGTGTTTTAGAAGTTTTAATGAGTTCCAGTTAGGCAGTCAAATCAGGTAAAACCTAACTATAGCAAATACTATGCCAAGTGAAGACAAATAATATAAAAAACAGGAAAATCTCTCAAACTCTGCAACTACCATTATCTCTGTTTTCATTCATTAAATGTGAGAACCACTGAAGTTGCTATGAATGCCACCTTCTATCTTGTGTCACTGGCAGGAGAAATCTAGAACCCCTACTGAAATCTTGCTAGATGCCACCGCAAAAAGCTTCTATTTTTTTTTTTTTCTTCCTGCTAGTTAAATATCAAGCAGAGCTGAAAGAGAATACAGATGGAGGATAAAGGAGGCTTAACACCACTAATTCATGCATCACTGCTGCTGGGCTTTGCTGAGCATTTCACTAGACTGCTTTCTTTCCAGCAGGCTAACACAATGAATCTGCATTCAGACCAACCATTTCATTAACTGGTCAAAGCTGGTTGGGTTGGAACACGAAAGATTTGGCAAAACTGTACATTAGAGGGTGTACATATACACATTTTTCTCCAAGTGAAGCAGAGTTCATTCATAAAGAAACATAATGGGCAGTAAATTTTAATGTACCTATTAAATTAAAAAAAATTCAGACATACTTAGCTGACAGCTCAAGTATGAAGACGACGATTCTTCAATCATTAAGCTGCAAAAGTACTATTCAGGAATTTAAGGGTACATGTCTGTCCTCCACTGGTTACAAGAAAAGTCTTCATCTTTTGGCAGTATCCTTCCCAGAGGGCAGTGTCCTCTAACACATGTAAACATGAAATCCATGGACACTGGACACACATTGCTGGCTTTCTCTTCTAGTTGCAAGCTGGAAATAGAAAGTGTCCTTATTTCAGACTAACTGGATTGTCTGACAGTTAGAGAACTGCAATATTGTTAAACCTGAGAGTGCTCAGAAACACCAAGAACCTGTTTTTTTTAATTAAATGCCCTTTCAGATGAAGCCTTTAACATCATAGATTGAAACTGTGACTCTCTTACCCTTTTAGGTACTACCTTTCTTTTGTGACACTAGTGCACCTCTTCCCCAGCTATTACTCCCCCTCCAATGAAAAAAAAAAAATGACAAAACTTTAAAACTTTAACACTAAAGTTACTTACAAAATGAAAAGGAGCTTCTCCTATCTGTTATTGTATTTGGCATTCTACAGGTTCAGGTAGCAATGCAGTCATTTTTACTTATGTTTGCCACAAAGAATACTTGTGCTTTGGGCATCCAAGTACACCGTAGAACAGGTCCAAAGGATACAGAGCATCCAGCTCTTCATTCCTTGAACTAGTTTTATGCACACAGTAAGGACTGACCTGAGCTGACAAACCTGCATAGCTCAACTTAGTCTTCTTTACTTGCAAAAGTATCTTTACCTTTCTTATTTAAAAGAAATAGGAAGATGAGCATGTCACTCAGATTAGATTTCACTGAAATTACATTTCTCTCAATATTGATTTTAGGATTCCTCACTCCCCTTCCCTCTACAGTTCATTTTTGATAGGCATCACAGGCAAAACAACCCAGAGGAATGTTAATAAGGATCTCAGGTTCACAGAAAAGAAAAAATACGAGACTGTCTTTTTTTCATATTGTGAAACCACCACGATACAGAGATGACCTGTAACAACACAAACAAAAACTGCAAAAGGACTTTTCTCTGAGAGAAAATTTCCCACAGCACAGGGGACACTTCAGTAGCTCCAGTTAACACCCGTGTGCTCATCACAGACCCCCAGCAGGGGCTCCTGTCACTTGTGTGTGCACACACATGGATTCTCACACATTTTGGTTGTTCCATGTTCTGCAGCCAGAGCTGACCCACTGCTGGGTGCTGGTCCTGTCTTGGACGGAGACGGGTTGCTTTATGTTTTCAGCCTACAACAAAGTAAGTATTTTCAGGTACCAAACTAAACTGTGCTAAACTTGGCACATTTTAATGTAAGTTGCTGAAAGTCACTCTTTCTTCCAGGATTTTTATTGACTTTGCAGATGTTGTCTTTTCACCCTTGCGTACGCAGCTCTAGACAGAAAAAGAACAAACCAAAACTAGCCACAAAGTTCACTTGAATACTGAGGAGCTGATCAAGCATGAGCCAATATCAGAGTTCCAAACAATTGGCAAGAACCGTTTATATTATCTAATAATATTTTTTCAAATGAAACTTTATAGTCAATGGCATATACTATGTTTCAAAGTTTTCCCAGCAGACTTAATTGCTTTTAATGTATCTAAGCCTGTCCTCAGTATTATGTTTTAAAAAAAACTCCCTCATCAAGACAGTCCAAAGTGCTTTCCAGGAAAAAAGGTGGCCTGAAAGTCTTGTGTTCTGGGCCCCCTAACAGCTTGAAGCTTATAGCCATGTTTGCAGTTGGATCCAGCATCAGTAGAAGCACTCTACTAGTCTTGTGAATGACTTGTAAAGACACTGATCAGCATGTGGAACATTTTTCATGGTCTTATTAAAATAATTTCAGGATTTGACTAGTGAGTGCTGTCATCTTATTAGGATTTTAGAAAAAAAAAAATTACTTTTCTTCTGTACATTTTAATAGGAAAAGTCTTTGAAATACCTTCCTTGCACACAGTAATGGAACAGAACAGCATGGCTTCTCTGCCTTCTGGAATCTGATTTTGTATTTATAAATCTAAGGGGATCTGATCCTACCCATCAAGACTTAGTTTTCATTTCTGAAGTTGCCAAAGAAAATATATCAAATTTATCCTCTGAAATAAAATTTAAAAAAAAATCCCAAACAACCAACCAACCCAAACCAAACACCCAGTTAATCCCAGGATGGCACTGACCATGTAATTATACTATGGGTAGCACAGCAGGCTTGTAAAGCAGGAGCATGTGCCCACCACTTAGAGGCTGATGAGTCTTGTTATCATCAGTTCCTGTCTGCTTCTGTTACCATTTTAAGTCAAGTGCAGACCTGTTATACATCTGTTCAGTCCCAGGGGAACCATGGCAGCACAGTGGGATTCAACACTCAAATGTTGCCCCATCAATACATCCCTCACATCAACACCTTCAGTTGTTCCCAACCCACATTCAGAGTCCAGATCAATGCATATACCTGCCTTTTGTTGTTAAAAGGATGTCACCACACTTAGAAAGGGAAGAGACAGGACATGCCCCTGCTTTCCCAAAGGCTTCCATCCCCAAGAACCATCTCTGCCATGCTGAGCTATTCCTTAACAAAGGAAGTTCCAGGCAAGTTGAATCCTTTGCAAGAAAGCCATAGCTGACAACTAGAAAATCAGCTTGGGCTGCTCCCTCATCCTTCCCTCACACTCCAAATGAATCAGCTGGAATACCTAGGTTCTGACACTATGATATGGCAATGACTGAGGTCTATGCATGTACCTTCATTCATCACCAGGCAACACACAATTCACTGTGGTGAATCTATGCAAAGATTTCCTATGCATAGGGTAGGCTGAAGGTAGACAGGATAGGTTCACCTAAGAATAGGATGTACATCTGTGGTTGAAGACAGTGAAACAGCTTCACTTCCTTCAGTCTGGGAAGGTTCTGTGAAAAGATTTTTGCCTTTGAAACCAGTAAATGGGAAAAAATTACTACTTAGCAGCCAATAATTAAAAGACAATTACACATTGACAAGCAAGATGACAGCATTTCATTGACAGTTTTATATAAAAATGAAGACAGAAACCCAAAGAATTTCTCCACTATTATTTCAGTGCAAGATTCAGCACCCTCTTATTAACAGACGTTTTCTTCAGCAGATATTAAATGTGATAAATGTCATGTTCTCAAGTTACTGAGGGCTGCTTTTCCATCACTTTTAGATTAAGTTCAACTGATTGTTGGGCAGATGGTGAGAAAGAAGGTGCATAATGTGTTCTCAATCTCAGTGACACAGATTGTAGTCTTCAAGCAGTGATTGAAGCACTTTGATATACCATTTTCTCATCCAGGGCCATCAGACAAGGAAGTTTCTTTAGTTACATCGATGCTGCCTCCATAGTAAACTGTGTTTCAATTATTATGCAAGTCACTGAAGTCTATTTTAAGATTCTTTGCTTTTATTGCAGCGCATATGGAGGAGGTTTTCTCCTGACACTTGAATAATCTGTCTTCACCTAGCAGGTGTGTTTTCCTTTCAGAATTTTTTTTAATAACCTCCTGAAAAATAATCAGGAGAATTGAAAGCGAATGCACCAGAATTATGCTGACAAGCATATGGGCTATGTTTAACAGCGCCCAAGAACGGTGCCACACTAAAAAAAGCATTAAACCCACACTTATGGCAGAGTAAGCAAATCAAGTGAGAACATCCACGCATTTCATTTTCAGGTCAGCACACAGCTCCCACACTCCCACACTCTGCTCCTGCTTGGGCTAATGGTAAAAGTCCAAGAGTTGAAGCCACCTTGGTGTCATCCACCACTCCAGCTAGAACCCAGCTCCTGGCTGCAGAGACCTTTTTAAGCCTGAGTAACGCAGGTGCAAGACATCACTGCTTGGAGGAGCACAGTTATCATCAGACAGATGTTCCTCCTTCAGACATGCAGTGAAATAAACCCTTTCACATACAGTTAATGTGCATTCTCCAGGATCTTAAAAGCATCTGGCAGTTTTTTCTGGCAAGCATCTCAGCAGCCACTGAACAGGTTGCAGCTGAAGAAATGTTTCAAGAAACAAGCCACAGATTTAGCCCCTACCCTGACAGAGCAGGCTTGACTGTTACCACATCCTTATGGGGCTCCTTGTTCAAAATGCAACTCGCTGAGTAGTCTTTCTGCATGTCTTCTACCACTGGATGGTTCAGATTGACAAAAACTGAAAGTAGAAAAGAGAAAGAAAGCCCTGTAGAAAGATGAGCTTAGCTGGGTAAGTGAATATACCACAATCTTATATGAATCTAAGCCAACTCGATAAGATTCATTTAAAATATTATCACATTCAGCTTTAGGACCCCCTGTGACCCCCAGGCCTTGCATCAGTAGGCGGTTCAAGCAGGCTGAATAAGTAGAAAAATCCATAAATGATTTGATTTTTCTAGCTCAGATCTTTGGCCATGTGCCCAGTGAGCTCTCAATTATGTTAAGTCATTCAGCTACAGCAATGAAAATATCTCCTCATTAATAAGATAAGAACTAGATGTTTAAGTGCCAGTTTAGAGTGTTAGGAAGGACAGAATAGCTCCAATTTGCTGACAGAAGAAAAACTGGAGATTGACCTCTGCTCCTTCTCTGAGCATGATCAGGATGATCTCATCAATACCCAAAACCACGAGAGTGAGACTTCCTTCAAGACATGGACACTCATTGTCAGGAACACTAACACAGGTGGTGGTCAGTTTACTAAGAGCTTGGGCAAAAGCAGGAACCTCTCTCAGGGAATCCTGGAATTTTATTCATGCCTGGCATTGGGTGGTTAAAAATCTGCTGATAACTTGCACACAGCTCAGTTGGTTAGAGCATGGTGCTAATAATGCCAAGGTGGAGGGTTTGATCCCCATATGGGCCATAAACTTAAGAGCTGGACTTGATGATCCCTGTGGGTCCCTTCAAACTCAGAATATTTTGTGATTCTGTAATACTGTAGACCTTCCCACTTCCCTCAAATTTGCACTTTTCTGTAATCTGTGCCTCTCTATCTTGTGCCAGATTTCAAGCGACTGAAATGTGTGCTTCTATCCCAGTGCCCCATATATCTATTTAATGCCAGTGGCAACATGGAACTCCTTCTCTCCAAGTTTGGGCACAACTTATTTGGTAACTGATTGTGTAGCATCGTGGAATAGTTAAGGTTGAAAAAGACCTCAGAGATCATCAGGTCCAACTGTTAACCCAGAACTGCCATGTTCACCAGTAAACCACATGCCCAGCTACACATCCATGTGTTTTTTAACACTTTCAAGGATGGTGATTCCACCACTTCCCTAGGCAGTCTGTTCCAATGCCTGACAACAATTTCATTGAAGAAATTTTTCCTAGGATTTAATCTAAACTTTATCTGGCACAATTTGAGGCCATTTCCTCGTATCCTGTCACTTGTTATCTGGGAGGAGAAAATGACCCCCTAGCTATATCCTCCTGTAGAGGGTGATAAGGTCTCCCCTGAGCCTCCTTTTCTCCAGGCTAAACAACCCCAGCTCACTCCGCTGTTGCTCTGAATTGTACCAGCAGGATACCAAAATTAGCCTCCTTCCAGAGAGGATCTCAGGCTACTCCTAAATGCAGTGTTTGACACACATGCCTATGACTTGATCCATGTGCCTATTGTCTTCTATTTCTCAGGAATGTGCAATCATGTAATCATAAAAGCATCCACATTTTCTAAGGGGATGAAGCCAACACAGAAAAAACAGGTCACAAAACTTGCAGATTTCAGTGCTCAAGGAAAGGCAAAACCAGACAACAATTTAGGCAAGAATAAAGTAACTCCAAGTTCTGAAGATTTACAAAGTTTTATGGTATGGCTTAGCTAAAACTAAGAACTAAGGGCCTGAACACTCGCTGCATTTTCATTGTCATAGGATATTATTAGCTGAAACAGATGAGAAAAAACAGTGGGTGCACTCTTTATAAGGAGTCATTAGCTGACATGAAGGTAGAAACACAACTGCAGCTGAAACTGTCATTTGAAGAGACAGCACTGGTTACATAAAACACGTAGGCACCTGTGGGGGGGGCGTGTCTATTTTAAGAATTCTTGCTTTAAGAGTGAAGATTTCTAGCCATGATGTTCTCCATGCTTTCAGACAACTGCAGTTTCCCTTAATGAAGAAAAGCTTCCCTTCATCTCCCAGTAAAAAGATCCCCAAAGATATGATAATTTTTCTTTAATGTATTATCTTTCCTATCACCGCAGCTGCCTTATCTGCCTTTTTCTCAAGGACTGATGCAATTGCAAATACTTTTCTACATCCCATGATAGATTTTATTAATGACATCAAACACTGTTTCATGCTTTGCCTCGTTATTGAGTTCTGTGGTGGTAGCAGATATTGCATTCCTTTGTGTAAGTTCTGTAATTTTTCTGAGTTTTGATAAGGCCATTAATCACAACATGACTATGCTAATCCACACCATACGGGTGTCCAAGACAATGCTAACAATAATCACTCTTTAATAACCATTCTTCTTTGCCTAATACTCTCCAGTACAGATTTTCTCTGCTTAAGTAATAACAAATATTGAGGAAGATGAGGATTAAGAACTTGATTGTGTTTCAGTAAAACTTCTTCAAAGAGTCAGGATAGGGCTGACCTTACAAGCTCAAGGTCTCATTGTGTTGGAATTGACCTCACATCCTTGTGACTTCACTGGTAGTTGAAAATATTCAACATCTGTCAATACTTGGACTTAAATGATGCAAAGCACTTGAAAATTCATAACTGAAAAGGAATATAAATAGCACTGAATGCTTTGCTCCTCTGTGTAGTAGCCTGACACTGAAAATCTTCTGCTGACTGCAAGTATTAAGTATCCTTGCATTTGCTAACCAAAATGCTGGCTTCTTTCAAAATAGCTGCTGAAAGGTCAACATGTACAGAAATCACCTTGCCAAAGAGCACAATCGAGCAGCATTTGACAGACTGCTCTCCTCATTTCATCTTCCGCTCTTCACTGATCTCTCAAAGTTTTCACTTTTTGCACCATTCCTTTTGAGTATTGAGTAGTATTGATATATACATTTCAAAATTATGTTTTTTGTGACCCACAGAGGTCACCCATGTGCCTGTATGCACATTCGTATATAAAGAACAGGCACTGTGTTACATATGAACCTCACAAAAATTAGGAAGGTAGTACTGAGGGGAAAAAAGCACAGACTGAATCCTTTCCTTCCCGTAGCCAAGGTTTGTTTCCTTTGCAGAACCCACAGCCACCTACTGTATTTTAGATGTCTGAAATGCAGAGGTTACCTATCTCTAGATAAAGCACACTCAGCACTTCAGAGGGTTAAAACCCGGCAGGTGTTAACCCGGCAAGGTACAAAAGGAGCCCCTTGCATTATACCTGCACATAGCCAGCCTTCCACAGGACATTGTCTCCGAGCAGGGCAGCAGAATTTCTGGGAGCCTGACTCCTTTCCTGAGTCCAACAGGTGTTAAACACACTATATCTGAACAACACAGGTCTGAACAAGTCTTTGTTTGACTTAGTACGTGTCCTCTGCAGCAACCAACAACAAATAACCCAAAGAGAGAACATACGTAGTGCACAACAGAGGGGTTTTTTTTTTCTCCAAAATATTTTTCCAGCCTCCAGAAACTTACTGTAGGCAGAGCACCTGAGTCAAAAGTGGTGCTCTGGTGTCCTACAGCCCTAACTGAATCTCCCAGAAATACAGGGAACTATTGAAGTTACCCGGAATGTAGCGGAGACCCAGACCTTGACAAATAAACCAGTGAACATGTACAGAGTAGCTTTCCTCCTTAGTTCTGCTTCTTTCTGCCAACCTTCCACCATCTGATGCCTCTGTCTGTATTAGAGGACAGTCAGCAAGCGTCCTTGATCATCCACCTCAGTCACCCCTCTTCCATTTTATTCTGATTAACCCTTGTTCAGAGGGAAGGTTTACGGTGGATGCACATCTAAATGCAGGAACTACCCCAGGCTATGCATGTCAGCTCTTTTTCTAGAACTGGCACCTGTCTAACCCAACAAGGTGTGAGCTCAGGGGGATTTCTGGCAGACAGTTCAGCCCTCTGGGTTGGCCATGCACTGGAGCCATTGCATGAGAGAGGGTGAGACTGCGGAGGTGGTGATGAGCACCAACAAAAGCCCCAACAGTAGAAAGCTCAGCTTCTGTGGAACTGTGTAGACGTGGCTGCTCTGTAACCCACTTTCTTCATATAATAGGCATGAGGAAAACAAGCTCCCCACACCAGTGGGTGGGTATAAATCACTGAGATGGCAATTTCAGGTACTACCTTACAAATAAAGCTGATGGTTGACCTTTTCGGGTGTGAAAAGGTCTGGTTTTGCAGATAGGGAGTCAGCTATGGGTTTACAGCAAGACAAGAAGTGCGCTCATAATGGACATTCATCACATAAGCCTGTAACAGTCAAGTGATTTTAGTGCTCTCTTATGGAGTATTACAGCTTACTGTGCTTGGAAACAGGCAATATAATTTCCCAAGTTTCAATAAATTCTATTAGTTACCCCACATTTAATTTTTCTTCGAGAAGCTCCCCAATACCAACTCATTTGAGAAGCCTCCAGGTACCCAGCTTTGGTTTTGGGGAGGGGAGGAAGAAAACATGTTTGTTTTGCTTCATTGTACAACAAAATTTACTCTTAAATTGCTTTTTAACTATTAATAGCACCCAGCATTTAATAGTACAGCAGCTAAAACACAGATCCTTCTCTGGCCCTCTCACGGCTGTGATTCAGTTCCCAGGCAGCCCAAAGTACATTAACTGTGTGAATGGAAACAGGATTAGGTGTTCTGCCCGTAAAAGTATAAAAGCATGTCCTTCATGCAGCATTTCACGAAGCTATCTCTCTGGTAAAGCACAGACAATATTATGATAGACTTAAGTTACACTAAGAGTTGGTGATCTGAAAAACAGGGACAGAAGTCACCTGGCGATGAAGAACTGGGTGTAACTTGGTGTCCTTCTTGGGGGGTTCCATCTGTGCTAACACACGCCTCGTGATAACAGTAGCAACAGCTTTCACTTTTTTGGAAACCATTGCTGGCTTTAGTTGAGTTGCTGGGAGGGGGGGGGAAGCTCACCTGAGAGAGCTGGGAGGTGGCTGTGCCCCTCCTGCTTGCCCAGCCTGGGCGAACTGCCTCGGTCACTGCCGTGCCAGTCCCTGTTTGCCCGCTCCTGTTCCCGCAGGCAGGGGTGGGGGCGCTCCCGGCAGCCGCTTAAATCCCTGGTGGATGGGCGGGGTTCCCCCACTCAGCTGAGTCGCCTCCCGGGACACCTCCCGCCATTAGAGGGGCTCCGCTCTCCCACAGCGGCCTGAGGTTGTCTGCATTGTGTATATGTAGCATTCCTACACAAGAGAGAACAGAAGAAATTCATTGCATCGTGATCCTCCGTGGTTGTTACAATAAATAAGACACTGTTCTGGTGTCACCTTGGGGGGTTCGCACCTTAAGGTGCCTCTGTCGGGGAGTCCCGGGGCTGTTGGGGAGGGGGAACCCGGACTGGATTTCTCCGGAGTATGGAATGGAGGGTAAAACACAGACTGGATTTTGGCAAAGTATGGAATGGAGTGAAAAACATGGACTGGAGTTTTCCAGAGTACGGAATGGAGTGGAAAACACGGACTGGATTTTGGCAAAGTACGGAATGGAGTGGAAAACCAGGTCTGGATTTTTCCAGAGTAGAGAGTGGAGTGGGAAAACCCGGACTGGATTTTTTCCAGAGTACGGAATGGAGAGGAAAACCCAGGCTGGATTTTTCCACAGTATGGAATGGGGGGAAAATATAGAGTGGATTTTTCCGGAGACAGGATTTAAAAAAAAATTTAAAAAAAAAAGGAAGTGTTGGGCTTGATGATCTCAGAGGTCCTTTCCAACCCAACTGGTTCTATGATTCTATGATCACAGAGACTAAAATGGAGTTCAGTATTTTATGGAAAAAAATCAATTCAACAAACTATATAGGAAATTAAGCCTCCTTCTCTTAATGCTACTAAAAAAGTCTAGTTATGTTGTTGACTACCTTGAATTGAAAAATCTTTTAATTTAACTTTGCCATGCTTTTTCTTCACTGGTACTTTTCAACAATGATAGTAAGGATCTTCTATAGTAAAAAATTATAACTTCTCTCTGCTTTCTTAGATTGTATGTAAACTGCATTTGCAACATCTGATACTCCGGTCACCAGAGGAAACAACCCTTCTTTCTGCCATACAGCACTGAAGTGGAGATTTAAAGTAACAAATGCAGATATAAGACAGGATTTTTGTCTGACTGAAGTGGTGGAGGGCTTACCCAGCAAGGGAAGACCCAATCTGCTGCCCAGACCGGTAACTGCAAGGTTAGTTTGACAAAGGAGCAAACTGCTGTCTTGATACCACGCCAGCAATGTGCTCTAACTGCAGTGTTATTCCAAACACTGGCAACCTGGAGACCTTGCCAAGAAGGCTGAAGTCTCTTCTCACCTTAGAGAGCATTATCTATACTCAGTAATTCACACACAGTCCAGCAGAGGCCTGAATTGACAGGTTATGTACATTAAACCCACGGAGGCTGCACCTGAAGGATCAGAGACCCTGTCCAGTAACATACAGCACAAGGAGTCCTGGAACTGACCAGTGGGCAATGACTCCAAGAGGCAACTGGAGTGACTTACCCCAGAGAGGAAAGCATGGACTGTATCAGCCTTAATGGAGGTTAGTGGTTTGTCCTTACTGACCACAACAATCTGTTTTCTTTTTTTGTGTTTCACTGTAGAGATAGATTTGTAATAGTCGGTATTTCTTAATAGCTTTTTCAGCAGTCATCAAGGCTAACATTAAAGTCAGGTTACAACTTCCATAACAAACACTGATTTCTAGAATCTTATTACCCTTGAATAAAGATGTCCTGCAAGCAGAAATAAAACTCCATGGAAAAAAACATCAAAAGAACTAGAAGAAAATTAAAGAACTAAAACAAAAGGACGGTACTGCACCTACTATCACTGGTTTTATGAACATATTTCCACATTTCACCAATCAGTAGTCTGGTATCCTGACCCTTTAAAAATCGTATTTTCTCTGTGCAAAGCAGAGCAAAGCAAAGCACACATGTGCAGATGACATCCAAGCACCTGTCAGAATGGACTGGCAGCCTCAACCAAAGTCTCATAGCCACTGTTGTGCAGCAGGGACAGGACAGTTTGTACTGCTTAAACAAACACGCTAATGAAGGTTTGTTTTAGAAAAAATGAGAAACATTTGAGCACCCTGAACATTAAATCCTCATTTAATGATGGGAAGCGTTGTGTGTCCTTCCAACACTCAGGCACAATGCCACAACTTCAACAAGCTGCTTAATTTTCTCTCTAATGCCTAAGCCTATGCGATGGATATACGGTGCCATATCACCCTCAGCTGGGAATTGCCTTAACTTTATTGTTTTCTGTCACAGCCTGTATGCTCTTCCAATGTTTTAGTGATTGTGAAAGATCAGCGAAGAAAGACTGCTTTGAAACTCTTTGAAAAGGAAAAAATCCACGAGGGAACTTCAAATAACAGTAAACCTGAGACCTATTGTACAGCACAAAACATCTCATGAGGAGCAGAAGCAGCCTTTCAGCCGTGACAAATAATGAGAGATGTCACTGCAGGACCACTGCTGGAAGACATTTAAGAAAGAAGCAGAAGAGTAAGTACTTCACTTTTAAGCAACATTTTGTTCCCAGGGCCCCATCCTTGTGGATCAATACAGTACTTATTGTCAGCAGTGATTATGAGTTACCACTGTTGCTGTTACATGGACATCTCAAAGGCATTTTTGTCAGTCTTTCCTTCTAAACTAAAATTGATGTGCAAAGACTGTGGTCCAAATTCAACAGGAATGTAAGCAGCACAGTATTTCACATTTCCAACACATTAATGATGAACAGGGCTCCGTGAGGCACAATTCCATCACATCCATGAGGCCAGTGCTGGCCTGAGGGGCAATACCACTCTGCCTACTAGACATTTCCATCTCTCCCTGGTTCTAGTATCAACATTTGTCAACTGGCCTGGCAGTAACTTTTTATTTGGTCAAGTTTCACCACAGTGCAGTACAAATGGCAGAAGTAGCTCACAGGAGGAGAGGACAAACTAGGCCCCAGCTCTCAGCAGCAGCACAGAAGCCAGTTGAGAAATTGCACTTTCTCATGGCTAGAAAATAGCAAGCAACATTTGTCAAGGCAGGTGACACCTTTTATTAGATGGCCTAATGCAGCTGGGAAAAAAAAATAAATTAGAAGTTTCAAACACTCAAGCCTGTCTTCAAGAAACGCATCTGATGAGGAATGGATTTGCCGGTCAGTTTAACACTGAGAAAGGCAATTACCTGTCAAAACCAACCAAACATAAAGTTTGTTAGGTCCTTGGGCCAGAAAGTGAAAATGACCCCACAACTTGATAGCTGGATGTGTTGTTTGTAAGATCAAGTGTGGTTCCTGTTGCAATCAGTATTAAGTTATTTTATATATAGTAAATGTATTTCAACTGGAGAACACAGATAACTTGAAGCAGATTATTCTTGATCCTACTTGCTAACATACTTTCCTGAGAGACTCAGATTCTGTCTTGAAATGGGATGGACAAGAGAATTTTTCTTCTGCTAAGTTTGAGAAAGAAGCTTGTGCTGCTCAGTGTGTATTTGGTGTGGCCACCTCCTGTGTGTTTCCAGGAGGGCTGTGCAAGCAGGAAAGACAGGAAAATATATAACTTGTAAAATTTGCATCAGCTTTGATTTGATAAAAATGCCATGATGTTTAAGCTACAAGCAGTTTTTCACATGAACAATGACTGAAACTTTAGTGGATCCTGACCTTGACTGGGTTAGGTGGCAGCTACGGTCTCATAGGAGAAAACTCTCATGAACAGCCTCTGAGTGCACGAACCTGTTCTCTCAGCTGCTGAATTTCTTCCTTTTATCTCTTGCTTGTCCTCAAGGTTATTCAGTTCCTCTTTATCACACTGCGATTCTTTTGCACAGTAACAATGTTTCCCAGCTGTACGCCAACAGCAGGTTTCATTAGCAAACTCTTCCTTATTGCACGGAGGTCATTAATGAAAGCATCACATGTTTGGCCCCAGGCAAATTCCTTGAAGATCTCCAGTAGCAACCCCCCTCTAGTCTCCTAACTCCTCCTAAGGAGGTGCCAGCCTCACCTTGCATCCTTAAATCCCAAAGCTTTCTTATAATACCCAGTGTGTGAGTTATCTTAATCTGCTAAGTACTGAATTAATAATGCATTGTAATGCTATAGTAAGCCACACTTGCAGAAAGGTGTAGATTTTTTAAAATGCAGCATGTCTATCCTAATGCAAGCAGGAAAAAGCGTAGGACAATAACAATTTACTAGAGGGCTAAAAGGAAGAACATTTGTATTATATCAGAATGAGACAAAACAATATGAACTGACCAGAAATATAGTGACCTGAGTAGAAGCCACATGTAGAATCTGATTCCAGCAACATCAAAGAGGTAGCAAAATACTTGTTATTAATTTATCAATTTATCAGGAAATCATAAAGAAAGAAAATGCTTGGATTTTTTCAAGAAGTATCACACACTCATTAAAACACAACAGTGGATGTGGATTAATTAACTAGTAATCTGCATTAATAAAAGAGAAAGTTTTATTATTGTCCAAAATAAAACAAAAAGCCTCTTTAGACCTGTGTTGCATGTCAAGTGGTTAGCACAGCCACCCATCAATTTGGCCAGGTGAAAAAGGGAATAGTCACCAGCCAGATAAACCAATGGAGGGAACATTTTTGGTCCAGTCACCAACTGGTTCTTGGAGGTGTGCCAAGGATTTCTCGTTGCAAGAGTGAATTACTGATCTGGCTTACCTGGAGCCCCTAAAATGAGCAAGGTATCACAACACTTACTGTGTGACAATTATCAAAAGGATAAGATACACCAACCTCATTTAACAGCTACTGCAAGTAAGCAGGGAGACTGAGTTCTTGTGTTGCTTTCTGATGCTGTTAGATAAGGATCATCTCCTCCACTTTCTCCTTCATTCTCTCACAACTATTTACTCCTGCAAGGTTGCCAATTACAATGCAGAATACGTTTCCTCTATCCAGACAAGAATCCTCTCATATCCCCCATGGCATCAAGTCTTACCTCTTGCTCCTTGTGCCATATTACCTGTTCCCTTTCTCTGCTTTGTTTCATTCCTGACAGATTTTTAAACTCTTCTATTACACTCAATAGTAGGTTAGCTTAATAAAACATGGTTGCTTTGTAGTCACAGGATTAGGTCTTCTTTCTAGTCTATTGTTTAAAAGGTATCTGGCAAGTTTATTTGGGGCATAAGATCCAGAAAAGCACTGTTTAATTGGGCAAAATAATAAGCAACCCAAGCCAAGCACAGCTTTATGCAAAAACTCCACTGGAAGCTTTATTTGATTTGTTATTCCATACATTATAAACATACATATGCACCTGAGTACAAGAAAAAACATGCAAATTACCATTCAAAAATGGAAAAAAAGTTAAAACCTTATTAAAAACACAGTATCATTAAGGTAGGATTTCTTAAATATGTTTATATATTGCTTACAAAAATAACTTCCAAGGACACGAAAAGTATAGCCAAGAATTAATGAATTAAGAAATACCAGGATTAAAACTGTACATATTCATTATGATATACATCTTTACTAAGTGCAGATGTGCTATTTCCTCTACATGAGCCATGCCTTGTTCAGAATTAAGACAGATTTATTGCTCTCTTATTGAACTGCTATCCACTATTTGATATTGTTCTTATTTGTTCACTGGGCAAAAGGCAGTGCTGTACTCAGCACACACTATTTCATTACTGCTTTGAAGGAGCAATATTGGACTTTAGCGGGTATGAATCTTCCTCCCTTCCCCTCTCCCATACCAGTGATTTCACAGCAGAGAGCGCACGTCTGTACCACGCAACGGAGCAGAGTTAATTCCAGTAATTCTGCAGCAAACACAGCTCGTGCTGTCCACATCAGAGGATGGAGTAACTTGGGTACCAAAAGCAGGTTAGATCAGCACCATGCCCACGCTAAAGCACTTGACTCCCAGCACAGCTAATCAGAGCTGACATGCTGTCCTGCCTGCAGCGCCGGACGAGGCTGAGAAACGTCTTCTGGGCTGCACTGACACGGACGGGGCTGACGGGCTCCTGGTCCCAGGCCTGGTTATTACAAGGAGTATGAAATCTTCTGGAAGTTTTATCCCTTGAACTCTGGGACCACTCATCAACTTTGATGCTGTTGACACCGAGCATTATTTAAGGAGGAGATCAAAATTAGCATGCTTTAATTAAAGTGGTTTCATGCAGGAGCATTTCTGGTGGAAGCGGTGAGACTTTCCAGAAGAGAAACTCTAGAACTAGACTGTTTTATTGGTCTAAATCACATTAAAAGTTACTGGATAGACACTAGACAGTAGATAAGGCCCTGTCTGAATCAGGTCTTGAGTGACTAGCCCCAGATGCCCTTGACTAACCTTATTGATATCACAACCTGTGATATAATACCAGACAGTTCTCCTAGTAAATCTAAGAGATCCTCTCATTCATGTAGTTTCCTAAAACAGGAACTTCTTACTTCTAAATAAAAATGTCTGAAAGCCAATAGAAAATGACAATCTTTGGTGACTTCTGATGGAAGACTCGAATTAGGCTTTTCTTATCCCATTCATTGTCACATGTATCTCTGGTTACAAACCAGGATTTTTAACTCAGTAAGACATGGAAAATAACTAAGACATTCAACCACGTCTGCATTGGCAAATGTCTTTATTTCACATAAGTGAACATACCAATTTCTAAAAAATGTTTGAGTTTGCTTTAAGTAATAATAAAAAGAGTAGTGTTTGGAATGCTGTGTTCATGGTAAAGATATCTGTAAGGCCCTAAATAAAATTTAGGATTTTTGTAGGTGTTATGCACTCCATTATCTTAATAAAGGTAATTCTAATTTATAGTATATTGTTTGAAAATAGGTACTGTTTGAACAGAAGGTTGTACTGATTAGATCTCTGTATAAGCTAAGAGAACTGAAGGTCAGCCTGTAGCATCCAGAAAATCCTGTTTATTAATTCATGCAGTGTTTCACAGATGTGCTATAAGCACACAACAGTAGTATTTTCACTTCTTGGTATTCAGTGGTGGTAGAAAGCTTATTGGATTTACCCTCAGTTGCCTGTCATGCCTTAGGGGTTTCTAGATCATTAATGATCAATAGATCCATTTAGATAAGAATGATAATTCAGACAATTGAAAAACATACATGCTTCCTTGGTGGGTCTGTGGTCTTAGTCACAAGTGAATTTGCTGTTTAACCCTCCCCCGAGGAATAACTGTGCTATTTGAAGAGCCCATTTTAGAATACCAGAGATACTAGCTTTGATGATTCCCTAATAACTGCAGTGTAATATTTGGTTTATTTGTCCAAACACTGTGCAATTATGCTTCCTTTAAATTTATCTTCTTTACTGAGATTCTGAGCTCCATTTAGACCTTATGACCTCGCTGTATATTTAGTTACCACAGCAGCCTCTGCAGCTACAAATGTAAAAATGTTCTCGCTTAAAGAGCACTTCAGTGTTGAGAAAGGTTATTTCCAAGTCCAAAGCAGGCAAACCCCAAGATCTAAGAAGACAGAGTTCTTATTGTTCATACATTAGAAGCCACCTTCAATGTCTGCTTTATGTTCACCATCCCTTTTGCCCATCATCTATGCTTCCTGTATGGATTCAATAGCAACAGACAAAAAACTAGAGTTAAAACACCTGGGAAGGAAGCAGGCCTGGGTCTGCACCTGAGAGCCAAGGAGGTCAACTGTGTGTTGGCAGGACAGTCACAACAACCCTACACTGAAAATACTCACTCAAGGAATTGTTTTCCTTCATATATTACACACACTCCTTGCTCCTGCACGTGCCACAGATATTTCACACACTCATGGTTCTGTCTCCATCCACCCTTACAGCTACTCTGCTGCCTCCTATGTATGGGATACATCCACTAAAATTCCTTTACCCTCTGCGTCTTTGACCACCCAGTCCTTCCTCACCAACACCACACACGCTCCATGTCTTTACAGATGCCCTGCTATTCATTCCCTTCTTATTTGACCTTCTCCCTAGAGAAACATCGTAATTTTTTTCCCTACGGACTCCTGAAAACACAGATTTTTTTTGTGCTTTAGACTAACAAAAACAAGGCGGACAAAAGTCATCGTGGGTGAGATGGCACAGCAGGTGCAAGTACCTGGCACAGGAACCTTGGGCCAACTCAGATAACTGAAAGGGTGGCTGCAAAACCCAGATTTCTCTTATTTCTCATGTTTCACCAGTTATGGTGATCTTTTTTTCCCAACAGTTTCTCTACCTGTTCGGTAACCTTAATCTTCATTACCAAGTTCATCATCTTTTGAAGGATGGCAGTCAGACTCATGGTTTATCATTTCAAGCATCCTTTCTAGAGCCATTTCTGTGGACAGGACAAACTTCTGCTTTTCTCATACCAAAATAACTTCTTTTTTTTTTAATTGTTTTTTCCCTCATCCTATCCAAGGTGCTCCTAAAACTCTCTCTTAACCTTCTTAATTTCCTGGTTACATTTGATCTGCCATAAGGAATTTCCAGCTCTATTCTGGAGGACAAAATTTCTGTTAACAAATGCCAGTCCTTCCTACATGAAAATCACCCTAATTTTCTATTTAGTCCTGTAGGTTTTTTGCTGGACACTCTGATTTCTATTCAAGTTTCAGCAGAGTTTGTCTTGAATGCTAATACAGTATTTCTGAAAAGTGGCTAGGCTACCTCTAGGCTTCTTGCTTTTTAACCTGCTCCTCCCTTGATCCTTTCTCTTCCCTTTAAACACTTCCCTTATTAGTATGCAGTTCCCTTTCTTTAAATTGAACACTTGTGTCCTGGATTTATTTTGCTTAGTCTCTCCTGCTGCAGTGTTAAACCAAATCATATTGCAACTGCTATTACAGATCAGCTCTCCCACATACTTCTTGAGCAGGTCCTGTTCACCATTCAGGACCAAAGCAAGCAGGAACAGATCTTTTCTGGGACTGCAGACTAGTTGTTCTGGAAAGCAGCTCCAAAAAAATATATTTCTATATCCTGTCATACATGATGAGGCATTAATTCTGTTGGTGGCTGAAACATCCCAGTATAACTACCTGTCCTGAATTTGCAGGTTCTCTAAACTCTTTTCTTTTTCTGTATCCTGACTGAGGGTGGGGATAATCATACAGTGCTAACATTATAATTTTATTATTACAGTGTAGTACTTCCAACCACAGGGATTTCATACTGTTTTTTTTTCTTTTTCAACAATAGTTTCATTTTGTTACACTTCATTTTAGACTCCAAAAACAATGCTCTCTGCATGCACATTCTATTCTGTCAATTTTTGTGAAGTTGATAGGCTGGGAACACAACATCCAGTGATTCCTCTCTTTCTGCAAGGTCTCTGAGCTGCCTCTCTGCCAGGCCCATCATACAAAACCAAGCATCCCAGTTCTCCCATCTCATTTTCCAGGCTTCTAGCACTGGCAAGTTTTGCCTTTGGTCTGCTGCCAACTGTTTTGGACACATTGTCAACTGACATAGGAAGGAGCCTGATTTGCTCTCCCTACTCATTGCACTTGGGCTGCTTTCTTTGCAGCCTTTTCTGACATGCACTGAACATTAGCCATGGGCATTTTGGGGGATCACAGCCATCTGACATCTGTGCTCCTCCACATCAGTCAGCTTCCTCACATTTTATAGCACTTCTTTATGCTTTCAGGGCCATCAGCCTGGCTTTTTTCTAACCAGGGTTTCAACCCTTCCTTCCTGTTCCTTGCCTTCTGAAATGTTCCCAGGTTCCTAATGTATGTAAATCTCTTATCCCAGTATCTAATCAAAATAATTTCTATCTGAATATTATGTTAATTTCTATTCATGAACAACAACGGATCATCATAATTTTTAAAATTTCCCATCTATTACAGACTAGTCTGCTACTAGAGCAGAGAATTTCTAAAATGTTTTAATTTTATGAAAGGTTATTACCAGGCAGCTGACAGATTATTAGCAGGCAGCTCAAGCATCCTATTTATCCAGACAATAACAGTATCAACACTGTAGTGCAAGATTCTGCCATACAACTCTATTAATTTATTTCCATCATGTCCAGGAGAAATTCCAACAGGGAAAAGGGATTGTAATGAGTTTCATGAAGCCTCATTCATGCCAAGCTGTTACAGATAATGATTCAGAGAGGGAGAAAAGGATATGGGTCAGCATCCAGAAGCTGGGGAATAATAGGGTGTTAAACACTAGTGCCTGTTTGCAAAGTTCAGAAAAATAGCAAGCAAAAAATATATCCACTGGTACCTCAGCTTCACCTTACAGGGTGCCAACCACACTCCAGCACGTGTTTAGAAGGATAAGTTCAGGTTAGTTGGCTAATATTTAAAAAAAATTAAAAAAAAAAAAAAAAAAAAAAAAAAAAAAAGAAAGAAAAGGAAGAAAAAGAAAGAAGAGGGGGGGAAAGAAAAAAATACTACCCCATGGCAGAAATGGTTCCTTAAGAGCAGAGCAAATACATTTTAACCTACTGCACATCTGCATTTTCATTTGGACCCTAAATTTTGAGATCACAGGCACTTTCAGCAGAGGGAGGACTGTTAGAGGTACAGCATCCATACAAAGGCATACCACAAGCAGTACTGACTTGCAGCCAACAGCAGTTCAACTTGAAAACAAAGTCCCATCTCGGCACCTCTTGAAAGAATTACCACTCTCATGACTGGAATAGCCAAGTTATTTTGCTTCGCTTCATTTTCATAGACTCATAGAATCAGCTGGGTTGGAAGGGACCTCCGAGATCATCAAGTCCAACCCTTGATCCACTACCGCTGCGATTACTAGACCGTGGCACTAAGTGCCACATCCAGTCTTTTAAAAATCTCCAGGGACAGAGAATCCACCGCTTCCCTGGGCAGCCCATTTCAATGTCTGACCACCCTCTCTGTAAAGAAATTCTTCCCAATATCTAACCTAAACCTCCCCTGGCACAACTTGAGACCATGCCCTCTTGTCTTGCTGATAGTTGCCTGGGAAAAGAGACCAACCCCCACCTGGCTACAACCTCCTGTCAGGGAGTTGTAGAGAGTGATGAGGTCTCCCCTAAGCCTCCTCTTCTCCAGGCTGAACAGCCCCAGCTCCCTCAGCCTCTCCTCATAGGACTTGTGCTTGAGTCCCTTCACCAGTCTAGTTGCCTTCCTCTGGACCTGCTCCAGCACCTCCATGTCCTTCCTGAGCTGAGGGGCCCAGAACTGGACACAGGACTCCAGGTGTGGCCTCACCAGCCCTGAGTACAGGGGAAGAATCACTTCCTTGGACCTGTTGGCCACACTGTTCCTGATCCAGGCCAGGATGCCATTGGCCTTCTTGGCCACCTGGGCACACTGCTGGCTCATGTTCAGCTTCCTGTCAATCCAAACTCTCAGGTCCCTCTCTGTCTGGTTGCTCTCCAGCCACTCTGTCCCCAGCCTGTAGCGCTGCAGGGGGTTGTTGTGGCCAAAGTGCAGGACCTGGCACTTGGCCTTGTTGAACCTCATCCCGTTGGAATCAGCCCAACTCTCCAACCTATCCAGGTCCCTCTGCAGAGCCCTCCTGCCTTCCAGCTGATCGACAATCCCCCCCAACTTGGTGTCATCTGCAAATTTGCTGATGGTGGACTCAATCCCCTCATCTAAATCATCAATAAAGATATTAAACAGAACTGGGCCCAACACTGATCCCTGGGGGACACCACTAGTTGTTGGTGCTGCCAACTGGATGCAGCCCCGTTCCCCAGCACTCTCTGGGCCCGGCCCTCCAGCCAGTTCCTAACCCAGCACAGAGTGCCCCTGTCCAAGCCGTGGGCTGCAGCTTTTTCAGGAGAATGCTGTGGGAGACGGTGTCAAAGGCCTTGCTGAAGTCCAGGTAGACACATCCACAGCCTTCCCCTCATCCACCAGGCGGGTCATCTGGTGGGTCTCTTTATTTTGACTTGTGGAGTTATTCACCAAACTGTATACAGTTACATATTTACAATGTGAAAGGTGGGTGGTAAAAATCATCCTGCTCAACAGGAAGGTACCATTTGAAAGTGTCCAGTCACTTCCCAGAGCTGCTTAGTCACATGGTGACTTTCATGGGCTAGATGAAGACAAGGAATGAATAAATTCATGATCCAGATCTGTACAATCTGTGCTTTAGAGTATGTGCTGCAACATAAAAAGGATTTCCATAGCAGTCAGACACAATAAGTGAAAACAGGTAAGTCAGAGCTGCAGAAAGTGTTCTGAGACAGGTGAGAGAGAGCGGTCTCAACTTCATGTCAGAGAAATGTCAAAAAGCCTCCATCACTCCTCGAGCTGGCATTGATACAAACTGAGAATCAAAATGGGGAAAGGGTAAACAAAACATTAATTGTACTGTCTGGCATGACAAGCACATTACTCCTCGTAGGATTATGCCACAGATTCCGTGACAGCAATAAGAACTAAGATATTTATAACTTTGAAAACAACTCTCTGTCTTAATGCCACAGTTTGCATTTGTGGGCCAGGGATACTTTTAAAAAGTTTTACCAGAAAGTTCTTTGGGTGTTTAAGGGATTATGTGTGCTTTAATCCATGTATGAGCTGCAATCTGACAAAGTATGTGAAAAGTGGCTTTTTCCAGGGTGGTAACTGCCAGCAGTGCTGGGTGTGTTAAGCAATGGGGAATATGAAGCCTGCAGTGCAGGAAGACTGACTGGTTTTGAAGTGCTTGTTGTGCAACAGGGAAACATACTTACTGATCCATAAAAATTAAAATAATCATAATGTGGGCCCCTTCCCTTCAGGCACCACACATTTAATAAAACAAGTGGTTTGATGAGTCTGTCATCTCTTCCCTCTGTATGGCCTGCAGACAGCATGTGTGCTTTGACTTCAACATCACACCCATACATCATAGAGGAAGAATTTTCTGGGAGATATATATATTGATTCAAAGAATGAAATTAATGTCTTAGACTTTAATAAGCTGAAAGTTTTGGTGAAGCTTTCAGTCCTTCTGCAATATCCATTTTATCCTCAATAAGCAACTCTCGCTCTCTCAAAATTAAGTCTGTCTATCCAGATTCAGAGCTCTTGCATATCCAAGCATGGTTTGCATCCTCTCTATCCCAAAACTCTGAGTGACACAAAGAAGCATTGATATTCAGTATGCTGGGCAGTTTCACATATTTCTTCCCAGTATCTTTCTTTGCCCAGACAAACATCATATTTTTCCTGTCACCAAGACACAATTTCCACAAGCAAGATCCCATCAAGGCCTTTTGCCTTGAGCCCAGCCACTCGATCCTATCATCTTCTCTGTGTAATCTCCAGTATTCACAAGCCTGGGAGGTGAGCTCAAGCCAAATGAACATCCAAATTTCTCAACTTATTTTTCAAATTGTTAATTACTCTGCACAGCTGCTATGGGAAGCACAAAAGCTCAGGCCAGCACAAACACAGCAGCAGAAATGAAGTAGTTGAGCCTAAATTCTTTCAGCCCTGGAGGTTACATGAAAAAGGTGGGTCACCAGTGCCTAAATATTTCATCAGAGCAAATAATATATAAATTGAGGACTTGTTATTGGACAGTGTTAAGTTCTTACCTGTGGAAACGGTATCTCTGGTAATGTCAGGAAAGTAAAAGATTTTTAACTGCAGAATAGATGTCAAAAGATGCAGCTCATACAGGTCTTCACACACCATGGTCTGCTGACAGTTTTTCACTGGTGATGTCCTTGATGTGGTTGCAAATGCACATGAGAACCTGGCAGATTTTTAAAAAAATAGTAGAATAGGGTTTCTTATGTTTGATATTCAGTGAAGAGGAACAATTATATAATTCACAGTGCACAGAGAGTCAGTTTAGGACAGACAGTAACAGAGCAGCTGAGTGAAGAGGCAGAACACAAGGGGGTTTAAAAACAACTCTCTCTAAAGATGCATTTTGATGTAGTGAAATGAGACATTCAGAATTCATAATCATTGAACTGTAGAATAGTCTGGGTTGGAAGGGACCTTTAAAGCTCAGCTAGTCCAAGCCCCCTGAAATGAGCAGGAATGTCTTCAACTAGACCAGGTTGCTCAGAGCCCTGCCCAACTTGGCCTTGAGTGTTTACAGGGAAGGGGCATCCACCACCTCTCTAGGCAACCTGTGCCAGTGTTTCCCCACCCTCACTGTTCAAAATTTCCCTCATCATGTTGCTATAGGTCCTAGTGAAAAGTCTGTCCCTATTGTTCTTATGAGCACCCTATAAGTACTGAAAGCTGTAAAAAGGTTTACCAAGAAACTTCTCTGCTCCAGGCTGAACAAGCCCAGCTCTCTCAGCCTTTCCTCATAGGAGACATGCTCCAGTCCTTGTGGCCTTCCTCTGGACCTACTCCATGTCTTTCCTGTGCTGAAGATCTTGTCCAGGTCCCTCCAAATGGCATTCTATCCCTCAGAGAGTTCAACTGCACCACTCAGCTCGGTGTAGTCTACAAACTTGCTGAGGGTGCACTTGATCCCACTGTCTATGTCATTGATGAAGATATTTAACAGCACTGGTTCCAGCACAGACACCTCTTGTCACTGACCTCCACTGATCTGGACATTGAATCACTGACCACTCCCCTCTGGATGCATTCATCCAACCAATTCCTCACCCAACACAACAGTCCACCCATCAAATCCATATCTCTCCAATTTAGAGAAAAGGATATCATGGAGGGACTGTGCAAAGCCCTTACAAAAATCCACACAGATGACATCCATAGCTCTTCCTGTGCTTTAGAATAATACTTCAGAATATTATGACACAGTACAGGCTCTTAGATTGCTCATAGCTGGCTACTCTAACTTAGACAACTGTTATTTATGCTCCTGATTTTCAAAAGCGCCAAGAATCTTACTGCTATCTCTGAAAGTTTTCCTGTAAACAAGGACTACAAGACCAAATTGGATCTGAAAGTCAAGCAAGGCTTGTTAACAAGCATAGGAGCACAAAACATCGCTTTATTGCACCTAGACTTGAATTTTCCTTTCTGAGGGGTTTTTCTTCTCTTCAGTCTTGCCTCATTCATCAGTGTGGACATATAGAAAACATCTCAAACAAGCTAAATTTTGTTAGAATCTACTTTTATAATACAAAGAACAAACAGGCACCATCCCAATGTTTTGAATGGCTGCCTGGACAAGGACACTGCAGTCACTGCTCCAAGCAGTCTCACGTGCTTTATAACCTACAATACTGGCACAACCCAACCTACCAGGAGACCAGGAAATGTTCCTGCTTGCCCTCTGCAATATCCTAATTGCACTGCTGAAAACAGCACTTACCTAAAGATGCAGCTTTGTCCAATGCAGAACACCAGGAGAATGGCACAGGAAAACATTAGAGAAGACAATCATATGTCAAATGCAAATAAAAGACCAACAATGAAGTTTCTCACTGCAATCACAGGAAAATAATTATGCACATTACATCCATTTGTTCCCTTCAGTGTTACTGCAGAAGTTATGCAAAAGTTCTTACTAATTTTATTTAAATCTTATGTAGGCATGAAAGGATTCATCCTGACATTATGATAAATGATGAAAAATAACATTAGCACAAACTTATTTATATGAGGAATCTTGTTGACGGAGTACATGCTTCTTCATTTTGTGTTTTTACATTCTCTCTTTCAAGACACTCAGCCAGGTCTCCCATCAATTACACCCATGCAAAAGAAGAATAACTTCAATAAAGCTTGTATAAATTCATCATCCTATCTAAGAGGAAATATGTATTAGTAAGCTGATTTTGACAAAACTACTAGCTCAGAATAATAAAATTCAACCCCAAAGCTACCTATATTGTCTAAAGAAAAGACTACAAGCCTTAGCACAGTGTATATGATTCTTTCTACTTAACTACGCAAAATTATTTGTGTTAAAGAAGGGATCTGACTGTGTTTACTCAGTTTAAGATAAGAAGAAGGAACCTTTCCTTTGCTGTATCAGTACTGTCCACTGCTAGAAAACAAGCTCCAACAAGAACTTTGCTTTCCCACAGACACTCTTCTGCACTCCTCAGATACTGGCACTGTTGCTCTGCAACTCATAACTTGAAGTTGGAACTCTCCTGCACAGTACAGTGAACTGTACCTACTGGGTTCAGGTAACCTCACTACTGTGTGGTTTAAGAAAAAAAAAGTCTACCACTACTTAAACCAATGGTTATATAGTAAAGCAACTTATGCACCAATTCTAAAACGAATTGCCTTCACACTTTTGTTTCAGAAGTAAGCATACACTCAAAGAAAGACATACAAATCACAGAGGAGGTGGTTGGACAATTTAAACACTGGCAAAAAATACTCTGTGTAGCTCTCCAAAATATTTGGTCTGATTTCTCCCCTTCTGGTAATTAGAATTTTAAAAGCCTAATGTGGTCCTTTTTTAAATGACGCCTTTTACCTCTTGAACTATAGTGCAGCTATCTTGCTAAACAGCAATGTAAAAACAAATCAAGTTTAATACTGGATTGGCAGATGACAGCTCTTCAAAAATATTCTCATTGAAGTTGCTCAGAGCACCAGAAACAGGTTTTATGCTTTAAAAATTAAGTTACAGGGAAAGCTTCCTCTCTCTTACCATATCCTTGAGGAGCTGTGAATACTGTTGTGGGTGGCAGTATGTTGGCAAAGCAAATGTCAGCAAACTGCCTCCCCTCACACAAGTGATTGATTTATCAGTTTAATAGAGCTATAAATTGAGAAAAATGTTCCTCAAGCCTGAACAGTGAACTACAAGCAAATAATAGGCAACAAGCTCTGATGCAGAATTGGAAATATAAGGACTTGTGAAATACAGCATATGTTACATTTTCCTGTCACCAGCCCACTGTAGCAGCCCACAGGAAATCTGACCACTATGATTTCTAGCTACAGTGACACAGTCCTTGAATTCTGGTGACAGAGCCTTATAACATCACTGTTGGATGCTGTTGCTTTCATTTGGAGGGAGCACCCACGTGTTTTTTATTACATTTTGGTCAATTTAAAACAGAAAGAAGCCAGTGTAAAGGAGATAAAACAGCACTACAATACACTAAAACAAGAAAGGAACCTCCAGCCATGAAGCAAAACCAAAATTCTTTGCAATCATTTAGTGCTTCTTATTGACAGAATTCAGAAATTTCCTAATGCCTATAATTGTTTGTACAAAATGTAAAGTGCTGGTAATGTGTACAATTCCCAACAGATTCATTGAGTACTTTTCTCACTCCTTCTAAATTCCTAACTGTCATACTACCTGCCTTTTTTATTTGTAAGACTGTTACTGGCATATCATGCTATTTCTGTCTAGAGTTTCTCCTTCCTTCTTCCCATTCTTGCAAATTTAACAGGACATTTGCTAGTTAACTCTTGTCCACTGTGAAATGGAGAAAGCAAGCTGCTTGGAAAAGGATAGATGTCACCCAGCAGCCTGCCAGCTGCACACAGCCCTAAGCCTGGAAACATCTGTAAGATAGTAAAGGTTCCCTAATTAAAAATCCATTTCTCACTCATGATTAATCACATTTTTGTAACACCAGAACCAGTTTATAAGAAAAAGCTCAAAACTTCAGCCATGATCTAAGCATTTGAGATTATATTTTTAAGAGTTATTAAAATTGGACAAGTGAAAGCATTTTGAAGATAGAAGCTGATGTGGAGAGAGTTCAATTTTAGACAAACATTCTGTTCCAATTACCTGAAAACATTAATCTTGGGTTTGATGCCTTTTTTTTCCCTCCAGGTTTGCTTCAACACTGAGACAAATACAGGTTTTTTATTGCAAATAATAGTAGGTTTTCACTCAAGATGGTAGGGGGTGGATTTCAACAGAAACATTGTTAAAAATAAGAATTTCTTTTCTGTGGTTGAAACTAATTCTGTTGTGTAAAATGTTTAGACTTTAATTGAAAAGAAAAGGCACTTAGTTGAAAAATCTCGAACCATTTCTACGTCTGAATTTCTACATCTACCATTTCTACAACTGGAACAGCAGACTTCTATTCCATCTTTCACTAAATACTGGTAAATTCGGCAAGCAAAAGGTCAAATACTCATAGAAATTCAGCAATATCTCTGTAGGCCTTCAAATCCTTCCCCAGGAGCTGTGGCTTTAGAAACAAGTCAGGTACATCTTCTGCAACCTTGTCTGCAGCCCAGGGGAGATAAAAAGACACCAATCACATGGGATTGGCCTCCTAACATTGGTCTTTTGTTCTTGTGGTTGCTTTTGTTTCAAAAGCAGTGATTGTTCTGGCTGTGTCTGTTGAGAGTGTCAAGAACTCACCACAGTACGGCCTTTGCCCCATCTCCTGCTGCAAGGCAGGAGCAAGGGGACAAAACAAAAAAAGCAGGGAAGAGTTGTGAGGGAGAAGTGGCTTCACCCTGCCAGCACATCACATCCAACAGCACGCTCAAATTCTTCAATGCCTTTTACATACTGACCTTCATTAGCTTTGGCATGTCCCCTGACCTCTTGGAGGTCGTTAATATGCTCAGCTGTGTCCAGTGGGGTCTTTCCACTGGTGTCAACTCTCTGTCCCTCCTACCACGACCTGTAGATATTTTTTAGACAAGATTTAACTAATCTTTTTTAACAAGATTTAACTAGAAGTCTGAGCTCTGTACTCACCAGAAATACCAGTCAAATAATACTGATCTACCTCACAAGAACTTGTTTTTACTAGTGAACAAAACCGCAACATTCCCCAAATGCAAGAGCTTCCCAAGTCCCTATTACGTCCATGAGAGTCAGCAGTCTTCTGTATTTGAAAGCAATTCACTGTATTTCAGCAGTGCTAAAACACCTCTTTCTTTCTTCTACTGATAGTTTAGGAACATATCCATGTGCAATGTCTGTCTATTGGATTAAATGTTTAACATGCATTAAATATTACTGAAGGAGCAAACACTGCACTCTGGCACTTGCTGACTTTGCCTCAGTATTTTTCTTGCCCTGCCTTTCTTCGTTGGAATTCAATAAGCAGGCTGTACCCTCAGCCTTTCTTTTCTATAAAATAATCAGCCTAAAATTAGTTTTTACATAGCGGAGATAAATAGGATCAACTTCAGTGAGAAGGCTACATCCCATGAAATTAAACTTATTTACTCGCTTCAGTCTTTTAAAGTATTGTAGCAGCAAATTTTGAAGTATTGGTACAGCAACTGATCTGCCAAGCAAGAGAGCCCAGACAAAAGTGCTACAGCACTGCAGTCTGTCTGCTGCTGACTCACAGGGCCATGTGCTGCTTGGAAGCACCATCTCAGTGTAACTAATATTAAATTCTCTACTTTCTCAGATTTTTGTCTCAGGAGCACATTTAAAAGTAATTAGTTAATGAACTTAAAAGGAAAGAGAAACTCAGCTCATTCTAGAATCCTATTTACCATTAAATTTAGAAGTTTTTGAGAAAAATGTAATTTTCCTGAATCGATTTACACCCTGGTTAGATCATTACAAACTTGGAATCTCATTTTAGCTCGAAAAACCAGACTTACTGAGCCAAGTCAATAAATAATGCTGTTCAGTATGGTCAATAAATAACCAATTTAGTTCCTTTCCAAATCCATTTACAAGTAATCACGGAGACATTAAGCAGTTTTATAACTGATATCTAATGGCCACATAATAATACATTTATTAGAGTTAATAATTGCTGTTATGCTAGTAAAGGGACGAGCATGGTTCATCACCATCCCTAACAGTCTCTTTATGAACTAACAGGGAGACTGTCAGGGAGTGATAGGTACCCCATGAACAAAGGTTCTTTAATGCACTCTCTCATTTCTGGAGAATAATGCTCAAATACAGATGTCACAGGCCTGTCATGTCACATTACAACAGATTCATTCTCCCAAGTTTTGTCTGAGGACTGCAGCAACTGCAGCAGAGTGGAACACAGAGAAAACTAGAAGTCTTTTAAAAAAGCACAAAAGTAATGTATTTATGCATCCATATTATCCATCCTGAAAACTCTTTACGCCACTAGAAATCTGCAAAATTAATTTTCATCTGTCAATAAAAGCAATTTGTTTTGCAGTTAAAATTGGATAAGAAATTGTTTGTATTCCAAATGAGGTGCTCAGGACCAAAACCAAAGAGGAGGAAAGTGATTCTGAAACCCCCTTTGTGTTCCTCAGGCTGTGGGTGAGGCTGTGCTTCCTCCTAAACACTGGTACAGGCTTAGTTAGCCCCAGCTCATAGTTTTGCTTCTCAGAACCCCTTTCCAGGCCCTGGGAAACAGCAGTAGCTCCAGCTACATCCGCATCTCAGCCTTAGACTATTACTCTTCTTAAACAGACATATGTTCCTCATGTCAAGGCTAGAATTAGGGCTGGTGTGAGCCATTACATGAGATAATGATAAAACAGCCAAGGGCAAGGATATATCTTAAGCTGTTTCCTCTCTCTAAGGTCCCTTTCAATTGCTAGAGCTAGGGATTTTGCATACGAGTCCTTTCTATTTAATTTCCAGAGAATATTCCTTGGCATTGATTGTGTGAAGATCCCATTTTTCCCCTAATACTTGCTAAAACGTTTTAAAAAATGCTTAAAAGTCTTGTTTAAGCTTGTCTTCATATACAACAAAGAGGGAAAAAGAGCATTTTCAAAACAAAATCCACAAGCTTGTGGCCGTTTAACTAATACCTTGAATGTAAAGAATGTAGATGGGAAGAGTGATTTTTGCCTGCTATTCCCTATTGTTTCAGCTATGTACATCCCAAGCAGGAGCCTGTAATAGCCCTTCATGTCATCAGTGCAGAACATCAGCAATACCCTGGTCCTGGACTTGTTGAGCCACGAGTGCCCACTCTGCTGTGAGCAAGAAAAGTGACTCACCACCCTCCAGTGCCTCAGAGAACCACCTCTGTGAAAGGAATTATCACAGTTTTTACTGACAAGGTATATAGAAGATATGAGAAAGAAACAATACTGCATCAGTGTCAATAGCAATAGAAATGACTTGCTTAATCTGCCAGTAGCCTGAGGTAGAGAATGTCACTGAAAGCTCACCTTAATAATATTGCATTTGCAGGCAAAGCCCTGCCAGTCGACAATCTCATTTATGGTTTCATATCTCTAATCTAGCACTGAAGAAAAGCTTTATTAAAAGCAACTGACAATATCATTCCCTTCCTTGTCACCAACTTAGCCCGAATCCCTGCCTGTTATGAATACACTGAAATCATCTCTCTTGGGATAGCATTTACTAAGGAAAGAAAGCTGTACCAATGCTGCCCACACCTCTCCCTCTCCTGCCTCACGCAGCTGTCTCTGAGTAACCTTTCATAAGAACAACAGTATTAAGCCAAAATGTAGAATTTAAGGCCTGTTCATCCTGAATAACCCCCGATGAGGGGCTATAGCATGGGGGTCAGCACAGGCTTGCACCCCCCGTGTTCCAAGCCATGCTCTGAACAGGGAATGCTGCTCTCGGTCAGCAGGATGAGGATGGCCAACAGGACTGGCTGGCAGCAAACAAGCAAACAGTCTGGGCCCCCTGGCAATTGCCCAGATGGATTTTGGTATGGAGCTCACCTATCTCCTCCTGCCCTCATTCGCTCGGGGCACAAATCTAAGGAATTCAGTGGAAAGAGAGGTCCTCGATGTCCCTTTCTGCCTCAGGAAGACAAGTAGGAGGAAAGGTTCCCTGTCCTTTTTTTTTTTTTCCCATCTAAAACACAAAAGGATTTTGGCTTCATAATCTTTGCCAGTCAATGTCATTATAGATTAGTAAAGCAGCTTTCCTAGGGCAGGGCACAGCTTAAACTAACCTGATTTTGAGCTGAGCACTGCAAAACTGAACCTATTTTGGTGGATGATCTGCCCAAGTGAAGAATGCTGTCTAAGCTAAAGCTGAATGAGGACTTGTTTTATGCATTCAGTTTATTTCAAGCTACCTTTTAATTAACGGTGATTAAAATATCAGAAGCTTTTAAATAAAAAAATACTATTATATTAGCAAAGCACTGATACACTGAAACAGAAGACAGATGAACAAGGGAGAGTATGAGTTACTTGACAGACAAGGACCTCTCCACATCCAAAATTTCTGTGATGAGATAGTAAGATGATGGCTTGTGATTAGCATGTATTTTAAATAAGAGACTTCCCTTTTTGTTTTAAAGAATAATGCTTCTTAAAGATGATTTCAGAGTCCCTCACCAGAAATGTTTCTTACGAGCTGAATTAATTTTTGCTGACCTTAACAAATAGTCATCAGTCACCCAAAACACGTCCCCTAGAGAATCAAACAGCCAGCAAAACTTCATATAACCATAGAATTTATGTGTTTAAAGTATGCATTAAGTATTTCAAACAATTTCTAGGATGTTTTAGATCATAAAGTCTGCTTTCAACTATCATAGATCATTGGCTCTGCTTTACAAGAAACATTGTTTTACAGGTTTATAACTCAGCTATAAAAATGTGCTTCAGGCTAAAGCTCAGTATAAAAAGGTCTCAGCTAAAGGGTAAATTTTTCATTACAATTTTTTTCTACTTTGTTTAGCTATTTAAGATTAGAGCTGCCTTAAAAAAAATTCCCCTTTCACTTCAGGATTATTACCAATACCAGGGGTTGTTTTATACTCTAAAATGCAGGGAAGAGAAAGATAATACAGATTTAGAAAACAGAAAACACAAACCAAAGCAAACATTGAATAAAATCCACCCCACAAAGCTGGAACTATGAAGTTTTACACGGTCAAGGTTTTAGATTTTTAAGATAAAGTATTGGAACACATTTTTAAATAGCTCTAACTTAGTGTGCACTTGAGACAATACAAAAGGACGTATTACTGTTACAGAGGGGGAGATCTGAGTGCTCCATAAATACACCTCTGCATATTGTCAGTTTGGAGTTCCCCAAGGCCTGGAAAACAACCAGCTAAAGTTGCTCAGTCTGTTTGTTTCATCCAATGGAAATTTTAGAGGTCATTTGATCTTAATATACAAACACATACCCAGGGTTCATGGGCTAAGCCTAAGAGCCTGGTTCAAAGAGGTGGGCCAAGCACCAAGAGATGTTCAGGGACAAGGCTCAGCTCACTTAGACTGCAGATAAAATGCAAAGTTAACTGACTATCGAAACAACTTGCTTGTGGTTTTCCTGCAAGTCAAGATTTCCTTCTTACACAGGTGACCCAAAGCTCTTACAGAAGTTTAATACCCTCCAGAGAACAGAATATTTCCAGATCTCTGAAAGAAGATCTAGAATGCATAAATAGAGAGAATCAAATTTGAGAAAAGTTCTTCCTTAAAAAACCTGTATTCAGAATGAAACCATACAGTACTTCACTCAAATCAGAAACTAAACCTTCGAGATTCAATCTAGTACTGTGTGTAAAGCCTCACCTTTGCAAATAGACATGATCTTTTTCCAACTCATGGGTAACCACTTTAGATCCATGTTCCTAACTATAATAAGGAAGAAGAGAAGGAACTCTGACTGACGTATCTGTGACCATCCCAGTGAGCATCGCTTGGGCAAGCTCAGAACTAATTTAACATTCTTGGAAGCAGAAAACATTCAGCTCAATGATAATCAGTGAAGTCAGATTTAAGGCAAGCAAAGTTCAGCAACTTGAGCTGAGTTTTATGTTCAATTATTTGGTTCATAAAAGCTAAATAGGTGTTAATGCCCATAGGGAACTGCTAGAGTTATTAATATCAAGTTATATGAAACTACCATAAAAAGACAGCACTTGGGTTTGATGAGTTTCTTCTTAAAAAATGCAAAAGGGATACTGTTGGTAGAAGTAGACATGCTTTTTCTCCAGTCTTCAACAGAGTGAGTGAAATTACTGTATTTTTGCCATTTCTGGAGAAGCTGAAGCTATACTGTTATTTAAGGGTACTACACACTAAGTACACTCAGGGGAGAACATCTGCCTCAGAGATCCTGTACAACCACAGCCCATACTCTGGTTATAATAGCATGTCCATATCCATTTACATGAAAAATCTTTTGGGCTTACTGTTCATTTACTGCACTGTTGTTCTAAGTACACAACATAGAGTTACAGTTCCTAGAAACATCAGAACTGTTGCTTCTACATTTAAGACAACCCAGAGAAAACAAACCTAATTCTAATGGTTATATGAATACTTCAAATATTGATCAGCTTCCTGCCCTATAAACTTCACAAGAATATTTTATGCATCTTTCAGATTTGTATGGTCATAGGTGCTACATACAGGAAAACCCACTCACAATCTGCTATTCACATCCTCTACAGCAGCATTTCCCTGATGTTTACCACAAGCCCCAAATACATGTATATTTGGTGTGTGGCAGCCCACCACACACCATCACCATGAGTTGGGGTTGCTCAGCCTGGAGAACAGAAGGCTCCAGGGAAACCTTGTACCACCTTCCAGTACCTAAAGGGGCTGCTAGAGTGCTGGAGAGGGCTTTTGACAAGGGCAGGTAAGTGATAGGACAAGAGGGGATGGCTTTAAACTGAAAGAGGGCAGCACTGGATTAGATATTGTGAAGAAATTCTTTGCTGTGAGGGTGGTGAGGCACTGGAACAGATTACCCAGAGAAGCTGTGGCTGCCCCATCCCTGGAAGTGTTCAAGGCCAGGTTGGATGGGGCATTGAACAACCTGGTATCAGGGAAGGTATCCCTGCACATGGCAGGAGGGTTAGAACCAGATGATATTTAAGGTCCCTTCCAACCCAAAGCATTCTATGAAACAATTCTATGATCATCTAAGTATTACCTGAAAATACAGAACAGCAATATGTTTCCATGCATCAACAACAGAGCGTGCTTCTGCCTTGTTAGACCAGCAATATTATGAAGACCACTGTGTACATCTAATTTTGCCCAGTATAATTCAAAACCCCACAAACAAATCAGAATATACCACAAAATCCTGTGGGTGGTGTGCAAAGGAAATTATTTCTTTATCAAAAATTCTTTGCAGGTTAATATCCCATGGATTTGCAGAACAACACTGGTGATGACCCTTTTACTTCTTATAGAATCACCAAGCTTTAAATTAATAATTATTAAAATTAACTTATCAACTAAACCAATACATTCATTATCTATTAGTTGCTATCCACACACGAGTGACAAAAGTGATGATTTTAGAAGCAGCACGTGCCACACCAGATACTACATCAGGATTTACATGAAGAGGTAAACTTTGTCTTTTGGTGTTTAATAATTGTAGAAACCATATTAAAAGTTGAAATCTACTGAAGTAGAAAAAAAAGTTAGGATTTTCAGTGGCAATCTAACTTCATTTATAAGAGTGAAATGTACTGATGATTAGAACTGGAGAGGAGAAAAGCCATTATGGAGCCTCCTCAGTTTCAGCCTTTAAACTCCATCACTCTGGCAGCAGCTAGCTCTTATCACTCCTGCTCAGAGCAGTAAACCCATCATTTTTAAAAACTTCTCACAGACAACACATGTCCCAGGTGATAACTGTGGCTCAAATGCCTTTGGTTAGAGTGCTCACATCTACACGCTCAGTGAAGACACTGGTTGTACAAGTGTCACGGATGGGGGTGGGATTGTTCCCACAAACAGCAGTGTGGGATGGTACGGGGTAGAGACTTCCCCACCATGATTAAAGAAACTTAATTAAAAAGAAAAGACAGGTAGGAATTACTCCTCATCCATTTTCTTTACCATTCCTGTTCTTTCCGTACATTGTATCTGGACAATGTTTTAAACTCCTCTGTTATTAAGCCTTTTTCTGCTTAGTGAGGAGGACACAATTTTAATCGCTGGGTTGAAGTTACAGTTAAGCTAAAACAGCTCAGCCCCACTGTGATAAGAAGCACTTGGTCTGTCAGAGAGAGTTCTGAAAAACCACTCGTCCCCCAGCAACAGGGCTAAGATGATGAAGGTGCCCAGCCTGAAATACACTCTTTCTGCCTAACTCAGTTTCTAAATCTTATCAGGAACGGGATATAAGTACAAGCTCTATTTGTAGTAATGTGAACAGAAACGCACACAAAAAGAAATGACTCATAGGAGAGACTCAAGGACCTCGGAGAGATTGTAAAACTGTATCTAATTTTGGAAACACTTCATGATTTGTATCCTCTTTCAATGCCAATGGAAATAATGAAAGTTAATACCAGGTGCACCAATGAGTCCTGGCAGTTTTGACCTTTAGAGGAACGAACTTGGATTTACAGATGACAAGATTCATTGCGAGCACATCACACAGCACTAAGCTGCTGACTTTCAGGCTCAGTATGATTTACTGGAATACCCCAGCCCATCCACCAATATTTCAATACCCGCAGGAAGGGAAGTTCTACTAACAAACATCCCCGTCTGCAATTTTTACCAGTAATTCCCAAGACCTATTTCTGCCTTCTAAATCATGTTAACCAACACGATGTGAACTTATAATATTTTTTTCCTCATAGGACTTATTAGCATTACACACTGCAAATCTAATACTAAGGCTTTTTCACTGCACACAAACATAGTACAAATACAACCATGAAGCAAACACGGACCACCTGTTTAATAAAGTGCAGATGACTTCTGGATGACTTCAGATAATGAAGTGCAATGACTTCTGGAAAGCAAAATTAACCTAAGCACTAGCACCAAGAATTTGCTTTTCTTCTGTTTCCTTTTGAAGGCACTTACCTAGCTCCCCTGAGTTACAGCTGTAGGTATTCGTGCACAAATGTATTGTGTTTTGGAGATATATGTTCTGCTAACTCACACTACAGTAAAACTTCTCCCATGTGGAAGGCCTACAGGTTCACACTAGTTATGCCCCAATTCTTAAAGTCCTTAACTTACTGCTGAGCATTTACATTGCAGGAACAGCCAAACAACTTTTCCAGCAGCTACACACTTTGAAGTATAACTTCAAAGGGGCTTACCTGAGAATTATAGAATGGTTGGGGTTGGAAGGGACCTTTAAACCTCATCTAGTCCAACACCCCTGCAATGAACAGGGAAATGTTCAACTAGACCAGGTTGCTCAGAACACCATCCCAACCTGATCTTGACTGTTTCAGGGATGGGGCACCCACCACATACCTGGGAGACCTGTTTCAGTGTTTCACCACCTTTCTTGTAAAAAAAAAATTAATTCTTTCATGTATCTAGTATGAATCTACCCTCTTTTCATGTAAAACTATTGTCCCTCATCCTACCTTAACAGGCCCTACTCAAAAGTCTGTCCCCATCTCTTGTAATTCTCCTTTAATAATAGAGGTTAAAAATAAATACTGGAGACTTCCCATTTGTAAACTGGGACATCAGCCATCACCATACACCTAAAGTGTATTTGTACACCTGCAGGTGTACATAGAAAATCAAGCCTTCATTTAGAAATTAGTTATTACAGGTACACAGACATACAGGACACTGATTGACTTCTACAATCAATATGAACAGCAAATTAGGTCTGGGCTGGATAAGCAATACAAGACATTGAACCAGACTTCTCAGAGGCAGTTTAAGAACTTTATCTCTCCCCATCTTATTTTAACAGCTGCTGTTCTAGTTCTCCTAACTTCATGTCTGGCCTTTCTGAGACCTGGAGACAGAGAGGCTTCAATTTCTGATAATAAATCCACTGAATATGGTGTTTTTCCTAGATATGTATGGCCATGATGGAAAGAAGATAGATTACAAAAGAGAAATTTCCCCTTTCTGCCTGTCCTTAAAATCCCATTCTTGGTTTCCAAAGACAAAACAGCTGAACAATTAGAATTAACCCAACAAATTGTAGTTTCTGTTCTTCCTCAAAGCTTACCTTGTCATGGATGCAGCAAACCCTGGGCACTGGCTCCTAACATCCAGAGGTTGACTGAGAAGCCTTCCTTGCTTGGGCTTGTACCCAGAATGCTTTTCCAGCACTTCATATCCCAGAGAACCTTTCGCTGACTGTACTCCGTGATCCAACAGAAGGTTCTTCACACATTTCCTTTGACTAGGGAAAAACCCATTTTAGTAAAAACAAAAGATTACTTAACTTTCAGTAGTGAGGTGCCACGGCAATAAGTTTTTCTGCCTTCATAATGTATCACTGCAATCTTTTATTTACAACAGAATTTGTTCCAGAGATCAGTGACTAAAACATGCTGCAGGCTAAATTTTCAGATCTCACCCAATGAGTTTTAAGATGCTAAGTACATTAAATTTTTAATTAAAAAGTAACTCAACTGCAATGTCATAACTTGAACAGTTCAGAAACCTTATGAAGTCCAGCTTGCATTCAGTTACACTGAAAACAGAGCACTACATATTTCTGTATATGTCTGAATTTGCCTCCAGTTACTCTCAAAGTTCTCTTCTTTCAGTAAATAAACACATTCTCACATTCAAACCTGAAAGAAGTCCCAGAACAGCATGGAGCCTCTGAACTCCCAAGGCCAGAAGGCCTCCCACTGTCTTTAATACACTTGGAATCAGGTCCGGTAAGAGACTGTGTTGGCACCTAACTTCTTTTATTGGCCCTAGAGTGGCCCATAGGCCTCTAGAACCAAAGTGCTATCAAACAAACAAAAAAACCCCCACAACTTGATTTTCACATTTATAAGGGATATAATTACCCATATATTAAAGCATTTTAAAAATAATTAACAAATATTTTTTAAAATGGGATTGATCTGACCTTGAATACTGAGTAAAAATACGTGTAACA
Source organism: Lepidothrix coronata (assembly GCF_001604755.1). Taxonomy (NCBI): domain Eukaryota; kingdom Metazoa; phylum Chordata; class Aves; order Passeriformes; family Pipridae; genus Lepidothrix; species Lepidothrix coronata. Next base: position 1,004,822 of record NW_016690295.1, read on the forward strand.
ATGTAAAACCTTTATGTCTTGGACTGTTGTGGTCAATTTACGTCCAGTTATCAACAGCAAAGGAAAAATATTTTCAAGACAGCATCTTCCTGTCTCAATGACATGCACAGGAGTTTTCTTGGTCTCACTTCAGAAAGGCAGGGAAGCTGGCAGTAACATTGTGTTCAGAATCAAATATGTATTTAAGCATTTTTCCAAAAAGGTAGGTCCTGTTGATATTTCTAGAAGTTATCTGGATGTCCTGGACACACAGCACTCTAAAAGAGACAAACCTCCCCTTTATTTTCATTTTAGCCTGTCTCTCTCTGCTGATGTCACCATTAGCATCAGTGACAGTGTCACAAACTTATCTTAGTGTCAAAGATTTTCTGGACATGGCAGTGTCCTTCTGTACCATTTTCTGACTCTCTCAGAACACCTGATACTGGTTCAGCAGGAATAGTTCATACTGGTACTAGACACATCAACAGAAATCTTGGTAGCAAGAGTATTTAGGTTACCTTAAGAACTGAAGACTACACTGGCTTCTAATCAGCAAAATACTTAATAAGCACAGTCTTAACTCTGGCACAGAAGCCTGAAAATGTTTTATTGAATCAAAACTAGACTTAATCTGAGCCAAACTTTATTCAAGGATTCACAATAATGACAGCGCTATGAACAATCTTTGGGCACATAAGAAGCAGAAAAAAAAGTGTTTAAACCTTTTATTGCTATTTGCCAATTTTTGCACTGTAAAAATATTCTCACAAGGTTGCAACCCCTCAGCTCTAGAATAGTGAGGAAACATTCCTGTAACAATGCTTCCAGAGTGGAACAAATAACATTCACTGTTTAATAACTTCCACCATTTAATAAATAATGGACAGTACTTAATCCTGATTTGACTGTGTGGCAGAAAAATCTCATGGGAGCCCCAGTTTGACCCTATTCATTAAGGAGCAGAATCTGCTCTCCTTAGAGATGAGGGGAAGTGTTTATTCCCTGATATGTCTCTCTGACTACAGGTAGCCAGAAATACCACCTGTACTAACTGTACTGTGCTGTTTGCACTCAGATACAAACCCAACACCCTCAGTGTTGGTAGCTCATTTATATTTCACCCAAAATCAGGCCCATGAAAACTAAAGAATGCTGTTCTCACAATCTACTTCACCTTCTGCCACATGATGCACAGATCCACCTGCCCTCCCCTTGTTCCATGAGAATCAATTGGCAAGTAGAGATTGCTGCAAGTGTGGCCACAGCACAACCCTACTCTGCTCCCCTCCACAGTAACTTCGAAAAACAAAGAGCTGTAGCCCACAGAGATATTATTAATTTCCTTTATCGATTGAAGCATAAGATACAAGGGGCCCAGCAGGCCCTGAGCCACACAACAAAACAGATGCAAGGACCAGCAATGAAAAACACCAAGTAATGAAACAAAAGATATAAATTATGAAAAGTAAAGCTCAAAAAAATCAATATGCTGCTTTTCTGAAGGCCTGTGCTCAGTTTTAAAAACAGAGGCGTTCGTGCTGAATGTTTAATTAGCTATAGATTAGCTAAAGAAGGATTTCAGACCATCTGGAGTCTATTCTGTAACTTGATCTGGAAACCTCCAGCTCAAAATAGTCCCTGGGGGAAGGCACAAATATACATACCAAAACCTCATCAGCAAGTTTCTGGAATATATTTTAGATAAAAATATGCCATCTTTATCTGCTGGGAAATCCGAGATGAAAAATAAAAAAACCCAACCCCACAGTGAAACACCAAAATACTAGAAACAACTGGAGAAGCAAGGTATCATTTCTTAGGGGAGCAATAACAGGAGGTTTACACCAAAAAGCCTGATGAGCAGCTTTAGCTTCTAAGCATTAAAAGGTGCAATCATTCAACAATGTCTGATAATCACCCAAATGATAAAGATACATCTTCTGAGTTTTGACAGGAGGCTTAAAATAAGACTTACAATAGCAGAGGAACAGAAGCCCTCATTGCACTGCAGGAGGGGGGGGGGCAGAAATTAGAGCATCACACAGAAACCAAACAAAAGTTGTCCTAAAATAGAACTTGGAATGATGCCATAGTTAACAGCTATAAATACAGAACACATTGATGTATTGAACATGTTTTTTTAAATACAGTTTTAAGTAGAATGGAAATGAAAGGCAAGTCTTGAAAAAAATTTTGGTCACCATCAGCAGTACAAAGAACATTGAAATAATTCTAGATAGTGACTAGTGAAAGATTTTTACTTTTTTTCAAATCAGGTTGGATCAGACTCAAAGGCTTCTCCTCTGCTTCCATACTAAGAATGGAAGAATTAGCAGGTGTGTCTTAGAATGAAAAACACAATTTATGTACAATACCTGAATTACAGTCCAGCTGGTGCATATCTCCAGGGGTGACCATGTTCTGGAGATGGTATTGGTATGGTCCCTATTAAGCAGTTGCCTGCATAAGAGATCATTTCCCCTGAGAATCAGAGCAGACCTTCCCAGACTATCTTTTCTGGTTTTTAATAAAGATTATATCCTAGGAATCTAAAGAATGGGACTGAAAGCATAATTTTGTTCATTTTGACACAGGAAAGGGTTTCCAGAGAGAAAGCAAATGAAAAAAAAGCTATAAAATACGAACTGCCTATTTAGAAAATAAGATGCAGCCTGGAAGTCAGAAATGAAGTTGTATCTCTAACCTGGCCTGTGACTGAGCAATACAATCAGGCAGAGCCTCACCAGAGGGTGTTATAGGCAAACTTTCCATCCCATTTCTTTCCCATCAAGTGCAGCTTGTGCTCACAGCATAAGATGCAGATGTGGGTACATGTTTTCCCATTCAGACTGGGACTGCATCTGGCTCTGCACATGGTGAAAAAGAGTATGTCAAGCATGAAATACATTTCCCTATAACCCAAGGTATGTTGTGAAGTACAAACATGGTATTTGGAGTTATTCAAATCCTGGAAGAACTGTTTGTAGTGAAATCTTTTAAAAAATTCCCATCTTCACAAAAAATATTAACAACATAAATTGATAAATCAGGATTCTTATCAAGACTCAATGCTTAACACAAATTCCAAATATCCCTCTACAACAGCAATTCACCTGCATCTAAATGACCTGATTTAAATGGGATGAAAATGATCTTTAAGGGGTTAGTACAGATGAACAGAAGGATGGAGATGTACAAAGCAGAAAGTGAGGAGGGCGGATTCAAGTGGTTTCTCCTCTAAGAACCCAGAGATTGTTCATTCATGTAGGCAAATTTCTTTCAAGATTTTTAATATACAGAGATTTTTGCACTTCCTTCTATAGTTTTCCTTACATTAAATAAGATTAAATATCAGTCATCGATACCTCTGGAGATGATTTTAGCTCCATTTTACACATTACTATGTCTAAATATGATGCAACAGACCCTACAGGCAAGTTTCTCCCTGCTTTATTGATTTGCAAGGATGACATACACTACAACTAATTTATAAAACATTTTTTCCCCAAAACAATTTCGTACTAATTCCATTTCCTTGGAGAAGTTCAGGGGAGGCATTACAAGGGTCATGCCACAGGGACCCTTTGTCTCCACAGTGCTCTGTGCCTCACGTCACTAAGGATTCTCCATTTTACTCACTCTTTAATTTCTCCTGCATGGTCACTGCTTTCAACTTCTAAACTCAGAGAATTCAGGGAACAAAAAAATTCACAGTATTCCAGTCAGTTACTTACACTACACTGAACTCATAGTGGAGGATGATGAGGGAAAGCTCTACTAAAATCCAAGAGGCACAGTCACAAGCTACCTCTGAACTTGTACCAGTCTGAGCATTGCTTTGTACAGCACAGTACCTCAAGCAGCAAAGCCTCAGCTCTCAGCAGCCCAGTCTCTTTAAGAACTCAGACTGAGCTTCCTTGAGAGAGCAGTTCTTCATGATTCTTGTTCTGATGCTCAAAAAACCTGTTTTTGATCTCCGGCACCAATTTGCAGCCTTTCTGTTATAGCTGACGTGACTGGGAACTGTGATCTCTGCACTACCTCGCTTTCACACAAGGGCTGCGAAAATTTGATCTCCCAATTGTTGCAGCTCCCAAACCGATATTTTAATAAATAATTTCATCGGGGGTGGTCAAACTTCATTATTCAGGCTAGGAATGGCAGCAGCCAGAAGCCCACACATGGTCTGCCAGCCACCTGAGCTGCACAGGCTGCTGGGAACTTCTGGTGAGGAGCTGGGACAAATAACCATTCCAAACATCTACAGCAGCAGTGACCAGAGCTCCTGAGTGGGCATGCCAACAATTTGTGAAGCATTTCAGGTGCCCTGGGAACACTCACAAGCAAAACACATCCTCAGGGCTAAGCAGTGCTCAGTGTGGAGTCTGCAGATAGCCATGTTCAACAGAGGTGCACGAAGTGACAGGCAGATATCCAAGTGACCACACCAAGGTACACTGACTGTGCTGGGGAGTCAGAGTGATTTTTGTTTCGATTTTTCTCATTTCTGAACTATCTTCTGCAGGAACTGCAATTGCATGCTTCGGCTTTCCAGACACCTGTTGGGAAGTTTTCATGGTTGAAAGGATTTTTGAGAAACAGAAAGCTTCATTTCACACATAAAACTTGCCTTTTACCTTAGAAGCTTACCGTGTTCCATCCCACAGATCTGAGGACAAGGGCCAGCAGAACTCACCAAGAGCTAGTTCATATTAGCAATGCAGAACAAATGTGGTGCAAAGGAAGGAAGCATTGCTCTTTTTCCTAGTATAGTGCTGTCATTAAAAACTCCCCCTGGAACAGAAAGCTTAAATATTGGCCCTAGACTCATGTTACAGGGGCCAATGTCACTGGTATTGTGAGATATCTGCATTGAAACCAAGTCTGACTATCAATTTTTCTGCATTCGCTGTTTCCCTTCCTTTAGCACATTACAGGATATGTTAATTCAGTATGATCAAAAAAAGCAATAAAAATATTACACATATAGTATTTACTTGAGGTTTTGTTGTTTCAGAAGGAATTAAAGTGATTCAGCTTTTTTAAAAACCAGCTACAAAAAGACAATGACTATATAAATAATTTCAGGGGGAAAAAACTACAGAAAAAAAGGAAGTCTTAGGTCATTGACTTCTTGACTCACTTTTGAATCTTGGGAGAAATGGTTTGATGATTTTAGAATGTATTTATCTATCTACACGTATTACTATTTTAGTAAGCTAAAGTCAAATCGATAAAATCATATGGCTTAAAGCTGGCAAAGTGACACTGGCAAAAATTGCTAAGACAGTAAAACAGAAAAGCCCTAAACATTCATCTCAGGGTAAGCCCAGATATTTTCTCCAGCCATATCACTTTTTTTTCCTAAAACATTTTTTAATAGATTTCCTATGCTTACGATGGGTCTGCTTTTGAAAAACACGAGCCTCTGCAAATACATGTTCTGTTCCAAAAGAAAGAAAAACAGAGACTAAAAGTCATCACCCAAGAAATGTAAAATGTAGATGCAAAAGTGTGAGATAAACAATACTATTTAACCTATTTACCCACATCTTTCTAGTTTTTCTCATTATACAAATCACTAATAAGCAAAGACACTATGACAAATTCAGCAAATGGGAACAATTCACAGCAAATGCTCCATGCTCAGGAACACTCCAATCAGTTGACAGAGGTCAGGCATAGGATATTTACTTTTTATTCCTACCAGATAAAACTGAGCTTCTACCTAAAACTGTGTCTGTGCTCAGGAAGCTGGAGTGAAAGATCCCTCCCTTATAACGGTGGATTGAAATTTACTGTGGCCACTTGTGAATTTAAACACTTGAAATCATCCATTAAGGCACAGCTGAGCATAAGAAAATGTCCACTGCCTTCATTAGGTTCTATTAAATCTTATCTATTTACAAATGCATCTCTGTGGCTTCTGCAGCAGTGACGTGCACTGGAAGGAACAGCAACGTTCCCATGAACGAGGCTCACACTCTTTCTGGGATAAAAACAATGGACAAGCAGCCACATAACACAGAGATATCATTCTGCCTAAGGCTCTAGCGACACAAACCACAAGGACAAAGCCCTGGGAGCATCATTACAGTTAAGAGTATCTCCATACTTCTGTGATAAACCCCAAGGCACAGTTCAGCAATGCTAAACTGCGAAGGGGCTCCAGCTTCTTCTACAGGACAGGGCAGATGTAACTTCTTACACACAACAGGAGAGCCTCAAATAAATCAGATCATTTGCAGCTGAGTGTTAAAAAAGAACATACAGCTATTTCAAAGACATGGGCTCTGGGGGGAGGGAGAAGCTGCATACGTACATACATACGTCCTGCAAAATAAGGTGCTTTTTTAAAAAATGAAATGACAGTTGTTCTGTGCAATTATGTCCATACATGCTCCTCAGCAGATGGTCATGGCATCTGCACTGGTTTAAACTTGCTTCAAAGTTCTAACAGGTTCACTTGATGGATCTGCATTCTTCCCTCTCCTTTGGCACACTAATTTCATCACTCCCAGCAATGGTTTTACTCAGCACTTATAGATGTGCCACAACTTGACAGCTATACAATTTACTCTCACTAACAGCAAAACAAAATGCACTTATGTCCCATTATACTTACCAGAGTCTGCCTTGGCCTAAGATTATAGGAGCATTACAATTTCTATTTTGCTGCAAAAGGGCAAACTCAAAATTGACTATTTTTCCTTCTTTCAAAAGGATCTTTTTTTCTGGTGCTTGATTTAAGGTCCACTTTTCTTTTGCAAGGCAGCTGATGCAGACTAGCATTAGTGACTGTTTGGTACAGTGCCTTTCATCACAGTCATCTCATCACTGGTTTTCTGCAGTAGGTGTAACAAATAGCCTGAGTCCCAAGTGGGACTTTTACAACTAAACAGCAAAAAAACCCCGAAAAACCAGACCAAGTTCTTTGGAGAATGTGATGATATGGCTCACAAGTGTCAGTGGAGCAGCATGCATTTTCATCAGCAGAAAATGTCACCCTGTGTTTTTAACCAGAGGAGAACTACAGGATTGTATGTTCAATGGACTAAATAATTCCAAAAGTACTTCTGGTTCATTCTGTACCGAAAAGGACATTCTTGAAGGAGACATCTTCCCAAATCTACTACACACCTGGATCCCTGGGGCAAACATGCACCTCCATTTGGCTTATAAGAGCAGGTAATGAATAATCTCACTCTTAACTCACTAAGGTCACTGTATTCTGAAATAAATCAAAATAGAACCATGAGAGATAGTCTATCAGTCTCATAAACTGTTTCAATGATAGATATATGAGAAGTGCACGTATACTGGGAAAACTTTTACTTCCTCATTTCATCTTAGCACTCTCTCAACACAATTTTTTTCCTTCAGATATGATCCAAACTAAACTTAACAGAGAGGTTTCCATTGACCTCAGCAAACTTTGAATCAGACCTGTAAATTAGATTCTGACCCTTTTCACAGGATTTATGGTCTTTACAGCCTATCCCTGCAAAAATAGGACATTGTGAACTCAGTGTTTTATGCATCTTAAAATAACTGTCGACAGATAGTGCAAACTATGCTGTTCATTTAAGCATATCCCTGAACCCTGGTTATTTGTCTATCTAATTCCACTGTAACTGACCCCTTGCCCCTGATTATGCTGCCTTCTCCACAGCAGTTCTAGGCCACCTGTCTTCTTGTCAGAGTAGGAAGCTCAGGAGAAAAAAAGAGCAACTGTTTGGCCATCTAATGTCATATTAATAATTTAAAACATAGTTTTAGCAATTTTTTTTTCTTATATTATATGAAAGGAAGCAAAAAAAATGAATGGATAGCAGTAGTCATCCTTGACTATTGTAATATGGAACACTAGTTAATATTTAAAGAATATACACATTCATATGCAGAGAGAATTTTTCCCTAACTCTCCACAGTTCAGCCACAACCTCAGTTTATATCACCTTCCATACTTGCTTCAAACTGAAGTGACTAGTCAAACTACATGACAGACCAGCCCCTCAGCTTTATCATTCCGATACTGATTTAAGCAAATACTCCAAAAAGCAATAATTTTTGCAGAGTTAAAGTTCTTGCTTTATTATCAGTTTTCAAAGAACAGAAGTCTAACGGAAAGAGATAAATTGTTAGCCTGGAACTTCAAACTATGACAATAACAATGATGTAATCCCAGGCTAGGTCCACCTTGAGCAGGAGCAGCTGCTTCAGTACTCTACCCCCAGAACCCCAGACTGTCCTGACTTGGAACAGACCCACTAGAATCATCAAAGTCCAACTCCTGGCCCTGCACAAGTGACAAGAATCACATCTTGTGCATGAGAGCATGATCCAAATGCTTCTTGAACTCTGCCAGACTTGGTGCTGTGATCACTTCCCTAGGAAGCCTGTTCCAACACCCAACCACCCTCTGGGTGAAGAATCTTTTTCTAATATCCAACTTAAACTTCCCATGACACAATTTCAGACCATTCCCTTGGGTCCTGTCACTGGTCACCAGAGGGAAGAAATCAGGGCCTGCCCCTCCTCTTCCCCTCATAAGGTCTTCCCTCAGTCTCCTCCAGGCTGAACAGACCAAGTGCCCTCAGCCCCTCCTCACATGACTTCCTCTCAAGGCCCCTCACCATCTTCATTGCCCTCCTTTGGACACTCTCTAACAGTTTAATATCTTTCTTATATCATGGTGACCAAAACTGCCACAATATTCAAGGTGAGGCCTCACCACTGCAGAGCAGAGTGGGACAATCCCCTCCCTCAGCTGTCTGGTGATGCTTTGCCTGATGCCCCCCCAGGACAGGGTATAGCACAAGGTACAGCCCTGTACCCTCACACGATGATGGCAGCCCTTTGGGGAAAACAAACAAAACCAAAACAACTCCCCTGTGAATCACCTAGCTCAGCCTTTTTCTGCTTTGGAGTTTCCTTTGGCAATAAGCAAATTCCTCCTCCACCTGCACATCTCAGCTATAGCATTCAATGCCAGGAGAGAGGGCGTGTGATGGAAAAAAACATCATGTCCTTTTTACAGCCAGTTACACAGGAGAACGACTGGAATGGAGCACAGCCTTGCAGGGGACACCCAGTCAGTGCCAGATGTCTGACTTCATCCTGTAAAAAGAAGAGGTAATGTTAAACCACCTGCCAGTAACTCACAGGCAACTCTACAGTGGAATATCCTTACTGAAAAGGATTACAGCCCACCATCACACCTCTAAAGACCCTCGCAAAGAGGTGTTCTGATTTAGCAGCATTTTAAACACACTGTTTAGAGGCCTAAGTTAGTCCACAAACAGTGAGGCAGGGAGAAGTCAAGGGTAGCAAATTCATATCAGTATTTCTACAGTTATGGGGAGACTGGTGCTTTAGCAGGAAGCCTTTATGGCACCCATACTCAATGCTCAGACAGTTTTGCAGCACTCTCATTCAACCCAATTTTTTATCGTTAATACGATGTCATACTTGGGGGAAAATGTAGACAGAACTGAAAATTTTCAGAAGTCAGCTATTAAAAGAGAAAAAGAGTAGTTAAGTATTTCTTGTTTGAGAAGATGTTTGACTATTTAATCAACAAATTTATGGGATAAATTTCTGTTTGGAAAATAAAACACTTTCCCTGACCCCAGCTGGCACAACTGGAGAATTCAGGTTTTATTTATAGCTACTTTAAACTACTGACCTGTCAGGGTGACTTTGCTGTCCTTTGATACTCTGCTTTGCCATAACTGCAGAGATTTTCATTGTTTTGAGCTTCAGTGTTTCCAGAGGCTTGCAGTTAGTTTCTGTATTGAAGGCTCCCTTTTGGTGCCTCTAGCTTTTCCACAGTGTTTTCTAACAAATAGATCTGATTTTAATTAAGGAAGGTAAAGAAATAGATCAGATGCTCTATAGTTACACACACCCCTGGTCAAACCTTCTGTCAGAGGAAACCCAGTGGCAACAAAACATCTCCACAGCAGAACACAACCAGGCTTATACAGAGAGGCTGAAACACTCTTGGTTCACAGAGATTTGTGATGCATTTTGATTCTCCTCTACCTCCTTCAGGTAAAAATACTCATTTACTAGAACTCCAGTGATTCAATGGATGAATCTTTCAAACATGATTTTTTATGCCTACTCTTTTGAAAGGCACAGGTTAAGAAAGTCAAAATTGACCTAGAAACTGAACAATACATGCACCTATTTAGCATCTGAATAACTTGTAGTTAATTTTAAGTATTTATGACTAATACAAGCATTGTGATAAACTGATGTGTTGTTGGAATTTGCACAAAAAATAATTACCTGGACCTTTCGTAGAAGTAGAACAAGAGCAGAATTATCACATTGAAAATAAATGTAGCAAAGTTTTCTAGGCAACCTTGACAGCTGTCTACTGGTGGGAATTTACTGCTGTGCATGTATGGAATTAATCCATAATTTAACATCCATGCTAGCTTACATTTCTTTAAAAGTCTTTTTTCCTATTTGATTGACTGATATGACCCTTCCCTCACATCAGCCAAGGATACAATTATTTATGTGATAACAACCTCAATTTGCAAATTACTTAAATCTAATGGGGCTTTATTTCATTACCATACCGGCTGTAATTCCAAGTCAACATTCATTACTCACATCGTCCCATTTCAATGCCAGCAACTATGCATTGCTGAGAAGTTATTTATAATATCCTAAATATTTGACTGTGGAAGAAACGTGCACTTTTGCCTAGAAAAAAGTAAGAAAAACCCCAACACCATTCTATATTATGTAAACAAATAGAAATCTCAATTCAGGACTTCCTTGTCCTACAGTCATATAGGACATACAATTAAAGAACCATCTCTCCAGACAACGTTCTATACAGCAAGGATGTATTATTTCATTTACGTATCTGCTTCCTCACCATATCAAGTGCCTATCCAGCCACAAACTGCTGTTTTCTTCCCCCTTTCAAGCCCTAAAGAATCAATCACTGCAGTGTGTCGTTAATTCATTTCCAACCTGGGCCATACAAACATTTCAGTCAGAACTCATTGTTTTCCACACTGCCAAGAAGTGACCAGGCAAAGGGGGCACAGTACATCCTTCCATGGATCTGCCTCAAATTCAGCACTTCTCCAAGTTCAAGTGACACATAACATCCTGTGTAATGAGCAGAGTGACATGTTAATTATTCTTGCATCGGTAAGGACAGCAAAAAATCCACCAACAATAAACCAAAACTAAACAGTTCTATGAAGTTCACTACTATTTGCAACTCCACTGCATTTACAGGCTGGATATCCAGCCAGTCTGCATAGCTGGCTTCAGGGATAACTTCCATATTTCTCTTAGGGATTAAAGTTCATATGTTAACCCAGAATCTGGGTGTGACCAGCTGCTTTCCAAATTAGATTTTTGTTCTGTCAGCCTGCTTCCAGTCCTAGAACAGATGAACATTATAGTTCATTGCTTCCATTTTTTTCCTTGTATGGACAGCTCCTGTTTCCTACGTTTAATTGTGGATTAATGCCCTTCAGCTCAGATCCTGGTTTCTCTCTCCAACAACAGAAGCTCGAACCTTATCTGGTTAGTCTGTCCCACCCAAAGCAGTTAAGTGATAGCAAGAAGGCAGCAAATATAAACGTAAAATGTGCCTAATAATCTGTTTCTAGTAAAAACAGGTCCCTTTCCAAAAATTCATTTAGGTAAGTAAAGCCAGTGAAGCACTCATGATTTCTTCAGAAGTTTTTCTTATATGGGTCACTGCCCATGAACTATTAGAAAGTAACCCGTCCATTTACTTTGAATGAGCCTTGGCAAATAGTCAGGAACACTCAAAAAATCTCATGAAATGCCAGGGGCTCTTTTCCATTTCCTGTATTTGGTACATTTCACACCTTCCAGAGGATGCTTATTTAGGCATAGGAAACCACCTCAAACTGCTTTATCAGGAGCCAACCATTCCAAGACTGAAACTTTAGTCCCAGAATTCTGCAACCAACAAATTATAAACCAGGAATTCTCAACTAAATAATTCACTTGGTAACAGTGTTAACTTTAGCAAATGCACAAAACCACCAGAATCCAGGGAGGAATTGTTTGCAACTCACCATGGCAACAGTGCACCAAGGCCAGCTATCAAAACTCACCCCTCCCCACTAAAGGACTTCTCTTGCAGGAATAGACAGAATATCAACAACCCTCTCCCCAGCCCCCTTTTAAATACTAATATAGATTTCAGTACCACATTTTGCAAATAACATGTAGGTTGTTTGTGGTGTTTTGTCATTGTTTGTTTCTCTTATTTTTAAAAACATTTGTCTTTCTGCACTTAAAGGAAACGCTGAAGAGCTCTTCGTACAGCCCCTCTCCAGCTCAGGAACAGGCCGAGCCCGCTCCCATTAATGTCAATAGAAGCCTCACAATTGACTTCAAGGGGGAAGAGAATCAAGCCTTGTAGAGTGCAGGAGTACACTGTTAAGTACAATAATATTTGTTTCACCTTCACCCATCTTAACCTCTTAAAAGGCTTAAATTTACAGACAACAGTGTCTGCTCCTCTCAAAGGGGTTTTGCAAATGCGTAGCATTAATCTGTCACTTGATTTTCCACTTGAGCTGGTGCACACAATGAGGCAAAGAGCAGCAGAAAGGTATGTTGGTAATGACTCCCACTGATAAATCCATACATATTTTACATTGGAGTGTGACCCTTACACAGATTAGGCTCTTATTTTCCCACAAAAGGTGATTTGCATCTAGTTGGTTTCCTTCCAGACCAGAAAGTGCACCAGGGAGGCTTGCACCAGACACCCTCAACATTCTAATAGCCTCAATATGGCTTTTGGATTTATGGCTAAATCATCCCATTAGTACACAGCTCTATTACAATACAACTGTAAATGTAATCATGTGAGATAAAGGCTATCCTTCAGCAAGGACAGTTGCATAGCACTAACAGTTTAGTCTTACCTGATTTAGCATATGCTTTTTAACTCATATATTTTGAAAGAGGAAACAAGAAAAATGTCTGTGTCACACCACAGTGAACACATCTGCAAAGCATTTTTTCTGATGAGTCTTCTTGCTCTGAGTCCTCACTTATCTTCCGCCTTTATCTTATACTTTCGATGTACTCGTTTATTACAAAAAAATATTTGTATGGTATCCCATTTCTTTCTAATGTAGCATCATCAAAGATAAAAGTAATATACAAGTTCAAGAACTGCATCCTTTTCTGCATCTATACAGAGAATCTATACTTGTTGCAAGCTGTATGTCCGAAATGTATTGCAGTGCTTTTGTTCAAATATGTTTAAAGTAACGCATCTATTCATTCTCAGGTGTGGCTTTTTGGTAGATAAGTCAAATAAAACAACTTCTCTGCTTTGCCAGGGAAATGGCTGAGAGAAATTTGACTCTGTCCTGCCCCTAATCCATCTCTTCTGACGAGACTGAAGAAAGCAAGTTCTGTCTCCCTGCGCTCTTTCAGGTGGGCTCCACGCTCCCAGGCAGTGGGGCTGCAGTGCTGCTTTGCCCTTCCCTCTGCTGTCTGTGCTCTGGCATGAGACCCACGGATTTGGTCCTAAACATCTGCCAATGCAGGTGTCAGTTGATGCAACTGCTTCTCATATAAATGGGCTCTTTCCTTCCGGCTGCTCATCCATTCCTCAGGTCCTGAGTATTCCTAGTTCCTTTCTTTCCTGCTGGCACTCACCGACGGATCTGCCTCACCTAATAGATGAGTGATGCAATAGTTTTCTCTTAGCAAATATATTATTGCTCTGAAGCCTCCTGTGTACATATATTTTAAGTGAAGATGGCCCCTCTGGGCCACTTCCCTGCTAGCCAGTGACGGGCAGTTATCTTCACACTAGATCATTCTGCAATCACTCACATTTATAGCTCCCTCCTTACATCTGACAGTTCTTTACAGAGGAGCTTGCTAATTCTCAGATTCCAGGCACCCCTTTCAACAGAAATTACTCTGTGACTTAATTACAGAGAAATTAATTATACCTGATCTGCAGCATAGGTTTGCCCTGCTCGTTTTGTCCTGTCTCCTCAGGCTGGAAACACATCACTGTTCATTGCTTTTAGCGAAAAAGTCACTAAAGACCCCTGTTTACTAAGCAGCAGGCTCATATTTGCTGATGATCACCTGAGCCTCATTCCCTCATTTAACTTTTGGAACCAAGACATTTGTAGTGCTGCAGCACAGGTTCTCCTCAGGTTCCAGGTCCCACACAGTGGCTGCAGGAAACCAGAGCAGAGTTGGGATTTCATGTCACACACAGATAAATCCACCCTTGTAGCCTGTTCAGAGCTGCAAGGAGAGGTGGTCTCTCCTATTTACTATCTAAGCACACTCCCTGAATGAATACAGCTGCACCTTAGAAGTTTAACAGATCATACCATTTATGACTGTTATAAAGAGAATTAATGCAAAGTATAAAAATAAAAACAGAATTGCTGAAAGGAGAGCACAAAAAATCATTGCATTCCCCCATGTCTGAGTAAAGTACACTATTTCTGAATGTAGCAACACTGGCAAAGCTGGTATTGACCTATCATAGTGTTCTACAACCTCCTATCCAACACACTAATATCACCTTGCACCTCAAAAATTAACTCTGTACTGACAGAAACCATTAAACTAATATGACTTTAAGCCATTCATCAACAGTCACACAAAACTCTGTTTTAACTGATAAGCCATTCTTATCAATTATGTAATGTTCATTGTCTTTAATGTTCAAACATCTCAATAGCAGCATGTTCCAAAAATAATTAATATTCAATTAGCTCAAAGCCTTCACATTTGCATATTAATATTTGTTTTATAAGTCCCACAGAAAGGTATTTGAAAGGCTAGGAGTGCTGTGATCTTGTTAAAAAGTAAAAATGTTAGGATTATTAGATTTTGAACACCTTTCAGGTAATGCTTCTGGAGTCACAGATCCTCATGCATTTTTTCCCTGAACTCTAGATCTTCCACTGAGAAATCAGACTATAAACAGTTCGACTCTATTACTGGTGCAGTCACATAAACCAGATTGAGGATGTACAACCTACAGTATTGCATAGCAAAGAAATAGTCTAAAATGAAGGATTTTTCAAAGCAAAATTCCAAATACATTCAGGGCTAAAGCACAATATTGATTTTGCTGCTTCCGTGAATGTATCAGAGACATTTCCTAGCAGAACAGAGGTGTAAATGATGGGAGGGACTACCTTGATCACCCCGAAGTCCTAAACATATTCAGTAGATGTTAGATTAAAATGTAAAATCAACACCCATTCTGCCCATACATACACACAGCAGTTGAAAAACTATCGCAGCCTGTAATGTATATCTTTAGTATAAAAGATAAAAAACCCCTTCAGACATCACACAGAAATAATGAGAAAGTGTATTTAGCAGCACTGAAGGTCTTGCACTTCCAGGGAGCCACAGTGAAGCAGTTGAACTAAGCCCAGGAAGCGAACTTTGCTCCATAAACCAGAAGAGCATAGAAAAATAAAGATCCCAACAGGCTGTGCCAGTGTAAACAAGGATGAGAGGGTGGGGGAGAAGAGAATTCCTTACTCCCCTCAAATCTGGCAACTGCATGCCAGATGGCAGTCCCAAGCATGGGTGGAAAACATAAACAGGATCATTAAGATTTCCTATAGGAATTGCAGTATAGCATGTTCAGACTCTCATCTTTAATTCCTAGCAAAGAAAAATAAAAAAAACCCCAACAAATGTAATGATGAAAAAATCTGAATGTATGAGGGGGAAAGAATTCTTCTTCGATCCTTCAGGTACTTAGTGGCAATGCTCAACTAATTGATTAAAACCAAAAAGACACTCAGTTTAACAACTCTTTCTAATCCATTTAAAATATTCAAGAACATCCTAGCCCTGAATATAACTCTTTCCTTGAATTTGTCAGGATCCATTTTCAAATGCCATGCTCTTTAGCCTTTTACTCTACTTTGAAGTTAATTTTATAGCTTCAGTTCTCTTGTTTACAAACTCTGTAGTGGTGCTGAACTAGCCAGAAAAGCATTGCATGGAGCACAGAATCACAGCTCTTTCATCCTTAATAATGGATTAATTTAAGAACATTCAGTAGCATAGAACAGTGGAAATTTATAAACTGTATTATCATTGTTTTCTAAAGTAACAAGAGGCATTTAATTACTATCAAAATTTCACACGTGGCTTCCAAACACAAGGTGTCAAGGAGTATAAATGTTATCTGGAAAAGTGCTTTAAAAAGGGACCTCAGAAAGTGCAAGATGTTACATAGAAAATACGTGTAAGAGTTAAAAAAAATTCCCCCCTCCCCCTCAAGAACCTCACTGGTTGCCATTTTCAGACATCAGTCCAATCCAAATAACCCCAAACTTTCCTCTTATGTCTTCCCCACCAAGCCAACCAGATACATCTATCAGCCTCATTTCTCCCCCTAAAGAGGTCAGTTTTATCTTAGCTTTTTCGTCCTCATTGTTTTATGCTAGCTTTATCCTCAGCTGTAATGCTGCTTCCCATTTCCTGTTCCCTAAATAAACAGAAAATTAGGTTTTCAGTGCAGATACCAAGTCCTATCTTCTTTCTTCCCTGCCAAAAATAACTTGTTTCAGTGAGCTTGCTGGAATCATCACAGTGCTCAGATTTAGAAAGGCTGTTTTTATAGCCTGTTTAAACAATATATTGCAGCTGGTCTGAACCAAACCAGAAATACTCACACAATCTTTGTTAAGCTGCTGTCTCCACAGTTAGGAACCTAAACTCTATGCAATCCACATGGCATTTCCTTTAAAGCCCCTTCAGTGATCATTTCAAATGCTTAACAAATACCATCCTACTCAACTACAGTTAGAAGACAAGATTTGCCATGAAGGTAAAATGTAATCTACAAAGTCTTTATTCTTCTTGAAATTTGAAAGAACTAAGTTTATTTTTGGTCCCACAACTTCATTTCTGGTTAATTAGAAGGTGTATTTCCTCACCTGCAAAGGAACAAAGCAGAACAACTTAATTCAATGCCATTGAGCAGCACATTTCAGAGCTGAACAGAGTAACATGGAAAACACATGGAAACTATCTCCAGAAACACTATATGACTAAAAAACTCCACTTTGTACACAGTATAAATATCAAGTGCCTTATATCAGGACCCTGCGAGTGAATCTTAACTCACTATGTCAGTATTAAGACATAATTTCAGGTTATTATATGCAAATAGCATTGCAAAAAGCATTGGAGATTTCCTCCAGCAATCTCTGAGCAATCTCTGTACCATACATACCTTTCACCACTACATTTTACTCATTCAAGAGAAATCATAAATGTGCTCCAGCCCTCTGATATCAATTAATTTCTTAGCATGGGATTAGCACGTTACAGAGATTGTTACAAACCTACATTGTATCAGGCACCTAATGCTCCTGAGCAATGTTTTTCAAAAAGGTAAAGTCAATTTGCAAATGAGAGGCACTTGCTTACCCTGGGCTATTATACTGGGACTTATTTTGGATACTGCACGGTTTGGGGAGTTTTTAGCTTTCAGAAAGCGACAATTAAAGGCTTTAGGCTCACAGCAGGTGTTAGTGCTTGTTTTTACAATACAGTCAAAGCTTCTGTTCCTCAGTTGATTGTTCTTCCAACCTTACTTCAAATATTCTCCACAAAACCTGCTGCCTGCTAACTTTTGTTGTTGGCAGTGCCAGTATCAAGGTCACCCATCAATATACATCAGTTGTACACGGCTTCCTTTCTTCCCCCTCTGAGACTGGGATTACAAAAGCTCTTCCTGCCTATGTAGCTCAGCTCTGTGTCTTGCAGAGGACATTTTCAGAGCCTACACCTTGTTTTAGTTTCAATAACTTTCAATAACATCTGACCACTTAAGCTTGCTACTGATAATGGTGGAGACTAACACAGCCACCCCTGTTTAGTGCAGGACACAAACATCCTTTTCTCTTCTTACTGCACCTTTTGCTGCAAACACTCCAGCTCAGTTCTACTTTTCAGCTTTTATTCTTGCACAGGGATTTGAGAAAGAAACAAAGAAACAACTGCCCCTGGAACACTGCAGTGCACATTCTTTTTTAGCCTATTTATCCTTAACTGTCAGGTGTTTCATCTCAATTTTGTTACCTATGAGAAAATTCATTGCAAGTATCTTTCACTGACAGGTATATTTATAATCTTGGATTTCTGCAGCGGCCCAGCCACAGACAATTAGACCATTGCCTTCAAATGTACAACTGCTATTCCTGCTCCAAATCCACTGAGAACCCTCCTGCAATTCCTTACTATGTATTTTCCACATAGGCCTGCATGCAAATGAAGCAAAATAATCTGCTCTTTGCTGGGACTGTAGGGAGCCCTAAACAGCCTGATTGGATTATGAGATATTAAGACTTCTCTCAGTTAAGTTTACATTTTAAAGACTGAAAGATTCCTAAATTTCTAATCACCTATTCCCATATATTCTGTCCACTCTTTCCATTACTCACAATTCATTCAGACACTTCTGCCTGTCTCCTGGATTCATTTTCATCTGCAAACTCCTTCATGACTATTAATTTACTTTCCTTTTTATTCTAAAGCCCTCCAGCTTCTTCTCCAGTATCTTTCAATTTACTGTTATTCAGTAATTTGGTTTTCCTTCTCTTTTATACATCTTCTTCAACCATGCAACTGAATGCATGCACCTACATCTTTCACCTGTCAAGCGTGATGGACTCTAAATAAATATTTCATATATAGTTTTAGGACACATAATTTTAATAAATTTTAAAAATTATATAAAATATATCACTTGTAACCTTAAAATTATACCTGTTTTTACAGCTCTGATACTTAAAAAAAGTTAGTCTGTTAGGAAGGCTGAATGCTGCTGTATCAAATAACAGCTCACATTTCCTGAAAAGCTCTTCCACAGCCTACAAACCTCTGTTTTGCTTAATTTGTCATGAATTATTCCTGAATAAGCACCCCAAAGATCTGAGGACTTACAAGCAGAATTAACTTACATGTTCTTCTACATTAACAGCCTAGCATTTAACCTTAATACCACTGCTTTTAGGCTTTATTTAATTCTCTTCAACCTCCAAATGGTAGAATATTACCAAATTTCTTAGCAATACCGAGTAAAGCATAAAAATTATTTATTGTGCTACTTTCCAGAGAAGCCAATATAACAGACAATGCTTAGGACTAGGTAATAAGTGTTGTAGTTACCACATACATTACCCCTTAAAAATTTATATACACCAAATGGAACAGACACTAATCCCAAATATGCCAGTATAAAATCCTTGCAAGCAATAGCTCATGTTTTTCTGCTATTTTTCTGCTTTAAGTTTATTCCACATCTGTTGTAGCAGAAAGAAAGTGGAATCTGGCCCAAAGGCTACTTCTAATAAATCCTTTCCTTTATTAGTAGAAACATTGTTATTCACAATGCAACATATGTTCTTCTAATTACGTTTTTGAGCAAAAGTATTAATGTCATTTTGACCATATATCTACTTATCCTTTTCAGAGCAAGTTTTCTTTTGACACATTTGCATTATATAAAGTTCAGAAACTTATAATTAAAAAATAAATAATTATTAATTAAAAGTTTGGGATCTCAATGCCTCTTATTTGCAGTAAAATAGAAGCCAAATGAAGACCCATCCAATGATTTTGAGCAGCACTCAGCTACTGAAAAGCATTTTTATGAATATTCCAACATAATGCATCCTTTTGAATAACCTACTTTCTAATGGTGCACCTTCATCAGGATACGAACCAAGCAAAATTTAAATGTTCAGCCCTTCTTACCTTTGTAATGCCAATGTAAATCCTTAAAGTATGGAGAAGTAAAATGGGATGGGAATTTGAAATGGAACATTTCAGTGTTTCTGAGTGAGAATTAAATTTTGTAATCTGATCACATTCAACAGTATCTTTGCAAATTCTTTCATGGCTGAAGTGAGGCATTGAAAAAGGAGATGCTCCCAACTATTTGTATGTTACTACTGATAATTTTTAGTCATTCAACATGGCTTTCAAGAGTAGCAAACAAATACCAAGATATTCTATGAAAATTGCTCATATGGATCCTAATACAAACTTGGATTAGTATTATTCTAGAAGTGAAAACAAATAGACCACACTAAAAACTAGTATAAAATCAAAATTCAGCATTTCCTTAAACCATCTGAGATCTGTATTGTCCTCATTACCTGCTTTTCTATTATGTTCTCTGAATGCTCACAGGGAAGAACATTATTCTTTCTGTTTGTGCTTTGTATTAAGCAGGTGTGAAAAGTACTGACTTTCAACTCCTCAGAATGAAATCTTCTATTTCTTTTTGAGTCAGGTGGGCACAAATGCTTATGGAATTAACACATGTGAAAAAGCTACATCATGGAAGTTTGGGGTTTGTCTTACAAGTGCCACTATAAAGTTTAAAAGTACCTCATTCTCCCATTTATTTCAAATGTGCTTCTAAACAGCCCTGAAAAACACGGCAAAAGCCAAACACATTCTAAATGCTTTCTAAAAAAAATAAATTGACTTAAACATTAGCATCAGTACTTCTAAATTAAAGGACCACAAATATGATCACTGCTGATTAAACCAGTGAGACCCACTTAGAACAAGAATTCTCATCTGCTAGGAAGAGGGGATATTTGTTTCATATTGTATACTAAAAGAATACCTTCTGACTTTTAACAGTGTGGGTTGGATTTGAATGTGATCAATAGTGCATTTCATCACCAACAACCTTCATTATTTAGTTTCCTTAAACAATCTCTCTTAATTTTCTGCCACAGGCTTGCCCTTGAATTATCTTCCTCTCTAAAGCAGAATGTCTTTCAATTCCCTTTGAATGCCAGACTTGTCCTACTGCCAGGAGGAGTGAGTGAGGAGGCTCATGGAGACTGTGTGTGAGCAGGAGGTTACAGTCCTGCTCTCTCTGTTTTTTAACCAAAGAGAGCTGGAATGATGGAGGTGTGCTGACCTGCAGGAGCCAAAACATCCTCCAGTGTTTGAACTTACCTTTTTGAAGCTCTCACATGCTGCTGTCCATGTGTCCCAGTTCAATTCTTCCAACAACCCAGAATATATATTAAAGTGGAGACAGCAGCCTCTGCAAATGAAGATACCATCAGGTAACATTTCTTTAGTTTACTTAGCATCTATGCTGGAGTAGGAGGAAAAGAGCAGAATTCAGCATTTTTTTATCACACATGGACCTGACTTCATTCTCCTATATCATTTATATCCATGGCTTTTTTCCTTCAGTAATTTTAGAATTACTGAAGATGAGAGGAATTGCTGTGAATTGCTGAAGATGAGAAGAACTGCACCAATAAAAATCTCCAGGTACATTAAAGAAGACATTAAATACTGAATTCATACATTCCAAGCTTAAATATATGAATTTTGAGATCTCTGAATGTTAAGTCAGATGCCTTGGGCTGTCAGTAGAAAGTTAAACTTGCAGACTAAACCTGCCTTAGTCCTAAAAGTGCAAACAAAGTGACTATCTGCAGACTAAACCTGCCTTAGTCCTAAAAGTGCCAAGTGACATCTTAAGCATTTTGAATTTTGAGAAGTTAAAAGAAAAGCAAGCTAAGTTGTTTGGGGTTTTTTTTCTGCTCAGCCTAAAAATATCCAAGAAAATGAAAATACAAGACTTTAAATCTTTTCTTGTTAAAGTGTTATAGCACACCAGCCAATATTTCCTTGAAATAATACTCAGCACAGCAAAGTACATGTCTTTCAGTACTATAAGTATAAAAAAGACATATCTCCAGGCAATAATGGAAAATGCTTTCCCAATTTAAAAATGAAAATGGTCTTGTTAGCATTTTTGCCAAGTGAAATATCTGAAGAGAGTTATAAAACAACCATAGGAATTAGAAAATATTATTCTTCAGCTCACAAGTCATGCTTTTGGTTTTAAATCAAAATCACAGGCAAAATGATAATTAAAAGCAAAAAATATACATCTATATTTTTGGGAAGTTGGACCTCATCCAAGACAGCACAGTGAGGTTTCCTGTATTTCCAAGTTTTTTATTCCTTATGGGTAAGGCCTAATTGTTAGATCCATTTTTAGAATCAGAAATAAACTCGTATAATTCCTTTAGAAGTCAATCAGTGCTGCCCTGAAGTCAAATAAAGGTAATGCCCAGAGGTAACTCAAGGTTGATGCTTCTAATGGTTCAAACAGCAGCTCTTTCATTATTCCTGATTATGTATATAGGGAACAAAATACAAAAATAAATAAAAGCCTACTTTATTCACATTTCTTATTAGCTGTTCTGATCCCCTTTACAGGACTTACTCTAAAATTCTGACTCAGCCATTGACTTCAGAGAAAGTTGGATCAAGACCCAAAAGAATAAAAGCACTCGTACTTTTTTTTTTTACCCATGTAAGAATCTGAAATTAAAATTCCTGTAAGATATTTCTGCTTAGTGCATTTGAAACAATCAAATTTTGCAGCTGAAATCTCAGAAATGCAACTGCATTATTAACTTGAGTCACTGTAATAATGACAAAGAATGAAAATGATATAGTTTCAGTACAATTCACAAAACTCATTAGAGCAACTTATTTTCATCGCAAAGCCAGCAAACACAGCAGCAAACGAATGAAGCTCATCCTGTCCTGTGAACTGATGTTGATATGTAAATTCAGATAACACAAATGAGCACACCTGTCAGAGTTTCTCTCACAGACTGGATAAAACAGAAATATTAAAAACAGCCTTATTCCCTGAAGCAATGCTGCCATCTTGCGAGGGAAAAGATGAAGTCAACGCTTTCATTTAATAGAGATATCCCAAGTGCTGGGGAGATCTAGGAGACACGGGGGTAAGGAATCACCAGGGATGTGAGCTGGACATTTGCTCCCCCTCCACGGGCACAGGTCTTTGAAAACAGAGTGGAAATGATAAGCAATACTGTCCAGGAACGTGCTGCCTTGAGTAGCAAGCAGAACACTCAGCGTTGCAGTGGTTAATTCCAAACTAAGTGAACTGGCATTTCAGGTGAAAATGCAAGCAAAGGAACCACAGGCAGGCCATGCTTGCAGTTGGTGAATCCCACTCCCTTTCTTTTAACTTCCACTATGCAGCTGGTATTTTGTATTGCTGGATTGGAAAACCCAAGCAATTTAAAAAAAAAAAAACAAACAAAAAAACATTTTGCATGGCCAGATCCATCCATCTCTGATATTATGGATCAAGGGACAGAATGCAGGTTGCTGACAAAAAAAAACCAGGCCATTGTTATTCTTGCTATAATTCAAATATTTTATATTTTTCTAATTCTCTACATTCTAACTCTCTACATCCTCATTCTAATGCACACACACCAGATTTCAAGACAAGAATTACAACCACTTATAGCTGGATTGAATTTAATAGCATGGGCTGCTATTAAATGCAGACTGAAATTTTCCAACAATGCTTTTACAGCTGAAAATGTCACTTCAAGTGCTGCACATCCTCAGCAGGAATCTGTTTTGAAAAACAAGTAAAGTAGCTTTAATATGATCAAAATACACCCACTTCACCTTTGTGAATAGAATATTTCAGTCTTCTATTTCCATTTTTATAATGTGTAATGCAGAAAATAAAATTTTATCACGTTTCACTTTGTGAAAGTAACAAGAAAATTTATAGTATTCTAGTGACCATATGCCATAGAGTCTGCATACACATTCAGCTTTCACCTGGGAATACTGAAAAAGCTCCTAACATTAATCTATTGGCACACCTAAAGATTTCTTGTGGTTAGAAAAAAAAATCACCTGCTCTTCCTGGCTGCAAAATTCATGTCTTCCTGCAAAGCCCTCACAGCAGAAACAGCTTCAGGCTATTTGGGTTTAGAGTTGTAGCTACAGACAGCGACCTCTCCGCTCTCCCAACATGCAAATTTGTTATATTACCAGGAGTTCTTAGAAATAATTCCTTGCTGGTGTTTCTAAATTGAATCTGTTACTTTGCAGTTAAAGCAATTGCTGAGTAGACTGTTAGATTTTATTCTTGCTCAGTCTATTACTGCTTTGGGTCTTCATTTATTCCTTGGAAAAATTATGTAAACCACCATTGTGCTCTGTGTATGAGAGTGACACAGCTGTTCACACAAATGTAACATGTTTTGGTATCTCTCAAGGAAAGGACTACAGCCTCAGCTATCAGATATTTCGGCACTTACTAGTTGAAAACTATGTGTATTTATTAGATTGCATCACCACCCCAGCATGCACGGTGTGAGCCAAGAACATCTTTTCCTACTCCTCTGCTCCTGCAGAAGGACAAGCAGAGGAGGGGAGAATTCTACCCCTTAGGCTTCCCAGAGAAGAGTTTTTCACTGGGAAACTGTAAACCAGAAAATCTGACCCTATATAATTAGAAAATGCTTTTGTTGCTTGAATTACCAGCAAGATCTGCTCTTAGTAATTACTTGGAGGTACAATGAATCAAGATATATTCTGCCTGCTTCTCTGTAAAACACAATGCCTTCTATTCACTACAGTAGTGTCCTTGAATTTTTAATTCAATATACTTAAGGGTCTGGAGTTTCTAAACTGGTTATTTATTTAACCTGAAACACTGCATAAAACAAATTGTTTAAGGAGAGATGAGATGATGTATTTCTCCTCCATTTGCAAAGCTGTCATGGATTTGGGGGTAACAGCCTCTGAATCCTTTGATGCTTCACATCACCAGGTTAACTCCTGTAAATATGCTTCAAAATGCTTCAAAAATCCAAAAACGTTTATTGCCTAAGAAAAGAACAGGTAAAGGGAGGGAGAAGGGATGATGTGACCCACATTCACAAACAAAACCTGCTCATTACATTTCCTGGTACTGGTTACCCAGTTGACAAATTCATATTTTTCTTCTTTGCTGGAGTTTGAGAACTCTTAAAAAAATTGACTCAGGAGATGTATGTATTTCACTTGGAAAGCAATCTTACATTACCAGCACTGAAATGACCCTGTAAAGTTATGGGGCTTTGATTTTAATGTGTTTTACCTCTATATCTCCCCTCAGAATGTTAGTCTGCCCTCACATATTTTGCCTCTCCTATACACCTGAGCTTACTTTGCTGTCTTAAACCTATTAAAAAAATCAGATGCTAGAACTAGAACTGTTTAATACAGAGGACACATTTGCAAGGGTGAGATTTTTTATGAGGTGTAAGATTTCTGTTCCACTACACAGATTCATAGAGCTGAGCAGATCAATTAGCCTTCTGCTGCGAATTCCTTCTTTAGAAGTGGTCAGGGTCTGCAGAAGCCCTTCAAAGGAAGAGATAGTTGCAGTAAGAACTTTGTAATAGAGCCTATTAAATGAGGAGGAGCTTAAAAATAAATTCAAAGCTAATGATTTAACACAGAGGATTTGTCTTTTCTGATTTTTTAGCAGATTTTCTGCTGCTACAGAAGGACACACTAAAAAAAAAAAAAAAATATACCTCTTATGGTGTAGTCCAAACCAGCAATGTCAGCTTTACTACCTTTAGATCAGTTTTATGACAGCCCAAGTTGTGGCTCCTGGTACATATACACTGTTCTTCCTTCAAAATATGAAAAGCCTTAAAGCTCATCTAATTGACCAACAAAGAACATCTCCAAAGTCAGAAAAATGCCCAGTGGAGGACTCAGTGATGACAGTCTGGGGGTCACTGTGCCCCCACCCTGCCCCTGCAGCTCTGGGTTCCCTGCCAGCCCCACACAGCAGCCTCCTAGAAGGGCCAGGAACAGCTCTGACAACAGGGACAGCCCAAACTCTGCTCCAAACAATCCCAGAAGTTTGGGAACAAGAACTAAGAGGTCAGAATCCCTGAGCTCCTCTGAGCTGATCTGAGCTTTCTACAAGAATTCTCATGTCAGAACCATCTTTTCTTGGCAAGCAGCGGACAATCACAACTCTATTTGAAGTGCAAAGGGGCTGGAAAAAAAGCTACTTCCAGTGCTACAAAATTCTATTTTTTTTTTCTTCAAAGCCTTTTTCTCCTTCTTCTTTTGAAGAAGTGTCAGTCACGGCTATATGTTCATGGGGGAGAGCTACAAAAGTATCCACAGGCTGAGTTCAGCCAAGTATCCAATGAACCTGCAGTGAGACAACTATCACCAGTACCTGCACCCACAATGAACATTCAGATTTTAACTGGATGGGTTTTATTCTAACTGGATTTCTTTACTCAAAACCTCTATCAGCAAATAAAAGAGCACTGTCTCAAACCAGAGGAATTCTTACCACAAAACTGTTTAGCAAGATAATATTTCTAACCATTTTTTAGTAACGTAATTCAGCAATTTAAAATATCCATATAACTTGAGATACAGCTCCCTGCTCAGCCAAACCCATGACTAAATATGACACATCTTGTTCCTACAGATTCACAGAGTACATCATGAGAATACTGTAGCAGCAACTTTCTATACATCTATTATCTGATGTATTATACACGTTGAAACTATTTTTAGCTGTTTATACGAGTATCACAAGGAATGCAGAATCTAAGAAGAATCTCCGTGACAATTTCTGAAAAGAAATTATTTCCTGAATTAACAGCTAAAGATTCTGACCTATTCAGGGTACAGTTGGTCCTCCCTTAAAAAAAATACTCAGTGCCTCACCATGCAGGTATAATTTAACGTATTGCAAACATCAAGTAAAGAATGACTACTCACCTAAAGTAAGGTTTTAAGATATATTTTCCTTGATAATGTCCACAATTGTCAATGCCACACACAACAAATATCACTGCTTAAAAGAATATTATCTGCCCAAAAAGAGAGATTTAAGAAAAACAACATACATTAATGAAAATAATAAAAGAAGAAGTTAAAAAAAGACAATTTTTTTTGACCACTAGGCTGCTCAAAAACATTAATTACTAGAATAAATGACCTTCACTTCAGCTACTCTCCATACTTTCCTAATTGTTTATAATGATCTGGTTCAGTCCCACCAGAACTAGGTGAAAGCAGCTCAGTGTCTTCATGCTGAAGTCCTTAGTGTTAAACTGAGATCTTATCCTTCTGACTGTTCACTTTAAAGTGCTACCAAATTAATTGCAAAGGCTTTATAAAAAAACAAGGCATAAATAAGGCAGCTCTTTCCATAAGGCTGGAGCACCTATCAGGCTTTTGAGGAACAGCTTAACGTCTGCTTACAAAAATAGAGGAATAAACTCTCAAAGTTATTAAACTTATTACAGGAATACCTAAACATCCACATTTCAGTATGTTAATTGAAAAAAGGAAGAATTTCGACTCTGAGAATGTTACTACACAAACAACAAAATACTATCTCTATGTAAGAACTCTATGAAAGGCAGACCAAAATTAGCAAGCAGATAAGTTGGCATAGTGGAAGGGAGCAGAAGTGCAGAAATGTAAGAATGACAGCCCATTTTCTGCATTGTGATAGTAACTTCCCTAAATTAAAAAAAAAATCTCCTGCCTTCTCTATTTCCTGCATGTTAGCTTCACCTTGCCTGTCTAATTAGGAATGCTTCTGCCATCAGTACTTAACCAAATCTGTTTATGCCCATCTGCTTAACAAATTTCACTTTCGCTGTTGTTCAGTGAAGGAAGTCAACCCCAATCAGTCTGGCCTTGCTAGTTCAGGTAGCACTTTAAATAATAAAAGGCTTGTCATGTATCTGGGCAGAAAAAAAAATTAGAAAAAATCCAGTTTACCCAAGGCAGCAAGTTTGTAAGTAATGATCATTAGAGAAGCTTGTATTTGGGTCATGGTGACTGTGCTATCCCAGGTATTTCATATTCCTTCTACATATTGCACACAAATCAGCAATAGCTCAAGGAATAGGTTACTTGCCTCAATCCTATGAATGGAACAGGCACACAAAATCTGATAGAGATCACAAAACCAGAGCAATGAAGCTGCACTCCTCATTGATCCTTTCTCTGTATCCCTCTGATAGGAATACAACGTCTTCCCATCTATTCCCAACACGTGAGAAAACACGTGGCTTTCCTTTCATCAGCAACACTGACTCTGACATCTACACAAACTGGGATCTGAAATGACTGTATTTTACACATTGAACAAAGTGCATTTAATCTCTTATCCTCCCTAGAATATTTATTTGCACTTTCCAACCCAGTAGAAGTCAGTCTAGAAAACACAAATACCTTATTATCTGAATAACGAGGTCTTCAGACAGTGAAAAGTAAAGCAGCTGGAGTATTTCACCAAGACCTAGAAAAGAGAGGGCAAAGTTAAGAGGAGAGCAGCTTTCCACTGTTCTGTTGGGAGCTATGCCTTAAAATATTTAAGAAGGTTACATCTGAAAGTTTAAAAAAGAATATATGGGTTCTGCAGATCGCTAGATGAAGGAAAAGGATCCTTTTCCCTGCATATAAATGAAATACTGAATTTCAAAGTAATATAGAGCTCTGTAGAAAATATGCAAGCACAACTAAAGAGCCTTATTTAAATAGCTGCATTGTTTAAATCAAAATCAAGCAGGAATTCTTTTGATGAAAAATAAACTAATTTGCCATAAAAATAAGATATTAACAAGACAAGTAAAATACTTTCATAATATTTTTATTATTTTTGGACTAGTGTTGATTTTTTTAACAGCAAGAACACACAACATTTATTTGTCATACTTTAAACTCCTTTAAATTTGCTAGACCAACATCCAACAAAGTTTCATTCATTTCAACTTTCTGCTCTCTTATTCCCCTTTCCCAAAACCAAAGTCAAAACACTACTAACTACACAGAAACACAGACTTGCTAGGCAGTCCTTGAAAATAAATACATTTTAAGAACAGTCTAAATATAACCTGCCCTAAGTTATTGAAGGACTTCAATGATACCCAAGATGCCCACATCATGGTACCAAGGACACTTCCTAAAATGTCATAAAAGAACAGCATAAAGGTTCTTCTATGATGCTGAAAAAATCCTTCCCTCTTTAACTGACCTTTCTTTCCAGTTACAGAACATTAACATTGAAACATGGTCACTAAACTTCAGCTATTCAGCTAAGAACCTAATTAAACTATTCCCATTTTAGAAATTACAAAAAGCTATAGTCTTACAACACAACTGGCTGATGTTGTAGAATGGAGGAGAGAGGCCCCTGGGCATCATTGTACAGAAGGCTCAGGGAGAATACAGACCTCAGTAAGGTAAATCAGGTATTCTTTATCTCTGCCAGAGGTGTAATAATTTCAATACAAGAGCACACTTCTTTAGAACCCACTCACTGCATTCTACTATACTGAAATAAATCAGCCTTAACAACTACCACTGAATCCATGCAAATACATTCCTTTTCGTTTGCTCAGCAGTGGAACAACAAAGATGTTTCAGTCTTATTAAATTCCTGGTGGGTTTTCTTTTTTTTCCCACCCTGTTTTCTGGCACTGGATTCATGTCTGATGTTCTGGAAAACTCAGCATCTGAATCACCTTTCACTGTATAGAAATAGGATTAATTAAGCAGTATCTGAGCACAGTTTACATCTCATTAAATATCTGTGACTTGGTGAAATCACGATTTTCCCTCTCCTGTGAAAATACTACACCTGCAGGAAGATGTTTAGTGGACTCAAATGTTTACATATGCTTAGAAAAATATGTGACAATGTCACCAGTACCTTCTAGTGAGGAAAGCACTCGTTATCACTTGTTTTAGTTCTGCAAGGCAATCTGAGGTCTAGTCACTGAGTCAGTCTGCAGACACTTCCCTACTTAAAGAAGAGGTGGCTAAGGCTGAAGAGCTGAGAAAAGTCTCTGCATTCCACACTCTCATGTTGAGGATTTTCTCTTCCCCATCTCACTGTCATGCCGCAACGAGAAACCCGAAATCTCTTCACCACAGGTTTCTCTGTTCCAAGAACCCTGAGAAAACTGTAAAATACCTCTCCAGCACAGGGGAAGAGAGGTGGGAGGTGGGGAACCAGTTTCAACTTCTATGTTTGTCTGTTAAAGTTTTGTTTACCGAGCATTACTGGCAAAAACAACTTCTGGATTTAAAAAGCTCTTGTCTATGATCAAAACTACTGAAAACCGAAGCAACGTGCAAACTTGTGTGACAAGCTCCCTTATCCCATAGGCTTCCTCCACTGAATGCAAGGCCTGAGCTTTAGGTTTTCATTCCCAGTCCTGCTGGACTGGGTGACAAAAGAGACACTGTGCTGCCCTACAGCTGTTTATTCCAGCAGCACTGGCGACTCGTAAACAAGGAACAGAGACGTCCTTATGCCATTTCCTGCTCTCCTCAAACCTCGCTCCAATTCCACCCCCAAAACAGCTCCCAGCAGAGCCACGGACCTCCTGTTTGCAAGGTGTCTCACACCTACAGCTGCCTCTGGGACTCGCTATGTTACGTTCAGTTTTCTCAGCAACAAGGCTTTTGTGATAAAGAAAGGAGGCAGAGATGGGTTTGTGCACTCGATATCAAAGTTTTAGCGTTTTTATAGTAGTACTTTTTATCAAAAAGTTTCTTAATTATCAGTGTCTACTGCAGTATCAGGAAGTAGCTTTACTGCTTTTGCCTTCTGTCCTATAAAGGTACATGGGGAAATGTTTTGGTTCTTCCCAGAATGTCACTGGATACAGAAATAAAACAAAAAAACCCAGCTGGACAGCATCACGCTTATTATTTAAAGATGTTTATTCCTTTCATGATCAGCATCATGGCTATCCATGCATCCCCCCATGCACACGGAGTCTCTTTCATTTTGTAGAGATTAATTTTCTCTACTTTTCCCTTTGTCTCCCATTGTTTTCCAGACCTTTTGGATTTGCCTTTCACTTTGTTATGTCCTTTTCTGGGCAGTTCTTTAACATCATGCTAACCTTCAAATTTACATAAATTCAGCAAGTCTATTTCCTTCTTTCAGGTTTAATTTGAAGAGCTGAGGAAAAGAGAGAAGTCTTGAAATTAATATGAAAAAAAATCTAGTATATATAGTAACATGCAAAATTTTAAATGTCATGAATTGCATCGTGCATGGTAAAGTCTAATGTTCCCATGCACTCATGTCATGCTGTTCCCACACTTGAAATTTCCATATTCTTTTCACGTGCTTTCTGATGACATAACCATCCCTAAGCACAAGGAAACATTGCTAATACACTGTTAGAGCACACTATTAAAATAAAAATAGTCTCTCTGCAGACCCAAAGAGATGTTAAGCTGCTCACATCAACCCTCTTAGCACAGAGATAGAGGATGGTGCTCTCAAGAAAATGTCATTTAAAAAAACCCAGCAACTTAAGGTTAAGACATGCTAAAAATCCAAAGAAGAAAGGACATAGAGCTGCAGTTAACAATTCACAAAAGGATTCTAACATCTAACTACTTCTAATGTACAGACACATCCAGGTTACAGCAGAAGAGATTGCCTGAGCTACTCTCAGGTTTGAAAACCAGAAACTTCCTTCTCTGCATTCAAAATACCTGCACTCATCAATACTCTATCTCAAGACTGGCATATTTGATACAAAACTCTAAGTTCTGCTATTTCAGCTGTGACAGACTATGTTTGCTAAGTAGAAATAGGTAATGCTAATAAGTAAAGCTACTTCTCTCTTAAAAATGTAAGAAAATGCAAAATAGCTAATGAAATGTAAGTGGATAGTTCAAAATCATAAATCCCAGCTATTTCCAAGATTCAAGGCTGCAGCAACACTCAGATACCCTGAACATCTCCTGTATTTAAACATTAAGTTACAGAGTTCTGAAATGTACTGAAGCAAATAGTCATGAGAACAGGACCAAACATAACTATGTATTCAAAATCAAACTTCTCATACCTCCAGACTTTTTATAGAGATGAAGTGAGTACTGAGAAGAAAGTGCCTTGCTTTTTTACTTCGTATCTGGCTCTTTAGTCCTGCCTGTGAATGTCCCCCAGGTATTACGGTTTAAACATGATTTCTTCATACTGCATATTAGTACCAAACTAACTCTATAGTTGAAACAACATCTTACCTAATTACTGTTTTACAACACAACATTGCCCAGAAAAAAGTCATTAAGCAATCCAAGTGCACCGAGTGGCATCATTCTCAGTCACATGATGGATTTTAAATAGCCAGCGCAGCACTAGTAGCCAGTAATTACTCTGAAATTTCCATAAATAATCACTTCATTGGAGCTTTTAAAAAAATTGCATGTCCACTCTAATTCTTACTACATTCAGTTTTTCCCCTTCCTCAACTAAAAAGAACAAAAACACTAGCTAGTTACTTCATCCTAAGGTAAAGCTATGGTTTAAGTAGCCAAAGGGCCAGAATCAAACTAGCAGTGAGGCTCTGAGAATTGTTTCTTATACCACGGATTTATTTCCAAAAATTAAATCACAAAAACATCTTCAAAACACCTTTTCATGAACGTAATTTTTATTAATTTTACATAGGAATTCTTGGTTTTGTTACCTGTTTACTAAAAGCTGCCCTTTCAATTTTCAGAAGAGGCGCTACAAAATTGCTATTTCTGCTGAGGAACATAGGAAAGGATCCCCCTAAAGATCCTGTTAAATCTAGTTTGGTTGTACAGAAACATGGCAATCAAAGAGGATAATAGTTCTTGTACATGACTGCAGGCAATAACTCCCATCCCCAAGGCTGCCAAGAACATGACTGGTATTATGAGGCAGTTAAAGCTTCATTAACCTCTTCATGCCTGAAACACATATATCACATTAGTGCCATCCTGAATAAATTCAAAGACATGAAAATAAATTACATGGGAATACAAAAAGCAGATTAACAAAAGACAGGGCACTATAATTTCAGTCTGTGTCTGAAGGGGTAGCCATAAGGGAGAACAGAATAAAGAATGGTCAGTGTATTAGCAAAAAAAATTGCATTTAGAAGAGTATGTTACAGTCAGGCTTTTATTTTTCCTCGAATTCAGAGGTCAGAACAGATAAAAAAATCTAAAAGACAAATATGATCTTCATTTATAACTCCTTGGGCAGTATTGACAATAACCCCCTGATGATCTGAGCCTTTCACTTTCCCCATTTCAGAAACCCTCCTAGAGTTAAAAAAAGAAATCTACCATATAACCCAGATCTGGGATGCAGAGCAGGATGGGGGCTTTACTGTATATGCAAGTTTTCTTGTATGTGGAAGCAAACCTAGAATATCAAAAAAAGTTTCTGGATATTTTTGGCTGACTCTACAGCATTCCCATCAGCAAGTCTGGAATTTGGTTTCCAGTAAGTATTTCCATTACTGGTGGTATCAAAAGCACAGCTCTATATGCCTATTAGTATTTAAAATTGGTTTGAGCTGCTTAATGTGAATCCTTTGTTACCATAAGGAACACAAACCCAGCATATATGCAAAGGCACAGGGCATGAAAGGCACACATTTCCAGCACAAGGAAGGGCACAGATTAAATCTATATGTAAAACACTGTGGGGAATATTGCAGTACCCAGCCTATCATTACATCTATGAGCTTGGCAGTGAGACCCTTCTGATTCACACACCCCTGCATTCCATGGATGCACCCCACATTACTAACCAGCCAAACAAAAAACCCCAATGAGCCTTTCTTTAACACCAGCATGTAAAAGAACCCTCTGTTGAAGAGTTAAAGTATCATGAAAGGGTTTGGATTGAGTTGAAATGATCTTGAATTCATCTCTACCTAAGTGGACACCTCTGGTAGACCTGCTTACATCTAACAGGCCCAAATCACGAGCCTGGTTTAAATCACAGGTGAGAGGCAAATGGGTATTCATCTAACTTATAACAGCTGGCACAACTCATTGCAAAAAAGTAACAGTATAAAAAGAAATTTACTTCCCACACTGACAGTAAATAGAAGATTCAAATTAGCACAGATGTCTTCAGCCAAGCCTTCTAGTAAAAATACTGAGGAAACACAACAGCTCTCCAGACACATTTATTCACAAAGGCAATGATGACAAGCAAGGACAGTAGTTACAATTTTTTTTTATTATTTTTTCCCACATTAATTCAGTTCAATCAACAGATAAGTTCCAAACGTTTAAAAGAAAAAATCCAGTAAAAAAAATTAAAATTGAGATATACATGTGACCAAAATTACTGATTTTAGAAACTACATTCTTTCTTAAGACTCTCACCACCAGTGCTTTGCCTTACTCTTTCACCCAGAAGAGAGACTCCCAGTCCTACAGGATTACTTTATCTGTGGAGACCCCACACACTGACAACTGCTTACAGTCAGGTCTGAATACAAACCACAACAGTCAGAAGCCAGCAGCATTTCCTTAAATATGACCCAAGCAAGACAGGAGACAACTTGCTGGGAGATTTCAAAGGGCATTTTACCAACGTCAGGATACCCTGTACACAAGTCCCTGCCCTGCCTGACTCACGCTGTGTCCACACTGACATTCCCTGCATTTGTCCTGTGACAGCATTCCCGCTGCCAGAGCTCCAGTGCTGGCAGCTGCTCTAGACCAGCAGCTGACATTTTAAATGCTATGTAAGACCTCTGGCAGCTCCCTTTGCTGCTGCCAAAGGTAAAGCTACATTAATTAATGTAAGAAAGCCCCACAGCAAGCCCCACAGCAGAGTAGCCTTTAAAGCCTAGGAAGGCTGCATATGATCAGGAGACAGCCTGTTGCAAAACGAGGACAAGGTTGAGCTCGGAGAGCTACGGGGCCACAGCAGGTTTTAGACCAAGCCTCCCACCAGCTCTGCACAAACAGCCTAAAAGCTGCTTTAGAAAGGTCTCACCACAGGCCATCCTGAGCCCCTACCAATGTGGGGGAACAGACCAGGAGCAGGGAGCTACAGCACTGCAGACACGTGGCTCTCCTGGGATTGACGGGAGAGAGCCCTGGCATGAGGAATGACTGCAGATGAAGAGCAACTCCCGTTCCCCTCAGCGACCCTAAACCAGTTATAAAATAACCAGGTCTGCCCCAATACTCCTCAAAATACGGAGTTCCTCCCATCGTCAGTGGAAGACATTTATTAGTGAAAGCACAGAGCAAAGCAGAGAGAGTGGTGTCAGGCACTGTCAGTGACCACCATTCATGGAGGAAGGGGAAGATGGGTGACAGCCCCCTCCTGCTTTCCATCCCTGCCCAGTAGAGAAGGCTGGCAGGTCTCCACTGCTGGGCAGTGCAGAGAAGCCAAGGGCAGACCACATCACGGGGCAGCCCAGGGCACAGATCCTGCTGCAGGTACTGCCCTGGTACTCCACACCATGAGTCTTGAGACATTTAAAAAATGCCAACTGCTGCCCTTTCTTCCCTCCCCTCAGTGAGGAGATGGGGTGGGGCCCAGGCAGCTGTGAGCTACCTCTTTACACTGATAATCATGACACCTTACAAAGAAAAGGTAAAGAAAACATATTTCATCCAGGGGAAGGCCACCTAGGAATTTAAATCTGGGAGGATGGAATGTTCTCTATGTGCTAGGGCATGCTGAGGATGGGAAACCACTTCCTGCTTGCCCAAAGAGCTGTAAGCAGTATAATTAGCACTTGCTTGTAATATTAAACGTCACCAGATTTAATCTGAAGGGTCACTGGGAACCCCTCACGCAAACCTGAACTATTTAACTCCCCAGGACCCAAGGGCAGCTATAAATACCTCGACTGTCCATGCTGAGAGCTCCTGAATACTGAGAGCACACTGAATTTAAGCCACTCTGTTACTTTTGCACATTACGTAGTCTTATTTAGTGCTGCCTTTGCACTCCTAGGGCCACCCTCCGACAGCAATTCCTCATGTGCAGTAAGTGTTAATTCAACGTTTTGAAATCCACTGGCTATGTGACTGCAAGCTTTTTTTGAACCTCTAAAGTAACTGAACCATGTTGGTGACTGACATTGCCACACCACGGTTGCACTCAAGGCAACACTCCTTTCTTCCTGCTTTCCCTGTAGGAAAGCCTTTGCTGTGTTGCTGTGCACAAAGATTCCTTCCCCCCACCGCCCCCCAGACTTGGAGGAGGGGGTTAGATAACACCCAAGCCCATATTCCAGGAAGGATGCATGCACTCCACCAGTCTGCACGTTTCCAAGCTACTGCACACATTTTGGATGGACCAGCCACAGTCTGGCCACGAGGCTAAGCCAGCAAACTCCACGTGAGATCTGCTTGGATGCCACAAACCCTATGTGACACCAGCCCACATCTGCTTCCAAACCCTCACCACACAAAGTGGAAGTTGGCCTGCTGCACATGTTTCACTCCCAGCTACACCAGGAAGGTTTTGACAAGTGCATCAAGAGGTCAAACACCCTGGAACTGTGCTTTGTTTAGGCTGCTAATGCCAGAAACTGCTCTGTAGTTATAAGTACACAATGCTGAAAATTGTAAGTCAAGCTGGTAAAAGAATTCAGTGTTAATAAAGGAATCCATGGTCCTGCAAAACTTTCTGCAGTATTTTTATTTCTCTTTACAACTAATTTCAGCTCCAAACTCTTTCGGGAATTGACACATAAGATTAATGCTATCATGGAAAAGAAAAGTAGCTTCCTAAGCTAATATCTGAACACTCAGTATCTTGAAACCAAAGTAATAAGACAATCTTTAACAAAAACGTTAATGAAGCTTGGCTGCCGATTTACAATTAATTGAAATAATCCCCTACTGGTTTCTATGAAAAAGATCTTGGCATGAAATACCATGTCAGAGGAGAGAAAAGCACTTCTATGTTCATAAAGATTATGGCAGAAAACACTGCTTAGGAACAGAACACAATGTTTAGCACTGAACATAAAGGAGTTTTTTCCTTAATCTCGTGAAGTTTAACTTCAGAGGGCTGCTTACTTATCTACTACACCTACAAGACCTGCTACAACGGTCCTTCTAAAGCAAAAGAATACCTTTTCCGTAGTAAATCTTCCACTTAACATTTTAATTTCCCACAGAATTCTCAACTCTTAGAAATGGATTTTTTTATTTCCTAAAATTCTGCATACATTTCTTAAGATGTGGAAATCTATAATCTCTGGGGAGTTTTAAGGTACAGATCATAGAAGAATCAGTTAATAATTCCTTATCTTTAAATTAATACCTTGATTCCTTGAGTGCTTAACACATTCAAGAAACAATCTAAAATGTTAAAATATAAAAGCCTCCTAACAGGTACAGAATAATTGAAAATAATCAGTGTTCTTTTTTTAAGTATCTTAATTTGCTCTTTAGCCTTTTACTGGTCTGTCTCATACTCAGGGAGCTACGATCAAAGAAATTAATACCTAGTAAAAAGCACATTTAAAGACACAGAAATATATAATTTTCTCTTCTTTACCTTTTACTAATTCTATTTGTTCTGCCTAATAATTCTCTCTTCCTTTTCCCTCCATCCACATAAGGGCCAAATTTACTGATTTTTTTTTGCTTTTCCTTATTGAAAGGACTGGATGTGCAGTTGGTTGCAGATTTTCAGAGAAATGCTTCAAAATTTGCTGTGCAACTGGGGAAAAGTTACTTGCTCAAACAGCAAAGTAACCAGCAGTGCAATGAACTGCTGGACTGTGATATCCTGAACTTTCACACATCTCTGTTTCTGTCAGTAGATGTGGACTTGCCAAAGATTGAAAAGGGGAGAGGCCTTGAGCTGGTTTTTCTTAAAGTGCTGACAGTGCACACGAGCTCTAAAAGAACCCTGCATCAGCACTGGCTACATTTCTACTGCTGGCAAACACAGAAGTGCTTTGCCATTTTGATAATTTGTCAACAGCTTGCTAAGGGCTGCAAACTTCAACTTTGGGAGTTTTTATTGAAGGTTCTGTTTTGTTTGGTTTGGTTGCTTTTCGGTGGTTTTGGTTGGTTGGTTGTTTTTGACAGAACAATACAGAAAAAACCAAGAACTGCAGTGTTGGCTCTGCCTCTGAAACAGGACGTGGATCTCCCACCAACAGCCTACTTGAAAAATCAAACCCGAGTGTTTCAGAGAGGCCATCCCAAATCAATGGTATTAGTCTACACAATCCTCTTTATAAAGGCTTTCCATTTCAAACAGGTGGGATAATAACTTGGGAAAGACATCAGCCTGCAGCACCTAACTGCATATATGAAAGAACTAGATGACAGCACTCCATTTAGTTTTTAAAACGTTTTTCAAATTTTTTTCATTAGTTATCAAACCTGGGATATGGACATTGGGACAGGATTCAGTGATTTTTTTTTTTTACAGAGAAGGCAAAATGATTAAAGGATAAACTTTTAAAAGGCTGTAGAGGAGGGGAGGTATCCCATTCCCACAGACTAATTTACAAGTTCATCAACTTTTATAATGGAGGCCTGCTATTTACTTTAGCACACCAACACTGTATAACTACATTTCCAGTAATTTGATGCATACATTAGTGTGACAAGTGCTGCATTAGCTGAAAACTGACACACTTCAGCACTTGTGACTCTCATCAATCCATCTCTGAGCAAGAGTTTGTCAGTCAACAGCCCAAAAATTCTACCTGTGCCTGCAAATCCAGCATCAAGTTTAGTCTGAGATATCAATTCTTCACACTGAGAAGTTAAACCTCTAGTATATTAAATCAGTCTTTACATAAGGCTAAGATTCCCTTCATGAAATTCAAATGCTGAATACTGCTCTTTAAGAAGTCTCACTTAAAGAGATTAAATACTGTAGCATCCACAAATTACAAAAGCACTCAGAGATTTAATTATTAACTAGAGATTATTACTCCATTAAGGATGTTTCATGCACACATGCTACACTGGATGTTTGCACAGTTTTAAAGGTTGGCAGGAGGATCTAAAAGAGTATTTCTTTAAAAAACAAACTCCTGATTCTTATCTAGTCGGCACATATTTGTGGTAGCTACCTCTTTATCCTAATAGAACAATATATTTCAATTAAGTCATTGAGTCCTGCAGCTTTTTCTTTTGTTAAGCTCAAATGACAGCAAAAAAAATCCCCAAAACCAAAACCATAAGAACATAACAGTTCAGAGAGTCAAAAGAACTTTCTAAAGTAACAATTCTGAAAGCTTCTTATCCTTAAATTCTGAATTCCTTATAAAATTGAGGAAGACTCCCCCAATTTTGAGAGGTTTTGGGAAGTGTGCCCCCAAACTGGGAGGAGAGGGGGAAGTAACACCAGGCCAGTCAGTCACATAACAAAGTTGGAGGCTCCCAAACAGTGCTCTGATGATTGTACCAGCTTGGCTCTGTTCTGGCTCTTCCAACTCAAGGATTTGCTCACTGACCTCATGGAGCTTTGGACACCACTGGACAATAGGAAATCACATGGCAGCTGTGCTCCTTCAAATTATCTACAATTGATGATGTAATTTTTCATTTCTTCTGCAGTTACACCTTTTCTCACACCAAGATACTTATAGAAGTCCCCCTCAGAAGAAACCCCAAACAAAAACAAAAAATCACCCCCCCCAACTAAATGCCCAAAATTTTAACCAGATGACACAGCTGATAAGCTTTAATAAAACATCTCTTTGGGAAAAGTCATGGGTTTATTAATTACATAACCTTTTTCCTATTAAAAAAACAAATTATTTTATTTTTTTTCCTGTTGTAGAGGGGTAGCTCTGTGCAACCCCTTGCTTAACATAAAGTAACACTAACAAGGGACTCCCACTTTCCTTCCTTGATGCTTAATTGCATCATATTAGAGCTCAAGGGTCTAAGGCTTTCAGGTGCAACATATTTTAAAGCTAGAGGGCAAGAACTCTTGTCTTAAAGAACCTCCTAACCTTTACTATATAAATAACTTGAGCCCATTAAGTTATAGAATAAAAACCAGGTTAGAAATATCCCTAAAAACTGCTCTAAGTTTTTCAATGAGAAGATTTCTCTGCTTAGTTCAAGGAGCAGAAATAAATAAAACAAAACAGCAACAAAAAAGCCAGAAACAAAGCATTTACCACAGCATACTTGAAAGACGAAAATAAAACCACTGATATTATTCACAGAAATGACCATTTGGAAGCCTTTTTCTTTTTTAAGTGCTAAAATACTATACTGATAGAAATCCTAATAACATAACCTGTCTCCAAAGGGTTCCACCTATCTCTGAGAAAGCAGGGTGATGGACAGGGATCTGAGAAGTTACATACTTTGAATGTGACAAGGGAGAAGAGATAGCTTAATTTTATTAACTCTTCGCAACACCAATAACCTCCAGTACAGTGGGTTTCAAAAATTACCCCCAAACACGAAGTTTCTTTGACATAAAACCAAAAACTACCCTCAATACTGCATTTTTCCACAAGAGGACACCAAAATAATAAGAAAAATAAGTTGTACAGAAACGTAGAACTACCATATACCATTCTTCTTCGTTAGCCAAGTAGAATACTTTTCACTTACTATTTTGCAGCGAAGTAGGCAATAATTACTTTTCTACTAATGCGCATTTTAGTCATTCTAGTGATTCTTACTTGGCTTTTAGTGTGTCTCAGGCGGCACGAAAAACAGATATATTGAAGCTTGTCACAGACAAAAATCTACCCTTTCGAGCCTCCCGTGCCGCACCCGGGGCAGCGACATGGGCGCGCTCCCTCCCCGTTCGCCTCCTGCTACTGCATTTTCACGGAATCACAGGATCCACTGGGGCTAGAAAAGACCTCTGGCCACCACTGTGTCACCTAGACCAAGCGCCACGTCCAAGTCTTTCCTCAAACCCCTCCAGGGAGGGTGACTCCAGCACCTCCCCAGGCAGCCCGTTCCGCTCGTTCACCCCCCGCGCCCCCGCGCCGCGATAACGTGAGGGGGGGCGGCGGCGGCGGCCGAGCGCCATCGCCGGCCCCGGGGCGCGGGGCGGCTCTGCCCGCGGGGGCTCCGCGGGAGCTCCGCGCCGCGGCTTCTGCGCCGCCCCTCGTGCTCAGTCAACAACCGCGCGGCTCGGCCGGGCGCGCCCAGCGCTGGGCGAGGCTCTGGGCGAGCCACCGGAGCCGGAACCGGGACCAGCCACAGCCACGGCCGAGCCGAAGGCGCCGAGGCCAGCAGGCCTGGGGCGGGACAGCTCTCGCGAGAGCCGCGCCGGCGGCCATTTTGGCCATGGATTGGCGGCGGGGCGGGGCCGCGGCGCTGCCCGCGGGAGTGGAGGAGGAGGAGGAGGAGGAAGAAGAGGAAGAGGAGGAGGAAGAAGAAGAAGAAGAGGAGGAGGAGGAGAAGGAGGAGGATGAGCCGCGGGCGTCCCCCCGCCTCCCGC
Source organism: Lepidothrix coronata (assembly GCF_001604755.1). Lineage (NCBI taxonomy): Eukaryota > Metazoa > Chordata > Aves > Passeriformes > Pipridae > Lepidothrix > Lepidothrix coronata. Next base: position 1,045,956 of record NW_016690295.1, read on the forward strand.
TGCTGCTGACGACGGCGCTCGGCTCAGCCTGCTGCGGGCTTCGCGCCGCGCCAGCGGCCATGGTGCCGAGCGAGGAGAACCAGCTCGTCCCCAAGGAGGTGAGGCGGGCGGGCGGGCGGCGGCGGCGGCCCCTGCGGCGGGAGGGAGGGAGGCAGGCAGGCCCGGGGCGCCGGCGCCGGCCGCGGAGGGGGCGGAGGAGGCCTGGACCGGCCCCGCCGTGGTCGTACATGGCCTGTCTTTGTGCGGAGAGCGGGGGGGAAGGGGCTGGCGAGGGGAGAGGAGGAGGAGGCCCGGGCCAGCGCAGGGCCCGGGCGGCCCGAGGGCTGCACCTGTCCGGGCCCGGCATGCGGGCCCGGCCTGCGCGGCGGGGCCGGGCCGTGTCACGGGGCCGGGGGCAGCGCGGCCCCTCCCGCCGGGCGGGCAGGGCCCTGCGCTGAGGGCAGAGCTGCGAGCGGGCCCGGCGGGCTCGGCCCAGGGGAGGGGGCCGGCGATGCCGAGAGGCCACCGCCGAGGTGCGGGGCCGCCCCGACCCTCCCCGCGGCGCCCGCCGTGGGTGCCGCGGGGAGCGGGCCGAGCAGCGGGTTGTCTCCTTTATTCTGAGCCCCTCGCCTCCCCTCTGCTGCGGGGGAAAGGGGAAAGGCTTGTTTTTGGCCACGGGGTAAAGATAAGAGGCTGAGTGAAAGAGGAAGGCGAAGGTTCTGTCCCGCAGCGATAGGAGAATGACACGTGTCAAGCAGAGCGATTCTGTGCAGGGGAAGGAGCGCGGGTGATGGCATGGAATGTTTGGAAACAGCTGCTCCTACAGTGCTATCAGCAGAAACTTTGTTTCCCGAGCAGGTAGCCTTACGCATTCAGCCAACTTTTCTGACAGTTTTGCTATTCCTGGTAAATTACTCAAACCCTTCCTGTTGTTTTTTTGTCAAATGTCAGCGTTTACGTTTACCTGTTCCGTGGTGTGTTCTTGAGGGAGGCTTTGTCAGGCAAGGACTTCGATTTTGTGGAGTTTAGCAAAACGAGGTGCTGGTCCTTAAGTGATATCCTTGAGCAGATCTATAAAACAAATAACAATACAGAATTTTAGAAACAGTTTTTATGTCCGTGCAATAGTACAGGTGTGTATGTAGGACAGAGGTAACTTCACCTCTTGTTTTCTTGCTTAAAATACTGAGGTTTAAAGGACTACATTTAGTCTTTATACAGGAAACAGAAATCTCCAGAACCTTCAAATAAGGGATGGAGTGTAGTAGCTAGTATACTTAAATATTAGCTTTTAAACAAAATCTCCAAAAATGTAAATCCAAATATAGAAGATATAGTAGCTTCTATACTTAAATATTTCGTTTTAAAAACAAACATAGAGACAAAGGAGAATGGCAGGAGAAACATTGTGACAGTAGGTGTAGTTAATAGTAACAGACAAGTTATTTAACAGAAGCAGCTAGTTGAGGCTGTTTCTTTAGTTCTGTGTATTAATAGTATCCCCCTTGGCTTTAGGGTTGTATTCGGAATATATGCATGAATCAGATGTGTATTTTTAACTGACTCATTGGACAAGGATTTTGAATGCACTTTTATCTGTAGGGAGGGAAGTGTGAGTAAAGGAAGATGAATATATGTGATTATAGATGTGGATATCTTGAACAAACAGTGTGAAATCTATAAACTTTGTACATGGATAATGCTGGAGCGAGTCGGTTTTTCTCAGCAAGTTTTCTCAAGTTCTTTATTGTGTCCCTGTGCATTTTTTAGGTAAACTAAACTGAACAGAATATTAATAAAATCAAATTGAGGAAGAAAACAGATGAACTATTTGTGTTAAGTCCATCTTTTTTTTTTATATACATGTATATACGCACACACGTTGTAATAGAAGTTTGTCTTGAACTTTTTCAATGTTTTCCAGTGTATCCTCATTTTTATTTTAGTGATATGAAGTTTAACAAATGTTATGCCATAACATTCACATTAAGTCCTTCTGAGAGTCATTAATAGTCTCACTGCAGAGAACACTGTGAGTTATGGGTAAACAAAATTCTCCAGGTCTCAACAGCCTTCTTCTAAATATTCCTATTGTGCCATTAACAGCAGCTGGAGGCAAAGCAGATCGTTTGGAGTTTCAGTTCTGCTCTTTAGGGATGGATAAAGGATTATAGTTCACGATTTTTGTCCTTTCCCAGCAGGCTGAGTGGCATCACTTGTATCACTGCCTTGTGCCGTTTCAAAGATTAAGCTGGGCTGTGAACCAGTGTCTGGTAAAGATGAGGACACAGCCATCTTTTTCTTTACATTCCAGGGTAAAAGAGCAAGAAGAAATGTAATGTTGTGTGCTTTAGGCCAATTTAGGGAATGACTAATCATCTAAAGGAGTGAATGGGAAAAGGATTTTGGTTCACATGTGCAGGTGATGCCTTGGTAGATAAGTAGCAGGAGGTGTCTTTAACATCACCAGCCTCTGTGTGTTGGAATGGAAAGATAAGTATTAGGTTGATTTTAAGTCTTCAGTTTATGTTTGTATTCATATTTTTGCTTATGCTAACAGGAGCTCAGCTTGCTGTTTTTGAGGTCTATTGTATGGATTTTTTCATTAGCTTTTGTAAGGAGTAATAGCGTGTTTTCATGGATACAAAGTGCTAGTAGTTTCACTGCTGCACTTAGAATATCTTTTATTAGTCTCCTATGAAAACTTTTCTTTTGGACATTGCATAGCTTCAGCTGCATCTCTGAACTCAAGGTAGTCAGGGTCTTGTTATTTTCTCTTGCTCATAACTTTGCCATAAAGTTCTTTTTCCTTGGGAACAGATGGATTAAAGCAGTTTCTAATAAGCCAGTGTTGGGATTTCTTTTTATATTAAGATCTTTGCCCAGGCTGTGCAGGCATTTAGTACACTTGTTCTTGCATCCCTACTGCTGCCTAATGCTTTCCCAACTGTTCTGTAGTTGTGTGACCAATAATTCCTTATGGTGTGGGCAATGAATCCCTGATCACGAGATGTGGAGTTCAGTGTGAACTGGTCCATGTTCCTTTTCCTTCCAATCCTCAATCTCTTTGCCCTCTTCATCTGAAAGATAAATAATTCAGTTTAGTTTTATTTTATATCCAAGAAACAGAAGGCATTGAGTAACATACAGAATATTGCTGCATCCTGGTAGTAAAATCTGAGCATATTCTGTAAAAACTGCTTTATTAATAGGTGTCAGTTTTTACCCCCTTCATCTAGTAAAACAGTAATCCTGGGAAAGGAGGGGGAATAGCATAAGTAAGATGATAATGGAAATAAGAAAATGGTACTGTCAGAAGGGAAGACACATCTTTGGCTTTCAGTGTTTCTTACAGGAAAAGTTAACTTGAAACTTATTTTGGGAAAATCTACTTGAACTAGAAAACAATAAAATTTTGTCATCAATGCAGTTGATGAGAAAGGAACCTGTATGTGTTTACTGGTGATATAAGTGAACTTATCTTGAAAATCAAGATGCATCAGAACTTAGTGAATATTGGTCGGAATATAAGAAATCTGTTGTGCTCTGAGGTTTTTTGAAGTGTCTGTGCCACTGATTAAATAAATGCTGTGCAGATACTTTTTCAACATGTTCCAGCATGAGCTATCCAAAGTACACCTGTCAGAATAAATATATATATATATGCTTTGTACTTGCTGCCATTAAATCAAGCAAGGTAGTGTGAGTTCTCCCTCAGCTAAACTAATGTGAGTCTTTTCATCCCTACACTAATGAATCCATTTTAATCTTCTGCGTTGAACAAATCAAATATGTTTCTTGATGGATATCGTTCTGACTTCCTCATTAGAAGAGTGGGAATCTGATTAAGATATTTTGCAATTCTATTCAGTAAAGGGATGCTGTTCTTTTCAATGATGATGACATCCTTGTTTTTTCATTCCCATGTATTAAGAGATTCTACAAGTGGTTACAGCTTGCATAATTTATCAGTTTTTCTTGCTTTCCTTCTCATGCGCTGCATTGTACAACAAAAAGGTGTGATTGTGACAGCTGGAGATTGTGACTGCTTCATGAACAGCTATTTTGGAAATTAAATTTAGGAAACACACAGAATTCTATCAAATAATTTGTTCCTTGAAAACAGACACTTTCTGAATGATATTCAGGTAGTAATTTAGTTTGGTGGAGAGTAGAATGCAAAAGCTTTCCTTGCTTTGTTTAGGCACTGGGCTTCCCAGCCACAGTTTACTTTGCCTTGCTATGTACATCTGGGTATTTAATCTGCAGTCTAGAAAGATGATCAGGATAATTAACTGACAGCACCTCGAGATCATCTGATGAAGAGTTTTTGCCTGAGAGGTACCAACTACCTGTTGGGTAATACTTGGTGTGCTGGAGCCTCAGTCTGTAAATGCTGCTGGCTCAGTTACTACTCAGTAGAACAATCTGACAACTAAATAACACACCACTTTGTTTTTTCCTGCAGTAATACATTTTGAACATCACCACGAACCATAAAAGCCGTTTTCTCTGTGATCTGTGCGTCACTGGTGATTAAAGTTTCTAAATCAAATGCGTACAGTAGTAGAAGTATAATCCTTAATTTTTTTTTTGCTGTGCAGCTTCACACTGCTGCTCAAACTAGTAATGAAGTTTTTCCTAAGCTGTGAAGTATTTATTGGGAGGCAGAGAATACTTCAAAGATTTGTCAGTGTTGCGTTCTACACTCCTTTGAGCTCAGACTTTCAGTATACAACAAAAAAGTTTCTGGTGCTTCGCTTGTTGCCATTATGAACTAAAGTCCACTAATTCTATTTTCTGTTGGTTTTGAAACCTGTGGACGTAATCAATGCAGCCCTGCATCATAGTTTTAAAATGTTAGTCGAACCAACACACAAATACTGATGAAAATCATTATTATCCAACCTCTTTTTGGTGATAGAATGTGTTGATATTAATATAAGATTAAAAATTGTGGACACCTACTGAAATAGACCTGTAATTTGTGTCACCTTTGAATTATGTGTTTTAGTCTTGTCAGAATTAAAGGGGGGAGTGGGGTATTATTTTAGATGTTTCCCTCCATACATTATTGTTGGTACTGTAGTGCACTAAATTATCTAAAAACATTCGTATATTCAGGCACAGCTTCACTCTTTCTGTTTTATTTGAAAATATGTTTGGTTTGTGTAAGAAAGTAAGTGTGAAAGTTATGTCTCTAGAAAATTGAGCAGTTGAGTTAGGTGTACATGTTCAGCCTTCTTATTCAGTTTGAAAAAGTTTTTGATTCCTTTGTGAATGCTTAAGGTGATATTTTACACTTTAACCTTTGAGAATTAATATGGTATACCATCAGGTGAGCTGCCTGTTTAGCACGTTATTATTTTCTTGTCTTGAACAAAATATTTTGAAAACAAGGCCATTAGTAACTAAATAACTGATTATTGTAAGCTTGTGATCAAATGACAACCAACTTGACCACAGTTTCAGGCATTGCAAAATGTGTAGTGTTTTCTTTGATTCTTTTTGATATTTGGTATGTCTTCAGCTTGCACTGAGCAAATGCTCTTGCACAGCATTGGCAGTTGAAATAACTTCTAAACAGGATGTTGGGCATGTTCTAAAAATACTGAGGGGTAAAATTGGTACAGATCACTTGATTCAATATAATGTTTGAGATCGTGATCACAAGGATGCTTTAGGTGCTTCTGAAAAATGCCAACAGATTATTTTAGGTTGGCAGTTCTGTGGATAGCTTAGAACTGGTTATTGTGCTGCAGCTCGGGTGTAGCTTCTCAATAATCACATGTGATGAAAGCTGCCTCAGTAACATGAGGAATTTTGTCAGAGAACTGCAGGAGCTACAGGAATGCAAGGCAGGTGTGCTGACTGATTTGTGTAGGTGTTGTGCTGAGATCAGTAATAATGAAGGAAAGGAAAAGAAAAAGCATCAGAGAAACTTTGTGTAGAGTACCTGGGTTTTGTAAATAAAGTATTTTCATCAGTTAATGTATGGAAAAATCATCTAGGTCCTTTCTCATATACACATCTTTGTATCTCTTCTTTCTGTGGAGACACTGTGTTCCAGAGTTCCGTGTTCTCCCTGGAGCCCATTGTGGCAATGGCAGCAGGCAGAGTTTATGCCCAGGCTTCCTGGGTGCTGACATTCAGAACTGTCCCCTTCACTCTGCACATCACTGCTGGAGAGCTACACAAGAATCCCTGCTAACACACCTCACTGTTCATCTTCTGTTTTTCCTACCCCAGCGGTAGCTGGGCAGTTTAAAATTAGAAAGTTATTAAAGAGTTTAAAACTACACCTGTAGTCATGTTTTAATCTCTGAACTGTACAGGGTTTTAACTTTCTAGCATACATGTCCGTCGGTGATTTTGGAGGGAAGTAAACCTTTGTTTCAAAATTGTTCAAAAAGAGAAAGCTCTTCTTAGTACTAGTTTTGGTCAGACTTTTAAGTTGGTTTTATGCTAGTGTTGCCTCTGTAGTGCAATCCAGCAGAAAGTCCTTTAGAATATTAGCATAGGAAAATGTTTCCATAAATTCATGGTAATTCCATACTGGAAGAAATGGGGGACAAGTCCATCCTCTACCTCTGTGACTCTCCATAGGAAACAAATAGGAAACATAGGTTAATGTGTGAAAGTGTAGTAAGGATCTCATAGTGTTCTTGCAGATATTTCTTTTTTTGAAGGAAAAGAATGAGCATGGTGATTAAGAAGGTGGAGAGAAGAAGCAAACAAAGGAAGCTGTATAAAGATGAGGCTGTTTCAGATCTGAATGTAAAGGTTATATTGTAATGAATTAGAGAGGCTGGCCAATAGTTTGCAAGTGTAGAGAGCTTCATTTACATTTAATTCTCACAATTATTTTAGTGGGGTTACGAAACTTCTTGCAAGTTGAACAATTCAGGATGAAAGAAAATACGATCAGTTAAAATTATAACCTTTAGGAATAAGGGAGTGATATACTCAAAATGTCCAGTGGTTAAGAGAAAACTATCTCAATTTAATACTATTCTCTATTACTCCTTAATTTATTAACAGGGATCTGTGTTAGAGTTCTTGTGTGATCCATAGGCATGACCAGGAAATATTTGCACTCTTTTGTTATTGCGAGTTGCTACCTTTTGATTTTTTTTTTTTTAAGAGAAGTAATTAATTGTGAATCACCTTAATTTACCATATTTAAAAGACCATTAGGAGATAAGTGTAAGAAGACTGGTTCTTCAGGATGTCCTTAGTAAGACATATTTAAAGTCTTTTAAAATATGAAAAATAGCTTCTGTGAAACTGAGAAGTGGGTGTTTTGGTCTCTAGTTCAGCTCTCCCCAGGTATGTGTCCCCTCACACTGTATCCTTTTCTATAGTCTCTGGAATGCCCTCCAGGCATGTGCTTGTTTCTAGTCCCATCACAACTTTTTTCATTGTTATTTCTGCTCTTTTATAAGTGTTTCTGACAAATGACCCAGTAATACACAACAGTAGGAGCAAGCTCTCAAAGGTAAACTGTAGCCTCATAACACACTCTTTATTTCTGAGGCCAAGGGTTATTTTTGGACATATTTAGAAAGTTGAAGTATTAGACCTTGAAGTGTATATGTATTACAAAAATAACTTGTCTAGCTGACAGCTGGCATGCAACTCTGCTTCAGTGAGGTGGCAAACACTTTTAATTGTTTTTAATTGCAATTTTGTTACTAAAGAAGCATATCTGAGGAGGTGGTCTTTGAAAACAATAAGGAAATCCATGATCTACATGAGGCAGAGAAGGGAGTAAAACATGTACCCCCATTTTCCAAAGGGAACAAGATCACAGAGGCCCTGCTACAGAATTTATTTTGTACCTCTTTTCTTCTCTGCATCAGGTCATCCCCTTCAGGAAAGCATTTGTATGTTCACGTAGGCAGGGACATTGGGCTCAGTATGGCCCAGCTTCCTTCTGGGATCTGCAGCAGGCTGGAAAACACAGCAAGCATGGCACGAGAACAGAAGCAATGGGATTGATGCAGTAATGACACCTTTTGCTCCTCAGGTAGTGTTGTTGTTTAGTAATTTAAGCACTACTACGTATAATACATGCATTTAAAATACTCCTTTTACTACTCTATTGGTGCTGTTATATCACTTAGTCCTTTTCCAGGAGAGTTAAGGATTCTGTTTAGAAGTTAGAGGGCTGACTGAGATTAAAGCTAACCCAGTAAAAAAACCCACCAGAAATTATTAATTTTAAGAAGGTTTAGCTATCTGAGCCTGCTCAGCATGTACCTGCATGACCATTTGTACCAGCACAAGAAAGGAGAGAGTGTTGGAGTGGAAAGAAGCAGGTGGGAGCAAGACTGCTTCTTCTGGCAGCAGTTTCAGCTATTCCAGCTTTAGCTGCTTGTGTAACTGAAGCTTTGCTGTGTTTGAAGGTTTTAGGCTGCTGTGTGTGTGTGAAATGTCACCAGTGCACTATAAATTCATCAAAATCTTACACGTTGAGTTTCCAAAATAGGTGGAATGCGCTCCTATTATTGTATAAGGGTATTATTTTAATTTTTTAATTGGATTGTTCTTAATGAGGTATCTCATTCAGGCATCAGTTTCGTTCTTTTGAAGTATATCAAATACTAGGGTAGGAAAGCATTGCTGAGTGCCACAGACTGAAGTAGAGGGGAAGCAGTGTAACCAAGGTCATAATGCTGCAAACGTGTTCAGTGAAACAGTTTGTGTGAACTGAAGTAGATGAGAGTTCACAAGGTTGAAATCAGAGATCAGGCTTTGTAATGGGGGACATCATTGGGCTACCCTGTGTGGGGGTTTTTTGTCTCTCAGATTTTTAATCTATTGAAAACTGTCAAAAATATTTTGTCATTTTTTTCTTGGTTCTCTTTTCCTTTTGCTGTCTTCAAAGACTCTTAAACTGTAGTTGTGGCAATGGGAAGTTGTTTGAAGTGATCCATTAAATGTGAATGGGTGTTAGAAGTTGATAAGCAACGAGGATAAAGACATAAACAAAAAATAAAGATACATTTGAGTAATGACAAATTAAACCAATAATAGTATCATTTTCAAGACTATATATTAATGTTGCCCTGTTGAGTGTTAACCTTGGTAGGCATGCAGCTGCTTGCTCCCTTCCCACCCTCAGCTGAGGAAAGGAAGAGTATAAGCAAGAAAACTTGAGGGTCAACATAAAATTGTTTAGTAAGTAAAGAAGTGGAAGGGTAGAGGGGGAAAAGAAGTCCCAAAAACAAGGGACGCAAAGGCAATCACTCACTATGTTCTACAGGTAGGTCAAGGTGCAGCCAATTTCCATGCAAAGGTGGAGCCTAAGTAAACCTCCTCTTTTCCCTTTTGATGCTGAGCATGGCATTACATGGCATGGAATGTCTCTTGGCTTAGTTTGGGTCACCTGCCCGGGGGTGCCACTCCCAGCCTCTGGCACAGCCCCCGGTCTGTTCCCTGGGGGAGCAGAGTAAGACTCGCAGGAGGCGTTGATGCTGCGCGAACGCTCTGCAGCAGGAGCCAAAACTTTATTGTGTTATCGGCACGTTTTCAGTCACAAATCTGAAGTATAGCACCTTAGAGGCTTCTGTGTAGAAAACTCTCTCTATTCCAGTGTGGCCTGGTACAGAGTCTTTTGGTAGTTTTCCTTTCTAATTTCTGGTCTTGTTCCTGGTCAAGTGGATAGACTGAAAGGGCTTCCTTAAGTTTTGTGAATCCTTAATATCACATCCTGGAGGGAGGGAAGCCAGGGAGGGGGTGAAGGTTCAATAATTACCTATATATAGGATATATATTCTTGAATTTTCATGGTATTTTAGGCTCACGATGAAGTAATTTTTTTTCCTTACTTGTCATGGTACTGAAATCCTATATTTAGTTTTACTAGTTTCAAAACATTGTTTTGGATTTTGCCTGAAATCTCTCCAGGTATAATGAAGAATTCGAAGCTGAGAATAAAGTATGTTATTCAGGTACTCACAAACCTGATACCATGAAGTCTAATTCAAAATTAAATGAGTGTCTAAAGGTTCAATTTTTTTTTTTTTGGCGTCAGGAAGCATTCTATCAAGTTAACAGCTCAAAGTTACTGTTTAACATCTCCTGGGATCAGTATTTTATAGAGTGTATTCAGTTTGCCACAAGTGTACTATAAAACACTTCTTTGTAAACTATGCTTTGGTTCAGGCATTTGTAACAGGATTGTAAGTGCACTGTTCCCTCATTAACTCAGACTAGGCTGCAGTGGGGCACCTGTGTTGAGTAACAACTCACAGTGCTCTGACAGAATTAGGTAAGCTGTCTTTGAGAAAAAAGTTCCTTCTTTCCTCTAAAACAAAGCCAGATGTGAGTCTGAGACCACCTGCTCAATGATTCCCTCATTCCGAGGACCTTTATCCTCCCGTGTTTGCCTCCCAGGGAAGTGACCCTGCTCACCTCACTGTATCAGGAAAGCTGGCCTCTAAAAAGAGATTTGTTGGGCTTGGAAAAAGCGTGGAGGAGTGTGACTAGCTCTGCTGGGGGGAGAAGGGAGTTGTGGATTGTAAGGACTCTGGAGTCTATGGTTCAAAATGGACTGGGATGAAAAGAGCAGGTTTTGGGTGGAAATGGTACCCTGGTGCTCTCTGAGTATTCTCCCCTTACTTGCTGTATATTAGAAAGGTTTTTGGCCTTCAGGTTTTGTGCAGAATACAGTGCTGTCAGCAGGTATCCAGTGTGGTGTTGAATGGGTTGGACCTTTTCGAATAGGTGAAGGAATTCCTGAATTATGGTTGTGGGTTCTCAAGGAATTGATTTGATAGTAGTTTGTCATCACTGAGAAAGAGAGTTGAAATAAGGTTCTGGTCGGTTGAACTGTAGTTAACACCTGGATGTTTTTGTATGATGTTACTTTAGATGTAAAAGGTACAAATGCAGACTACTTTTTTTGTGATTGAAGGTACCAGAGTTCCCTTATCCTTGTAACTGCTGGAAATGTGCACCCAGTAGTTACACAGACTTGGAATGTGTGTCCCAAAGTTTTCCCAGCAGTAACATGACAGGCAGCTGTCACTTCTGTGCACTTCATATGGTAGTCTTTAGGTGCTGAAGCTACATGAGAACTGCTGTCCTAGGCTTAATCATGCAAGTAATTTTGTGAATGTAAGCAGGATGTCTGCCTTTGCTGCTTGCTACTGATCTCTTTGTCTTTCCTCTATATTGCAGTGATTTCTAAGAATTACTTACAGAGCATGGATATGTAGCATCTTCTTTACTGGTGATCATTTCAAGTCTGTGCAGGCCATTAACTTTATTTGACAGTCAAACTTCATACATCTGTTAGTTAAACCTCTGACCTGAAACTTGAGATTTTACTTACTGTCTATTTTTATCTATTGGAAGTACTGGAATTTGGAAGTATTGAGTAGAATCTGCACGAAATTTGAGCTGGGCTTTAGGTTTCACTTTCAATCTCTGAAAATAAATTTATAAAAGAATTGAAGCAGGAGTTAAAATCTCATGAGAATCTTCTGTCATTTGAAAAATAAAATGTATGGTTTGTCCTCATAAGGATAGTGATATGCTGCAATAGATTTTAATTAGTTCAGTGATTCAAAGCTGAAAAATAGCAAGCCACATCTAAATGCAGTGTTAAAACCACTGCAGTTCTGCATTTAAATATTGTTGTGACAGGTCTAGTAACACTCTATTTTTTTGTTCCTCTGTTTTCAACAAATACAGAACCTATATGGTCAAAGCAAGTGTCTGTCTTGCAGATGGCACTAATAACAATTCTGCCTTTGTTAGTATATACAGAAGTACAGCTTGAATTCCTTCAGTGCAATAAAATACTTTATGCTTTGCATCTTGTGGAGGCAGATCTTTCACGTAACAAAGATGAAATATTTTTTAGAAAGGTACATGGAGGAAATGCTTGTGTAGCACAGCACTCCAGAATGTCCACCCAGATCAGACCAGAGTGTTGATTGCATGTTTTTATTTAAAAAAGTCTTTTTTAAGTCTGGTCTGATAGTCATAAATCTTCTACGTGCGGGTTTGTGAACGTCATCTCCTTTCTAGAAATGGAAAAATGTAAAAGGTCATAGAATCATGGAATGGTTTGGGTTGGAAGGAACCTTCAAGATCATGTAGTTCCAGCCCCCCTGCCATGGGCAGGGACACCTCCCACTAGACCAGGTTGCTCAAAACCCCATCCAGCCTAGTCTTGAATGCTGGGCAACCTGTTCTGGTGCCTCACTTTCCTCGCAGTAAAGAATTTCTGTCATATATCTGAACAAATTTTTTCCTCTTTCGGTTTGAACCCTTTACTCCTTGTTCTGTCACTACAGTTCCTGAGGAGGAGTCCCTCTCTGGTTTTATTGTTGTGGGTCCCCTTCAGATACTGGAAGGTTGCCATGGAGTCTCCACACAACCTTCTCTACTCCAGGCTGAACAGCCCCAGCTCTCTCAGCCTGTCTTTATCATAGGGGAGGTGTTCTAGTCCCCTTAGCAACTTCCTGGTCTTCCTCTGGACTCACTCCAACGGGTCCATGTCCTTCCTGTGCCCGGGACCCTAGAGCTGGATGCAGTACTCAAGATGGGGTCTCACCAGAGCAGAGCAGAGGGGCAGAATCCCCTCCCTTGACCTGCTGGCTGGACTCCTTTTGATGAAGCCCAGGATACATTTGGATTTCTGGGCTGCGAGTGCTTTGCTGGGTCATGGTGAGGTTTTCGTCAACCATCACCCCCAAGTCCTTCTCCACAGGGCTGCTCTCATCCGTTTTCCCACGGCCTGTAGGTGTGTCTGGGATTGCCCTGGCCCACGTGTGGGACCTTGCACTTTGCTTTGTTGAATTTCACGAGGTTCACACGCCCACCTCTCCAGCCTGTCAGGGTCCCTCTGAATGCCATCTCTTCCCTCCAGCATGTCAACCACACCACACAGCTTGATCTCATCTTGCAAACTCGCTGAGGCTGCACTCGATCCCGCTGGATTGCCACCCTCAGCAAGATGGAGTGACTTGGGATGGAAGTATCAGTGTTTCAATATTTTTTAAAAGGTTAGCATTTGAAATTAGAATTTCAAGTATTTATTGACCAAGATATTAGCTTGACGAGATTTCTGTGCTACAACAATCATAGGATGGTTTCCTAAACTGTAGCCCTAAGTAACCATCTGCATTTACCTTTTAGATGCTTATGCAGCTGAGGGTCTGCAGCTTGTTTCACTAAGCCGCTGGTGTACTATGTCATGGTATGGCAAAGTAGCAGCATCGAGCTTTGAGGACTCCTCACCAGTACTGAATGGATGTGCTCACTGCCCGAGGAGTTGCTCTTATTTCTTCTGAGGAAAAGTCTGTAGGGTATTTTTGTATGTGCCTGTGAATACCATGTGTATGTTAACTTGAAACCCTTGAAGTATGTAGTTAATATGGTTATTGATTTTTGTGAGGTGTAATAAATAATTGGTTTGGGGAATTCCAGAGTAATTTTTATCAGGGTAAAATTAAGCAACTTTATAGAATGACCTTTGTTCTCTTAATTGTACTTTAAACCATAAAGTTCCATGATGAGAGGAGCTTTTTTGTAGTAGAATTTGAACTAGTGGTTATTATAAAGTATATTCATAGAGTGTTAAAGTGAATGCTTTAATTGAAAAGTGGGGAATGCTGCATTTGGAAGACTGACACATCTGTGTGATTTTAACAAGGCCAAGTGCCAGGTCCTGTACTTGGGGCACAACAATCCCCTGCAGTGCTACAGGCTTGGAGAAGAGTGGCTGGAAAGTGACCCAGTGGGAAAGGATCTGAGCGTGCTGGTCAACAGCAGCTGAAAGTGGCCAAGAAGGCCAGTGACATCCTGGCTTGGATCAGGAATACTGTGTCCAGCAGGACCAGGGCACTGATTGTCCTCCTGTAATCGGCACTGGTGAGACCACACCTGGAGCCCTGTGTCCAGTTCTGGGCCCCTCAATTCAGGAAGGAGATTGAGGTACTGGAGTGAGTCCGGAGAAGGGCTATGGAGCTGGTAAAGGGTCTGGGGCACAAGTCCTGTAAGGAGCAGCTGAGGGAGCTGGGAGTGTTTAGCCTGGAGAAGAGGAGGCTCAGGGATGACCTTACCACTCTCTACAACTCCCTGAAAGGAGGTTGTGTGAGCTGAGGTTGGCAACCACCGACAGTACAAGAGGACAGAGCCTCAAGCTGCGCCAGGGGAGCAATGTCTTCACGGGAAGGGTTGTTAAGTATTGGAACAGACTGCTCAGGGAGGTCATGGAGTCACCGTCTGGAGGTGTTCAAGAAATGATTGAACATGCACTGAGTGCCATGGTCTAGTTGACAAGGCAATGATCGGTCAAAGATTGGACTCGATGAGCTTGGAGGTCTTCTCCGATCTAAATGATTCTGTGATTTTATGTTTTGTCTTGTCAGAGCAGCTGAAGGCTCTCAGTTACTTCTAAAATTCCTGAACATCATGTAAACAGTGTAATTTGTAAATTTGATTTGTTTGATCTCTTCTGTGGGATTTGTTTAGTGACATAGCTCTTGAAAATCTTCCAGCAGTTCTTTAACTGAGAAAACAGGAGCAGAGAACCCAGCGTAGAAGCAGCCTGTAGATATGCCTGTCTGCCCCTTCCACCCTCCACTGCATACCCCAAGTCAAATAGCACACCACACTTTACATGTGCCCCTGTGTGTACCAGACTTGGCTGCCTGTCTCTGGAGAGAAGGAATTCAGGCTAAAGCAAGGGCTCTTTGGAGTCTCTGATTAGGAGGAAAATTGTAAGTCTTAATTAAGTCTTATGACACAGGGCATTGTACTTGATAATGATCAGAACGTTGTAAGTCAGCAGTTTCAAAATTGTGGTTCTGAAACTCTATTAAACTTTCGAATCATTTTAGCAAACTGCATGTAACTTCCAGTTGAGAGCAGGTAAAACTAGTAAGCAGCAAAACATTTCAATTGTGGGATGTTGGTTTTCTGATTTTTTGTTTGTTTGTTTGTTTTAAATTCTTAAAACCTCTGTCAAATCTGAAATTACAAACTGATGTGTAAAGAAAACTTCTAGATAAAGCAATTAATAATCTTGGAATTTTAAGACTTCCAAACTGAATCTTCAGCTCCGTACACAAAGGAAAAAAAATCTTGCTTTATGTGTCATCTTGCTGAGAAGTTAAATGCAGGAGTCTAATTTGGGCTGGTTTTGTAGGTCATTTGGTGGGGCAAATAGGGCACGTCAGTAAAGATCACGTCGATGTTTTTTGTTTTGGTAATCTTTACTGAGGGCACAGTTGAAGAAATTTGGAGAAAGAACAGTGATGTTATTAGCATCTTCATTTTCCCTTCCTGTTTTTCCTTACTGGAAAAATGCTTTGGATTCAGAAACTGGTTAATTTGACGTTTGCAGTCAGAAAACAGTTGTGTCCACGTCACGTTTGCTTTTGCATTTTTGGGGGTACCACTAAGGCAGGGTTACTTTAAGAGTGTTAGGAATAAAGTCAGTAACGTCATCCCTTTTCTACCTTCAGCTGCATACTTCAAAATGGGTTCATATTAATAAAAACTTTCCTACAGGAAGTAATTCAGACATGAAAGAAGAGTTTCATATGAAACTGGAGAGCTTCTTAATTTATACATGCAATAATAAACTGAATTACAGGGTTATATGCTAATCCTATGCCTGAGCCATTTCAGGTAAAATGTTTACCTGTACCTGGAGGGCTTTTTAAAGATAATCAAGGAACTTGTTAATATGAATTTGTACCTTGAATTGTTTACATTTTCTTATCCGTTCACTTCTTACTTTATGAAATGTAGTCTGACGCATATTAAAACTTAACTGGCATTTTCTGTAACATTGCTGCTATGATAATTAAAATAGTCTACTCCTTCTGAAGTTATTTTGTGAATGGTGCTTTGAAACTCAGTAATAATATTTTACTTTTACTTTAAAACTGACTTTAAGCAAGATAAAAGTCAATTGACAGCTTTAAAGTATTATGACTTGTTAATTTTGTTTTCATATGCTATAGGATATGTTTTGGAGTTGCAGACAAAGTATCTTTGCTGAAATGAAGAAGAAATTTTCACAGGTAGACAGATGAAATCATAACCAATCATAAAATGATAACCAAGAACCATAATAAAAGCATGATGCTGTAGCTTTTATTTTAACATGAGCATGACCTATTGACATTAAATTCTTTGTGCATGTTCTTGAATACAAAGATGATGTACGTAGCCAGTCTTAACAGCAGAAGCTTCCAAATGAGTATGTTTATATGCTTGTTACACTGGTGGGGGGGGGGTTTGGCTCTCTCTGGCTTTACATTTAAAAAAAAAAAAAGAATTCTGTAGCTGTCATAACAGATTATGTAATTACTAAAATTAATTTTTGTGCTCATGTTGTGGACTCGGGTTTAACAGCAGCCTGTCAAAGTGGTTTAGGAATCTGTCACTGGCCAGTATTGCCTTTCACACTATTTTTACAATAAAGTAGCCACAAACAAGGTGTTGCATCGTCTGATAGTTCAGATGGTGTGTGTGAATCCTTGCCAGGAACAGAGATGGACTGAGGTTATTTTTTACTTTATCTATTTACTATGAACAACTTGAAGCAGCGGCAGCAGGAATGATTGATGACTTCGCTATACTAATGCTGAGTTAAACCAGTTCAGTCTGTCAGAATTACATCTGTGAACAAGGAAGAGAGGATTTGTGTGACATGGAACATCCAGCAACCCAACCAGCAAATCTTCTGTAATCTTCTATAATTTGTTCCCTTAATGTTATTTCCATCCGTCAGATTCTGCGTGTCTAATTATTTTTGGTAGCAACTCTAATGTAGAGTCACAACTGATTCACTACCAAAGGTAGCAGAGAAAGTGTGAGTGGGAGGAGTTGAATTTATAAGTAACTTCTGCAGAGAGGGGAATTAGTGTTGATTACCTAAAGGCAGTAGCACAAGGAATTGAGTCTCCAGTGGAGAACTTCTGTTCCCAGTATGCTCATATACAGTAGCCCATCAAGCTGTAGGTTCAGTACAAAATTACTGTGGGAATAATTAAATCCAAATTAACTTAGGTTTTCCTAGATGAACCTGTATGAATAGTAGCAAGTGCCTCTTAACCTCTCTGCACTGTTCTATAGAGGAGGGTGGGCTTCCACCCAAAGTAAGCCTTTACCATTGCTGAGAGGTCTGGGTTCTAAGTGTAGATTCATCTTTCCAGTTTGTTGGGTTTTAGCTGCTGCTCATCTTCTAAAAAATCAAGAAAGAACACCACTGAACAAGCTTTATCTTCTCTTTTCTAACCACACAGTGAAAGAGACAAATTGTGTGGTGCTTGTTTAGCCAAAAAAAAAAAAAAATGATGCTGTGCTGGGAAATTTAAAGAAGAGAGTCCAGGAGAAGTAATCACTGGTGAAATTTAATTTTAGTCTACTCAAGTACAGCCTTGTGTCTCTCTGTGGGTGCGTTAGATGAAAGTGAGGATATTATATGTCAAAATTACTTTGACTTCCAAATCGTTTTCTTCTTAATGTGTGGTTAATGTTTCAGGAATAGTTTTGTCTGTCTTCTTGGAAAGTAATTCATAAACATAAAATTCTCCAGTAAAGATGAAATTTATGAAGATGAAATGTTGCAGATTTGCTGGAAATGGTGCCTTGAATCTTTGAGCGTGCAATTAATGAAGGTTTCCAGACAGGCTATTACATTTGATAAACTTAGAGAAATTGAGCTCTAAAGTCCAATCACAATCAAAAGCAAACTAATGTCATACTCAGACTGGGGGTAAGGGTGGTTTTATTTGCTTTTCTCTAACAACTTTCTTCTGATGCTGATAGGAATAGATGCTGCAGTCAGCTGACATTTTATTTTATAGTTGCATGAACTCTGCCGGCAGATCTTGGAATTTTGTAAAATGAAGGCATGCAGCATCAGCTAAAATGTCCATGTTCCTTTTCAAAAGTTTGGTGATGTAAGAGCTCTCATAAGGGACTGTACCACTTTGGTGGTGGTCATCTGTGTTGTGAGCCTGGTTGTGCAGAAATACAAGGGATGCTGAAGTTGTTCAGATCTTCTTTGTAGTTCTTTATTCTCTAGCAGATGCTTGTGGCGTGGCTGACACTTCTAGCACGAACACAGTTATTGCCATTTATTGTTCTTATCCACTGAGAACTGTGATAGCACTGCATGTGTCTTTTTGCCGTTTTAGATGATGTGGCCTTTTAGCTATGGACTGAGATTTGGGCCCGCTGACATGCATTACTAATGCTTTCTGTGTGTTACAGCTTGAAAAGGCTGAGTCCTTGGGGACTAATTATTCCTTTTGCTGACCTGATCCTTTCTTGTGTGATGTGTATTTAA
This sequence comes from Lepidothrix coronata, assembly GCF_001604755.1. Lineage (NCBI taxonomy): Eukaryota > Metazoa > Chordata > Aves > Passeriformes > Pipridae > Lepidothrix > Lepidothrix coronata. Next base: position 1,064,263 of record NW_016690295.1, read on the forward strand.
ATATTAACTATTCCTTGTTGTTCTGCAGTTTTGGACAATTGAGAGAATTGATTGATTGTGCTTAGATCTTTAACTTCCTGGGTTTTCACTGTTGGGAAAATGCCATTTTTTCTTGGCTTACCTGGGTCCATAAAATTTTATCATTGTTCCATTGCAACTTTCATTCAACATTGTTACTTTTCTGATTTCAGGTGTACTGAAGTTTCTGTTTAAACTCTCTTTACTTTGTCCAGTAGCCATTGGGCAATGCTAATTTTCTTACTCTGTTCAGGCAGAAGAATATCTCCTGTGACTCAGACAGTAGTGGATTTAGTAGGAAGTTGGTGGCTTGATTATGAAACTTTTTGCTTAATGGTCAGCTTCCAGGATTATTTGAAAACTTTCATATTTTCTGTGTTACAGTCCTAAAAGTCAAAAAGATATATTCTTCCTCAGCAGGATTTATGATCATGTCAAAGCAAAATGCAAGCTGGAAGTGATGATTTGAAAGTCTGTTCCTGATTTGAAGCAGTGTTGTATCTGCTTGCTGGCTGCAATTCTGTGTGGAACTTGAACAGTTTCTCTACACCCAAACAAATTCCTTCTTTTTCTATAAAAATTGAGCTTGTTTTTGTGTGGTTTTCAAAAGATTCTTTAATTTTCTTATGCCTGCTTTCAAAAAATGAAGTCCAGTTTTAGAATCCTTAGGTTGTAAAAGTATATACAACATTTTATTGGCGTAGCCTTGTTTTGATTTTTCAGTTAAACTCCAAAAATGTTCTTGACTTTACTCATGAATTACCTGCTGTCATTTCAGGCAGAAAGTGCTGCTGAGGAGCCCAGGGTGCTGTGTATAATACAGGATACCACAAACTCCAAGACAGTGAACGAGCGTGTTACCTTGAACCTTCCGGCTTCCACCCCAGTGAAAAGGCTGTTTGAGGACGTGGCTTCCAAAGTGGGCTACGTGAACGGGTCCTTTGATTTGATGTGGGGCAATGGAGACAATGTCACTGACACGGTACAGCAAAAGGGCTTTTTATTGCCTCTTGGTAGCAAACACTGAAATTTCCAAAGTATAGAAAACTTCTGTCTGTATTGCATAGGGCTCATTCAGTTCCTGTAAGATTTTGTGGTAGGTGCACCGGAGCAGACTGACACCACTGTTTTGGTTGAATTTTAATCTAAAAGTGTGCTCTTTGATGATACGTGTGCTTAATCATTAAACAAAAGCTAATATGATCCTTCAGATGTAGTGCTAGTTTTCATTATCAGTATGTGCTTTTAATAATAATACCCATGATAATTAATCTCTGTTTCCCGTGGTCTTGTTTGAGAAATGTCATCTTCTCAATAACAGCATGTTGTATAGTGACTCCTCACATTTCCTATGCCTATTTTAACGTATTATATACAAAAAATATGATTAATATAACTCATATGCTTTACTGTAAATAAGTGCTGATTTTATTTAATAGTATTTCTGTAGATGCACCTAGAAAACTTTGTAAGATTTGTTAAGAAATAGAATTTAGTTTATTTCAGGTCATGTTTATTCCTGCTGAAAGGAATTTTTTTTCTTTTAAAGAAAATAGTGTCTGCAAGCTATAGAGGACACTGGATACTGTGATGTTTGCAAGAAACTTGTAGGCAGTGTCTTGACTCCTGCATAGATTAACCAACTTCTAAGCATTAAACTGTACTGTTTCTTGAACTGTTCCCAGGTTATTTCAGTAATAATGATAAGTGTATTTTGTTCAGTGAATGATTATTTATTTTCATGTAATCTTACTCTGTCAGTACAGTAAAGCATCAAGCAATGTACTTGAACGGGATCTGCTAATTGCATACAGATCTGTTAAAGAAAAGTGGGTTTTTTTGTTTTACTCTTTTTTAGCAGACTCCAATAGATCAGAACAGTGACAAAACTATTCTTGATGCTGGTTTTGAGCCGGGGAAGAAGAACTTTCTGCATTTGACAGACAAAGACGGTGAGCAGCCTCAGACAATGCCGGTGAGTAAAATCTTCACTCAGCTACAGAAGCTACAGTGCTGGGGGGGGAGAGGTGTATGTTCTCTGTATTGCTCTTGTGAGATCAGAAAATGAAATAAAATTGGGCTGTATGTTTCATATAATAAGCTTCTTTGGGAACTTTCCCAACAGACTTGTAGACTACTGTTTTACACTTGTGGGTTTCTCCTGAGTAGGGCCAATTCCAGAAGTAATGATTTGCTGTCACTCTTTATTCATGCTTGTTAAATATTTATGTAATGCTTTGCTGCAAGTAGTTTTCTGAGGCTCTATAATTAACTAATCATTGACATGTTCAGAGATGAATCTTAACAATACATATTTAATCCTTTACCTGATCCTATATTAGGCCGCTCTGACAGAATTCTCAAAAATAGCAGTCCTGTATCAACAGCAGTTATCTGCTTCCACATTTACCTCTATGGAAAAATAAATAAATCTATTTATATATATAAAAAGAAGAGTTGTCAGTGTTGCTAGAAGCAACTGTTTGCCATAACAAAATTTTTGAAGTTTCTTATTTCTCAAATATGTGATACACATGGCTGCAATTGATTTAAATCAAGGATTGGATAGACTAGTGATAGATTAAGATTTATTACTCAGCTCTCCTATCAGTGCAATGCTGGCCTACTTAGCCTTTGTTATGGACCTTATTATCTGAAAAAGGGAGAAAGAACCCCACATCTAAATACTTGTCCCCAAGGTCAGAGTTTAAGGATGATTCTGAAAGAATATTGGATTAAATTTTTTACATCTAGAAAACTTATTCTGTATTTCAGTGCAGAAAACTTGAGACATAAGAGATCCTAAATTGCAAACTTGCTTGTTGTATACATTTTAATACTGTATTTGATTATACTGTATTCTAAAGGGCCTTTGCTTCCACCAACACAAAGAACTATTCTCAAGGGACTGAGAATTTGGAGGGCAGAACTAAAGTTGTACTGTGTATCTGCAATTTTGAGAAATTCGTGTGATGTGCTTAGCAAAATTTATTTCTCTCTCGTGGCTAAGAAATTGAACTTGTAGGTGCTTCAGTAAAAATTTATTGTCTAACTTGTGCATGAAATGGTTGTGTTTGTTTTCAGGAGGAGTCAGGTACAACAGATGAGAGTGCACAAGAGAGATTTATAGGCCCTCTTCCAAGAGAAGGCTCTGTTGGATGTACCAATGACTATGTCAGTCAAAGCTATTCTTATTCTTCAGTCCTGAGCAAATCAGAGACAGGTATAACTGTTCTCTCTTGTAAAGGCAATGCTAATTTGTAATTATTTTAGCACATTTTCAAATAGCAGCACTTCAAGTTTGTTTTTTTTTTTAATAAATGTAGTTTCTTTAAAAAAATCCACATCACTATGATGTTTTCTATCATGTTTTGTGTAATATTCTCGTATCACTTTAGAAACAGAAGAACTGTATCCCATCCTTTTCTTCCTTGGGACAGTGCAATACAAACTCTGGCAGGGACTCTAGTTTGCAGTATTCCTGTGGTCCTACATCCCTAGTTGAGTAGTCAGGGTTGTTTTAGCAAGAAGTTCAACTCCAGCTGTGTGTTCACTCACAGCTTAGTGAGCACTTGAGGGGCTCTTGCCAGATCTCTGCACTTGGCATATTAACTGAAGTCTTCCTGCTGTAGCCACTGGTTGCAGCTTCTCTGCTTACACCTCCCCAGGAGGTTTATCATCCATCCCCTCCAGCGAGCAGGGATTCCCAGGAAGGGCAGTGCCAGGGCAGGTCCCGGGAAGCCTTGACTGTGCAGCAGGAGACAGCAAGTTACAGCTGTAATGAAGCAAAGTCCTCACAGGAAATTTAGTGAGCAGGCACAAAGATGGCTTTCATATTACACCAGTTCATGCCTGCTTAGGATTTTTTTTTTGACAAACAAGGAAGTTTATCTGCCACATACATTTTATGATTTAATATAGCTGAAAAGATGATTTATGTAGAGTGACAAATAAAATACATGTGTTCTGACTCAGTCTCTTCACAGAAAGTGCCTGTGTTGTGGAGTAGCTGCCTTTTCATTACTAGTATGGTACTGAGATTATTCTTTTTTTTTAGTAGTCAATAAGAACTTCACAGTAAAAATTGGCATATTTAATTTCTTTATTACACTGTGCTTTGATATATGCTCCTTGCTTATCAATTGTTGCTAGTATTGCATATTTTGGAGAAAATCTTAAAATTACATTAAAGATTAATACAAGTAAATAATTTCATTTTCAGCTAATAAAAATGAAACAGTTTTAGTAGTTTAATTTGGTTTTTTATTTAAGTATTAAGGGGGAAGGTTGTAGAACAGTAGTGTTGTGTGGGCACTTTAGAGATTGATTTTTTTTTTTATTTATTTCTAATTCAGAGACAATAGTACACACCAGTGCAGATACAAATTATATTTATGTTATTACTGGGATACTCTTAGTTGACACCAGGTGATAAGTAAGCTAGTACACAATTGTTTCTTAGCAAATTCTAGTTTATTCTGTAAAATATTTAAATCTGCTATTAAAATATTTGTAATTACCTACATCCAGTAGGTATTAGTGCACATTCAACATTAAATATTGGTTATTATTGTGATCACTAAAATAGCTTCATGTCATTCAGGGGAATTATTTCTGTTATGTAAACTATTACTCTCTGTTGCTCTCAGAAATGAGCAAATGTAACATTCCCTCAATTTTTATAGTAACAATAAATAACAACAGATTAATGCAGTTCTTAGACGTTGTCATAAAATTGTTTTCTTGTCAAATGTTTTAACTCTTAAAGTGATTTTCCATCTTTTTACATTATGTCCATCTCGTTATTCTTGCATTTTTAGGTTATGTGGGGCTAGTAAATCAAGCAATGACTTGCTACTTGAACAGCCTTCTACAAACACTTTTCATGACTCCTGAATTTAGAAATGCATTGTATAAGTGAGTATATAGAGTCAAAAACTGTTCTTAAATTTTTGCTGGTGTATATTGGTAGGAGACCCTTTGGAACTTCTCTTGTCAAAATTTCCTTTTTTGGGTACTGAAAAGCATTACTGAAGTCAAGCTGGATAGACTTACAAATTATATCTGCTTAAAAGTTTCAGATTTTTAGTAAAATATAAGTTATGTTATTGGTTGTGTCATGGACAAGCTTTTTAAAGGGTCTTGAAAACAGCAGACTTAAAGTTAAATTCAGTACTAAGTGCAGTTCATGTCTGCAGTGAATGGCTTCAAAATTTCCATTGGTTTGTGCGAGATCTGTAAATTTAAAAAATAGCATTGCCATTAAGTGCAGAAGTGGAAAGCAAATTGCATTTGGCTTTTCCCAAGAAACAGGTGCAGTTAACCTCTGTAACGTGGCAGACCTCTTGAAATGTAATAAACACTGGTTTAAATGCCTTTTGGAGTAACGTTTTCAGGGCGTTTTTAATTGTCAACTATCTTGTGTTGTGAATAGATGGGAATTTGAAGAATCCGAAGAGGACCCTGAGAGAAGTATCCCCTACCAGCTTCAAAGACTGTTTGTTTTACTGCAGACCAGCAAAAAAAGGGCGATTGAAACAACAGATGTTACACGGAGTTTTGGATGGGATAGTAGTGAAGGTGATGTGCAGCTTGTGTGATTTGCTTCAGCTGCTGCCTGCTGCAGGCCCTAAGCTGCTGTTTATGGGGGAAAATACCAGAATAATGTAAAATAAAATCCACTTTTTACAATGGATACAAAATAGCCTAAATGGATACTTTGTTGTTGGGCATCTGATTTTTAAAGAAATGTCGTCTGTGAGTTTTAGGCTGTTGAAGTCTAAAAGCATTACATTTTTTAATTAAACTGTCATTATAGTTGTTAATTGTTTCTAAAGAAGTAGCTCTTTATGAGAAACTTGCTTCTGTTTTGAAATATAAATGTCAAATGCACATGTTGCACTTCTGAAATTGCCCATGTTATTGTCTTACTTCAAGTCAAACACTGTATTTGTCTTCTTGACACTTGTGTGGTGTAATTTCACCCCATAACCCACTGATTTTCTTTCTTTATCACATGATGATAAGGAGTTGGAACTTGAGTTTTGGAGAATCAGCACAAAGAGGGACATAGGTCTGAAACAGTTTATTTTATAAGTGCACATTAGCATTTCTATGATTTTTTACATATTCTTGCTTATATACATGGTTCTTGTTTATACATAAACACTGTGAGCAAGCTGGCTGCTTTTTTTTCTGACTTTAGAGGCAGCAGCTTGTGGAATTGAACACTGGCCCAGTAGTGAATAACAGTAAATAGCAGGTACAGACTTAAAGAAATGGGTAGCTTTTTAGGAAGCATTCTCAGGCTACAGTTAGTATTGGGACTAATAACATCTCTTGTTTTAATGAAGAATAATTTCAATTCCTAACAGCATGGCAGCAACATGATGTACAGGAGCTTTGTAGAGTCATGTTTGATGCTTTGGAGCAGAAATGGAAGCAAACGGAGCAGGTAAGCATGTAAAGACTTCCTTCACTGAGAGGTGTAGTACTGTTGTGAGGTTTTATGGGGTTTTTTAAGGATGGTTGTAAAAAATGTTTACTGAGTTTTAAATACCAGGTTATTGAAAAATCTGTGATAATTGCCAGTTTTCCTGTTTGATGCAATAGTTAAGCTACTATAATGTATGACTTCCACGAGTGTGTTGCGTGTGCTTTCCTCCCCCAGTTAAAAGTGGAATATTCTGAACTCTGGATGCCTAGTCTTTATTTGAAGCACAGAAAGTGGTTGTGTAACTCCTGTGATGGCTTTCTTGCTGTCAGTATTTATTAGGCTTTGTTGTGGGCTCGAGAAGCTCGAGCTCTCTCTTCTAATATAGGAGGAAGTTAGGAATATATTCATGGCACATGATACATTCTGATAAGTGGACAACTTTTTGCAGGCTAGTTTTGAAATTTATAGATTAGGAAATACTCCTCTCTCTTTCTGCACTTGTCTGTGAAGGCACAGGGAAAGGTTGCAGGATCAGACTGTAAATGTCTGGAAGATCAGGCTTGTTTTAAAAGTTACTTTAATTTGGTGGGTTTGTAGTCGCTTGTAAGACATGACCACAAAGGACATTGTGAAGCTTATGTAATGTGGTTTGAGAAGCTCATTTGATATGTCTTTTGAGCAGGGGAAAATAGGAAATCAGAGGGTTGATGTGCTGCTGGGGAATGGTATTTTGGATGTGTAGCTGTACAATTTAGACGTAGTGAATAAAAAGGCATTTTCTTGTAAAACTAAAGAAAATAAATACGTTAACGGTTCATTCTTCTTAAACCTCTGTTGAACACGTTTGTTTCAGGCTGATCTTATAAATCAACTGTACCAAGGCAAACTGAAGGACTATGTCAGGTGTCTAGAATGTGGCTATGAAGGCTGGAGAATCGACACTTACCTGGATATCCCGTTGGTCATCCGGCCGTACGGCTCCAGCCAGGCGTTTGCTAGCGTGGTGTGTACTATTCTGCTGCCTAATAGTGCATCCATACACACATAGAATACATAATGCCACAGTGGGATAATTGGTTCCGTGGTAAGTATCATCCTAGATACTCCATCTTGGGGTGTTCGTCTTTGTGCAGTGAACCAGCTAGCAAGTTCTAGAAGATTTTTATTTTATTTTTTTTTTTGGCTTTTTGGTTTATTTTTTGGTTTGGTTTTTTTGTTGGTTTTTTTTTTTTTTCTTTTGCCCTTCAATGAGTCCTACTGGTGCATGTATAAGGGGAGGGGAAATGCAACTTTATTGCCTTAGGGCTGCAGTAATCAATTATTTTCTTCCTGATAAAATCTTCAACATTTACTTGAGATATATTTTTATGAGATCACAAAAGTTTTATTTGGGTTGTTCTTTTTTATTGGCACATCTGCTAAATTTTCTTAGCATTGTTGCAAAGCTTAGTGAAAGAGCAGAATATTGACTTTAAATTTTTTAGTTTAATTGCCATGTTGTTGCTGTGCCATTTAAAGTTCACTTCTTAAATACCATATGCTTTTAACAAGCGATATGATGATGATAAAAAATCCTGTCATACATCAGTGTTCGTGGTCACGCTTGCTCCAGCTTTACTGATGCTGGCAAGCCTATATATTGCTTAGTAAATCTGTGGAAGTTCTTTTGGTTTAATTTTTGCACCCCTCTGGAAAAAAAAAAGTAATTTCAAATTGTGAAATTCCACGGTTGTGGCTTAGGATGCCTGTACTATGGATGGAGTTGTGAGAAAGAAGAATAAATCAAAAGATTGTTTTAAACAAACACTTGTTGTGTAATTGGCTTATTCATTATATATTTAGTACTTTTCCTTATGTATTTAGTGTGATAGCGATATTTTTAAAGCACTGATAGTCCATAATTCTTAACAGCAATTCTGTTAAGAATTGTTAGGATTAGTTCAAACTGCAGAGTAGGTTCAAAGTACTTCATGCTTTAAAACTTTAAATACCAATCTTGAGAAGTAGTAAAGGTGAGGGACACTGATCTCATAAAGAATTCAAGTTAGTAAAGTCCTTTGAATTCTTTTAAAGATGACATGAAAATTTTTTAGAACTGTCTGGCTAATTGAAGCTGTCTTGATACAGATTGATATTTTATATGGATGGCTTCCCTTTTCACCTTTTAAAGGTAATTTCTAGCAATATTCCCTAAACCAATTTTTTTTTTGTAATTTTTATTCAGTAGTGAGGTTTCTATGATCCGTTAAAATAACGAGGACTATTCAGTTTGTGTAGTTGGAGTCCACATTTAACAATGCATTGTACATGTCTCTCAAATTGAAAATTTTTCTCTTTAGTGAAGTCTATAGTGGAATGCTTAAAAAAAAAAAGACTTTGTCTATTCATAAAAACACAGAAAACTTGAGAAAAATAAGAATTTAAATATCAGATTACTTTTAACAGTATTTGATATTTCTCCTGTAAATCAGCATTTACTGGGTTTACACTGAGGAAAATAATTCTAAGATTTTTTGTTACACAAACTTATATGGTTGCAACTTGTATTGCTGCTTCAATTTTTGAGCTTTTTTAATTCATACTCTGATAATAATCAGTTGATTCTCCTCCCTGCATTTGTATTATCTATAGCAGATGTAATTTTTAGTTCTGTAGTCTTCAGCAGTGGGGAGATATGGAGGATACTTGCTTTTGGAGAAGGGAAAAATCGCCTGTTTCTAAATGGAATTCTCTGAAGGTAGTATCCTCCATTGATCCATAGATGGTGGTGATTTAGTAGGTGTAGGTCAAAGGGCACGAATGAGAGATCCAAAACTTCACACATGCGCTAATAGGGCTTATAGAAGGGAATGTAAAACTTTTTAGACCTTGCTAGTCAGCTCCTGAGGGAACTTGCAGCAGGCGACACAACCCAAGATAGGGGATCTAAGGAGGATACTACCTTCAAAGAACTCTAGTTAGAGGTAAGTGATTTTCCATTACTTTCTAATGAGAGATGGATGAGCCTTAAGTAAGGTTAATCTGTAGAATGGCTTACAAAGAGTATTATCCCACTGTTCGACATTGTGTACTACTAAAAAAATGTAGACACTTGAAATGTTGATTTATTTATAAATATGTATGTAATACTTCTCAATACATGGGAACATTGAAGAACTGGGAAGGGTAATGTTATGCTTGCTTTATTTTCTAATGTGAACTAATTCTGAAATTCTTCAGTGTGGTCTTAAGGTTTGCATTTGGAATTTTTTTTTTCTGATTCCCCACTCCGTCCCCCAAGTTCATGTAGTAAGACTGCATAGCTGCAAACTCATTAGGGCAGCTCTGGGGCACTAAGATCTGGCACACTGTCAGCGTGTAACTCAAGATGTTTTCTGAAAAAGTACTCATGCTATCTGAATTGTTCAAGGGCACGACATCAGAAAAAAATCAGTCTTTTCTTGGGGTCAGTAGAAATACAGACATAAAAATGTATAGCTTATTTCAGGGAGGTAAACAGGAGCAGCAGTCCACATACTCAGTTTTGTAGGCATTAGTATCTTTTGTATAGATGCCTGACTTCAACAGCATTAAACATAAGTTGAAATGTTTTGCAGTAGAAAAAAAAGCTTAAAAATTTTGCAAGATGAACAGCTGAGAGAAAAGTAGATGCAACAGGGAACTGGCAGTGACGCTGAAATTGTTACTAGAAAACAGTGAAAGTTGCTTTGTAATACCAGAAGACTAGTAATAATACAAGTATTCTGCAGGTGTAATAAGTACAGTTGTTTTTTGTTAAGTGTTGTTAGTTTGCAAGATGTTTTGTTGGCTAGTTTTTCTTTTGAGGATGTAAGTATGCAAACAAGTAGTCATCTTTTGGGCAGAAATTAACTTGGACTTCTATGTGAACTTACTTTATGGTGTCCTTGCCAAACTGTTGAAGGTGGAATAAGGATGATGTGATATTTACTTTTTTTTTTTTAATCTAAATTGGTTACAGTGAGGTCTTTGAACATGGCAAAACTGGTGAGCTCTGAAAATCCAAGATGGCAGTTTCTAGTTTTTTTCAAGAGCAGTTTTGCCTAAATGCTATTTGTTGTGTAATTTTTTTCATAGAGGTTTTGCTGCTCCTCTTCACAGGTTTTATAAATTTACACATTTACAGATACAGTATGATGCCTGTCAAACTACTCACTAGATCATAATATGTTTTTGTCGAGAGGAGGTTGTCTGAAGTGCCTCTCTAGCCAGACAATAATTAGTTTGAGCTGGTTTTTTTTGGCATTTTAATATGCTAAGTGATAGAAATCTCAGAATATTTAAAACTGGATATAATCAGAACTTGGCTGAGCAATGTGCTTGAAGTTGGACCTGATCTGAGCAGGGGGTTAAGATCAAGTGTTCTCCAGAAGTTTCTTTCAGCCCGTATTGTTCTTTTGATTCTTTGAACTCCAAAGAAGTTTAAATAGCTTTTGTCACACTAATCTATTGCTTGATCATTTCTGGGATATTTTGAAGTGTGTGTAGGCAGTGTTGGAAGTGCTTGGTAACTCCAAGGCTACATAATAGTCAGCACTTTGAAGGTAACTTCAAAGGTAGCGTTGACTCTTCAAGCAGAGCCGCACGGCAGGATGTGTGGTGGGAGAGGCTGTGCAGTGTAGCTTTGTCACTGGTTTTGCTGAGTAAACTGTCAGGGTAGAAAGTAGTGAACTGCACTAGAATAGGAATTGTATTAAGAGACATCCTAATCAGCAGAACTAAGTTTGGTGTAAAGATTGTAGAGGAGACAGATGAGTAAATCTGGGGAACAGCAATGCTGCTACACAAGGAGTGAAAAATACATGGCTATTTATATAGCTCACAAGTGATGGAGTTCCCAGGAGTTTTAATCAGGCTTTTCAAAGCAAAGCTTACTATGTGTGGTAAGCAGTGAAACCACAACAGTAATGTGATAGTACTGCATTGCATTTTCAGGGGGCTGAAGCATCATCACTTTTTGCCTTGTGTAAAAATTTGTAGTATATTTCCTTGTTAAATTGCACATCACATGAGTCTACATAAGCATTACACAATCCTTTATGTCCCATCCTTTGTGTATTTCCACTTATATTCATGTCAAAGCATGAATGGCAACGTTTTTCTTACACTCAAAATATATTTTTTTTGCCATAACAGACATTTGATTTGTAAGAAATAGTTCTGTCACTATGTGATTATTAGTATTTCCTTATGTGATGTTTTCTGATTCATATTTTCTGTGTTGGCTATTAACTTTTTTTGCTTTCATTTAAATAGTTCTGAATAATAGTCAAAATGCAGTAATCCATTTCTTCCCCTTTTTGAGCAGGGTTATAACTTGCTAGGTCTTTTTTCTTAGAATTTAGAATGAGATTCCTTGTATTTCAGTGCATAATATTACCAAGTGTAAGCTCTTGAGTAAAAAGCAACTCAGCCTCTGTAGCATTTAGGAAGTAAAGACATAGACAACAATTCAGTTCAGACTCTTAAAAGGTTTTCATGTGTCTAGAAAGTCTCTCTGCCCAAGAACTGTGATTTCAGGGTTGTTCAAAGGCCTTTCTGGCTGTATCCAAAAATGGTAAATTGACATGACTGCCTTCATTGTACAGTTATTCTATTGAGTTTGGTGCGTTTTGCATTTGTGAATAGTTGTCACCAGAAATAGAGTCCTTTTTAAAAATCCTATCTCCTAGAACAGCAACAGAGCTTTTGTAAATTATTTGCTTTGTTGTTCTTCTTTCTGCTTGCCTGAGTTCTTGGAAAGGAAGAAAGGAAAAGGGAAGAATTTGGGGCTTTTTCAAGAACTTGGCATATCCTTGATTTCCTCCCAAAGTGGGACTTGCCAAACAACACAATTTAGACAGCAGTCTTAAGTTCTGCACCAGCCATGTTATGATTGGTGAGTTTACTCTGCCCAGTTAAGCCCCTTCTTACTTATTCAGGCTTCAGGGAACAGCTACAGCCCTTCATAAGGCGATGATGATTTTAAAAGCATTGTTTCTGTTATCATATTTGCTTTAAACTAAATGTCTGAATGTGCAAGATGAATTCGTTTTGGCCTCCATAGGTGAACAGAGAAATTTTGGTCTCACCTTGGAGTTCAGAAACCCAGAGCCTGCTGGCTTGCAAGCTGACTGGGTTATAGGTTTTAACTTTTAAAATCTCTGGGTAAGATTCTTCACTGAACCCATCTCAATATTCTCGTGAATTTTGCTTGAAAAAGTTTGGTCTCAAGTACATTCAACTTATGTGCAGTGTCATTGCAGCAAATCATTTGTGGGGAAGACAAATCAGATCAGTTTGGTTGTATTTGGTTTGCTGTAGAGAGGAGTGAAGTAGAAATCATTAACTCCTGGATGTAAGCATTAGTGACAGAATTATTGGGATTTTAGAACTGCCCCAAACTAGGCAGCTGTCAGAAGAGAAAATTCCAGTTATTGGTAGTTGCTTCCTAGGTTTGCACTAGGAAACTAGTTCTGCCATTACAGATGTCCATATCCACTTCTTTGAGAGCAAAACTGAAATACTCTCCCTCTGTCCCTTCCTCACCTTTCACTTAAAAATAGTGTCTTCAAATGCAGTTTCTGAAGACCCTTTGTAGAATGGGACTAATGCTGTCTTCATGGAGGGCATTTGAGGAACGTTTTTTCCTCCCACCTCCTTCTTCCCCCTGTGAATATTGGATGGTATTTCTTGGGAAAAACTTCTTTAGAAATACAGAAGAACCATCTGACAAAGCAGGGTTAAAAAATAAGCTTGTTTTCACAGCATTTGACTCTATAGACATGACTAAATGTGATGTGCAAGATAACAGGAGTAATTTTATTTTGTAGGTTTATTAAAACAGACAATTGGGATTCATCAAATACTGAATGAGATAAGAGTTAACAACAGTTGTGGTTTGACTGTTTACCTTGGGCTGGGTAGAAAGGTTAATTTCTTGTCATGTTTTCCTGACTTTTGTGTCTGTATCAAAGTTTATGTCAATCAAATATTGTTGGTAGATTTAATTGAAGTATTTGGTACACGTTTGTAATCTCACTGTCAATTTATCATTCTGAGTTATACCTACATAGTAGACATTCTCTAAAAATTGGGTAACATCTTTTTGTTGTTAGGAAGAAGCACTGCATGCTTTCATTCAGCCCGAGATCCTTGATGGCCCAAATCAGTACTTCTGTGAACGATGTAAGAAGAAATGTGATGCAAGGAAGGTAAAGACCGTCCCAATCATTGGCAAAAATTAGTTTTGGGGCATACAAATCCCGATAGTGGGAGCATAACCTTGTCTTTGCTTCGTTCAGGGTCTGCGGTTCTTGCACTTTCCGTACCTGCTGACGTTACAGCTGAAGAGGTTTGACTTCGATTACACCACCATGCACAGGATCAAACTCAATGATCGCATGACTTTCCCTGAGGAGCTGGACATGAGCGTCTTCATTGATGTTGAGGATGAGGTGAAGTGTTCGGTTTCAGAGAAAGCTATTTAACTTCCTTGAAGTTTCTCATTAAGAAAATTAAAAGTTTGGTCTTATAAAACCATTTTAACATCACTCATCTACCTAAATAGTTGTTTAGACATGGCAATGCTATAATTTGAGGATTTTAAATCTGTCCATGTGGATTTCTTTCTTTTTATACTGCAAAGGAAGCATGTTCTCTAGTCACCATAGGGTTTCATGGTTCCATAAAGAAGCTGTTTCAGATTTCTTACATCTTCAGTGTTTTAAAGACACAAGTCTCACGGCTTCTATGTATACTGCAAATCCACAATCAAACATTTTTTTGAAACTTGTGTCTGAATCTGTGTTCATCATAACATGTGATGTAAAGTTACAAGCCTCTGAATGCTGAAGTTAGTCCAGAGATCATTAATGATGAATTCCTTCCCTCTGAGTCATACTGTAATGTATACTGTAGAAATGAGATTTTAAAAATTCTTTATTTTTCACATCCATCTTCTGGCTTTTTACTCTTCTGCTTTTGACCAAAATTCAGGTCGTGTGATTACATTCACCAAAAACTATTTAGTGTGCATTCTGCATTGAAGACTAAATTTATTCTCCTGACTCCATTCCTAAAAACGTTCTGTCGCTTCATTAGCTTGCACTGGTATAAGAGAAATACTGCCTTGATTGGCTTTTCTCACTCCATACAGACCTTTGTTTTATAAGTTATGCCACTTAAGCAGTTTGATACGTCTCAGAATGCGTTGCACACAAACCCCAGAAATACTGGTCAAGGAGTGAAGACACTAACAGAAACAAGTCTGTTCTTGATGCTGAATTGCAGAGGTCTCTAGGTTTTTGAGGAATTTCATTGGTTTGCAGATTGGAATTTTTTCATTTCACAAACACTTATTTCTTGTTCTATGTAGCTTTAAATGTTGTCTAATGTTAGTATGTATGTTTTATTTTTAAGAAGTCTCCCCAGACTGAGAGTTGCACTGATAGTGGAGCTGAAAATGAAGGCAGTTGTCACAGTGATCAGATGAGCAATGATTTTTCTAATGATGACGGAGTCGATGAAGGGATCTGCCTTGAAAGCAACAGCGCGGCAGAAAGAATTTCTAAAGCTGGCAGTGAAAAGGTATGCTCAAAAAATGCTGTATCGAATTTGATTCAGATGGAGTTCATTTCCTTCATAACACCCTGTATGATGCTCTGTTTTGGAATTGTGCCAAGGTGTTGATGGCACACCGGTGTGTTGCCGCACCTCTTGCTTGAGCAGCGTTGTGCAGTGCTGAATCTTCCTGTTTCTCATTCTGCCCCTGTAAAGGGGATTTTGTAGGGCTAAGGGTGAGCAAGAGCCTGGAAGAGGAACATAGCTGGGACAGCTGACCTGAATTGACCAGAGGGATATTCCGTGTCGTATTCCCTGCTGTGCAGCATCATGCTCAGCAGTAAAAAGCAGAGTCTTGCCAAAATAGCTGTTGCTCAGAGACTGACTGAGTCTTGGTCTGCTGAGTAATGCCTTTTATTTTATTTAACGCACTATTATTTTCTTTTTTCATATTTCCTTTACTTATTAAACTGGCACTGTCTCCAACTACAAGTTTTCTCACTTTTGCTCTTCTGATTCTCTGCACCATCCCACTTGGGAGAAGGAGTGACTGACTGCCTGAAGGGCTGCTCAGTTGATTGCCAGGGTAAACCCACCACAAAAATTATAAAAATACAATTAATTCTGATATTGGGGGTGAAGTGAGAGGTCAGGAGTGTGTGTCTTATTCAAACATTGACACTAAAGCAAAGCAAAGAATTTAACTGATTTGGAGGTCACCTGAGAATAAAGGTCTTCCCGGCTTGTCAGATTGGGAATTCCCAGAAAACTTGTTTTGGCAGCAGACCCTCAAACTGAAGACTGTTTTGTCTTGTGAGCAGTGTTTTCTCTTTGAGACCAGCTGTCAAAGGCCTACCTGATTTAGTTACAAAAGTGTCTTGCAGCTTAGTAGGAAATTGGAAAGTTTTGGTCAGTTGAATAGATGAGGCCAAGGGTCTAAATGTTAAATATTCCTTCAGTCATCTTCAGTTAATATGAAAGAATTGAGCAGCAGTCCTGCTTCTGTGGGACTTAAAGGTTGGCAGAGATCTTCAACAAACTTGACTGAGTTTTCTAGCCAATACAAAATTAATCAAAAATCTTGTTTTATCGTAATAACTACAATGTGTACTTCATGTATTGTTGTTCTGTAACTTGGCTAATAGCTTTTTTTCAGACTTGTTAGAAAGCTATTTGGCTTCAGCTGTTATTTTCATAAATATTAGAGGCTGACTTGCATTTTAATCTCCACATCTGTCCCTGTTTATATGTACCTTAAAGCATTTGAGAGAGTTTTTGATATATGTTCTGAATACTGTCAATCTTACTTGGAGAAAAAGAAAAAAATTATTAATTCCAGTCACTTGACTGGAACAAGACCAGAATATTGTAATGTGTCTGTAATGCAAATGGCATGTCCTAGTACTGACAGTAGCTTTAGCCAGTTATTTCATACTACTTGTTCTCAGGGCAAACAAGCTGTCAAGCTATGCCCATTAGCTTTTGGGTTTGGATGTCTTAATAGTGAATACAGAGCACGCAAAGCATTTACAGTGTGTTTGCTCTATATGCCCTAAAATATACTTGTAACACTCGTGAGTCAGTATTGTTCAGTTTTATATCTTTAATTTATATACAACACTGGAGGTATGTCCTTAGTGCCCTGTATTTCCATCCATTTATCTATGAAAAAAAGAGTTTGACAGCAAACTCGGGGTGGTGTGAGAGGAAATAATGCAGAGACTCATAAGCATTGAGTGGTGCGTGGCTGGGTTGCTCTGTACATTAATTGGCAAAATGCAGTCTTCGAGAATGCAGAGAAGGGTGATAGCAAATAAACCTAAACTTTGTAACAAATTCCTGTATAAGGTTTAGCATCTCAGATCTCTGATTCTGTTCAGTGCCTACTGCAGTACGTAATTTCTGTTACGCAAATCTGCTTTGTAACATCCAACCAGTTACATACTCAGGTTCCTGTAATTGTTTTGAAACTTTTTTAAATGACCATTTGGTTAACTTGGCTTTACTCGACACATATCACACTTTTTTCTTCTCTCCACAGAGTTCTTTACTGTATGAGCTCTTTTCTGTAATGGTTCACTCTGGAAGTGCTGCTGGTGGCCATTATTATGCCTGTATAAAATCTTTCAGTGATGACCAGTGGTACAGCTTTAATGATCAGCATGTTAGCAAGGTAAAAATAGTATTGTTATTATCTTTTATCCTCATGTTCATGGATGAACATTTCTATTTTGTGGTTTTATCACTTCTATATAATGAAGCTGGTTTTATGTGCAGGTATTTCAAGCATTGTTTTATCTTCTCATCCTAATGTCCTGCCATATACATGTTTCACTCAGTAGCTTAACTGATTTCTAGAAGTTTTTTATTTGTCTATTTGTTTTTGTGTGGTGGGAGGAGGAGTGTTATTTCGTGAAGGTGGGATGGTTCACGAAGAAGCTTTTCCTCATGCACAGACTAGACTAGATTTAGAATTTTGCCTTCTGTGCATATGAAGAGCACTTTTTGCTTACAGAAGTATATTTGTAGATCTGTTACAACCCAGACTGCTTTTAAACCTGTCCTGGTGATGCAGGTGTTACATGTACCCATAGATACTGTTGCAATCAAGAATCTTTATATTGTTTCTCTAAGTTCCTACTCGAAAAAATAAAAAATAAAAATGTTTACATCCATTGTAAAATTAAGAGGCAGATCACTTTGAAATAGCTTTTTAGCAGTCAGCAAATAAGCAGAAAACTTTTAGAAAATAATGATAATTATTGTGTGTTAATTGTGTAATGCCACTTTTCCTAGTGAAAATAAATGCATCTTAATTAGTGCAAGTTTCTCAAATAATCGTTAAATTGATTTTTTTTTTTATTTTATTTTAGATAACTCAGGAAGATATTAAGAAAACATATGGTGGATCTTCTGGAAGCAGAGGCTATTATTCCAGTGCTTTTGCTAGGTTAGTAGTACTGTAATATTAATTTTCTTTCTGGTAGTGTTTTAGTGTAGTCAAATAATGGCCAAGATGCATGTGCTTAACATATTAGCTTAAAATTAATAGCAGATGCTATAGTTGTAAGAACTACCCTGACTGCTGTTTCAAATCATTAAAATAATATATTTTTTTTTAATTCTGTTTGTTTACTGTATTGCTATGATATATATGACATAGCTCCTTACTGGGGAAAAAAAGAATAAAAGCAGCTTTTGAAGTTCATATTTCCTTCTGTCTGATAAATCCATATATCTATTATTTTCTCCACCAGCTCCACAAATGCATACATGCTGATATATAGACTGAAGGATCCAACAAGAAATGCAAGTAAGTTAGACAACTGTATTGGCAAAAGTTGATTTTTTTAAAATTAAGTATTGCATGTTTTGATTTTTGTTCGTCTTTATGAAACAATGTGATAAAGTACACTAATCTGCATTAAGTGTAACATTTATTTTATCATGATATTGATGATATCTTGAGACTTTTATTATCAATTAATTCACTTAATAGGGTAGAATTTACCTTTTATTGTAAAAACAGGCTCAAGTGCAGTCATCAGTCTTAGTGTATTTCTTTACAACAGCAGAGCTTCCCATACTGATATTGGAATACTACACTTCTGCTATTAGCATTTTCTTGTGTTGCTCATGTATAATTAGGGGGAATAAAAGTCTGACTTCAGTTTAAATCGTGAAAAAGAGAACAGGATGTGGTATAGTGGGAAATCTGGGTGGAGAAGAGAGAACGGAAAAAGACAAGAAAAATAACTATTAAATATACCTATAATGCCTAAGGTGTTGCTCACCATGAAAAAAAATGTCATTTTTTAAAACCATTGCTTTGTTTTTACTGTCAGAGTTTCTTGAGGCACATGAGTATCCAGAGCACATTAAACAACTGGTACAGAAAGAGAGAGAATTGGAAGAACAAGAAAAGAGGCAACGGGAAATCGAGCGCAACACTTGCAAGGTGAGCATTTCTGCTGAATTGAGTAACAGTACACTGCTGGTAAGCAATGTTTCTACAGAGAACAACTTTTTTATTGCAATACAAGGACTCTTTTGTGATAAATGTGTCTGCAGGAGCAATTCTTTTAAATTGGAAACCTGTACACAGTGGAGGAATCTGCTGGAGGTATTCACCGGAGATTTTTGCTGAGTTCATGTCTTCCATGTGAATTCGAATTGGTGTTAAAACCAAAACAAAACTAAATCTGACATCTCTTGCTTTCAGCATAATTAGTTCCAAAGAGTACATCATGCTGCATGTTAGGTGTTTAGTGCTTTTAAATCTTTTCATATTGCAACCTCTTACTTTATGAAATGGTGTTTCCTCAACTGATTTTAAATAGTTATTTGGCAGAAAGTGCCGAATTTTTTCCAACTAGAAATTCAGTAGTAACGAACAAAATAGAACCTCAGTGACCTTACAAGCATGGCAGTCAGCTGCTCTATCTATGAATCCAGTGATTGTTTCATGAAGAAGTTCTCTGGCATTGCAAACTGTGTCATTCTCTGTGTGAAAAGGAATTTCACATTCGTTGTTCATATGTGCGTTTCATTTTGGAGGATTTGCTCACTGCCTGTGGTTACAAGATGTTCTGGTTATAGATGTTGTACCCTAGCTTCCAAAAAGATTCAGATACACATAAATACCTTGTGTGCCTTTTGACATTTTCTATCTTCAGTTGTGTAACCAGCTGAAAGGAAGCTGTCCTATAGCTGAAGTAGAGCTAAAGATATATTTTATGTTGGATTGTTTGAGTATGGGTTATAAACTTAAATGTGCTCTAATATGAAAGGTATTTGCAAGTGCTTTCATGATCATTTTTCTTCCTTTTGTGTTTCATAGATTAAATTGTTCTGCATGCATCCTACAAAACAAATAATGATGGAGAACAAATTGGAGGTTCATAAGGACAGGACACTGAAGGAAGCTGTGGAAATAGCTTACAAGGTATGCTATGCATAACAGGATAGCAATTGTTAGATGTATTTTTCTGCTGTTGTGTATCCTAAGTTTTTAAATTTCTAATGCTATGAGAGTATTTGGGAGGGCATGGCTATGGATGTTTTTTGTTGGGGGTTGGTTCTGGGGAAGTTTTTTATGTTGGGATTTTTTGGTTTTTTTTTGTTTTTAAAAGTGTTGTAGTCACCCATTATTGTACGAGTTTTCTGTCAGTAGCCATCAGATGATTTCTGATTAGAATGATAAAGCCTGCCCTTTTAAAAGGCAGTATGATTTTATGTACCTTTTCTTAAAAATCAGAGAGAGCTGCTGTTAGACTCACCGTAGCCTCAGCAAGTTAAAAGAATTATGAACACTTATTTGTATTGCAGTAAAATGTTATAGTAGATACATAATAAGAGAATTCTTTCAAGAGTCTTTCAGTGTAGCTAATACAATAATAGCAGTGAACATCCAGGCATCTGTTGATCTTTATCTCCCACAAACAGGTAGAAGATGAAGATTTCAGTTCTTGCTTACCTACTTGTACATTTTGCTTCTTGCCATGTGTCTTTGGCTGGGAGAGTACCCGCCAAGGCACTTAAAGGCTTGGAATGTGTTAACATCTCCTTGAGATGCAAGGAAGATAATCAGGGGATATGACTTCCTCAGGCCTCTGTGAGGCCATTTGGTATAACTGATAGGCAATGTATTCCTCTGAAAATACTTCTGGGATCTGTCTTCATGTGCTTGTATACATACTTCCCAAAATTCCCTCTCTTCTGCATTTTGATGCAGGCTTCTCTTTTGATTTTGGAAATGTGCATATGTTGCATGTCTATGCATATAATATCTCTGATGTATGTGTATGTGTTTTCTAAATCCAAGGTGAAATTAGTGAATTCAAAGTGAGATATTTTTCCTTACAAGGTAAAAACTACATTCACAAATAAACCATTATTAAATGCTTGGGGGTTTTTTTGTGTGCATGATTTAGCTGATGGATTTAGAAGAGGTTGTTCCTTTGGATTGCTGTCGTCTTGTCAAATACGACGAGTTCCATGACTACTTGGAACGGTCTTATGAAGGAGAAGAGGACACACCAATGGGCTTGTTGCTGGGAGGTGTCAAATCAACGTACATGTTTGACTTACTGCTGGAAACAAGAAGACCTGACCAAGTTTTCCAGTGCTATAAACCTGGTGGTAAGACATGTAATTATATATAGACAAGGATAGACTAAAATCATATGTTGCACAAACACAGAACTTGTAAAACATAGAGCTTCAGTATGATGTACCAAAGAAGAAAAACTTGTTGTACTGCATTTTACAAAGTCAATATTTAGAACTACATACTGTGCTGTGTTGCTAACTTGTTTCTAATTGAAGCAGATCTGAGGTTTACTAAAATTAGTCAAACTGGAACTTTTTTCTTTCTTGGCACTACATTTGGTTGGAAAATTTAATTCTGAAATCGAACTGCTTTTCAAGTTTTTACTCTTTGTATGTATTTAATGCAACCTCTTAACCAGTACATCAGACCAGCATTTTTGTGTTTTCTTTGCCTGTTGAATTTTCTCTCTATGTATATATATGTGAGATTTTTTTTTTTCCTATTCCCTGCAGAGGTCATGGTAAAGGTTCATGTGGTCGACCTAAAGAGTGAATCTGTTGCTCCTTCAATAAGTGTACGAGCTTATTTGAATCAAACAGTTTCAGAATTTAAACAGCTCATTTCAAAGGTAATTTACAGTCTTTGAGGACTTGTATTACAGGGTTTTCATTCATTTTGGCTGTGAAAATGTGTCATAATTTAAGCATCTAAAATGAGAGCCTGCACCTTTTGCAGATCACACTGAGTCGTGCAGTACTTTTTAGAGCTGATCTTGCCTATCTGCTCCTTCCTGCTAAAAGCAACAGTCTGCTTCTTCCTGCCATCCAGAGTTCTACCCCGGCTTCTGCATAAGCTTAGCCACTGTCTGGCCATATCACTTATTAGCTTACTCAGTAATAACTTCTGTGGGAAAGCTGAAGAGTTGAGCTCATGTTCTTTTTGGTTAGTAACTTGAACCACCTCTCTGAGTGTCCAGTCGGTGACAGAACTAGTGAACTGTTACTGTATAACTGAACCAACATGTTATTTCCCCTCTTGTAATTGAAACTTAACATCCACAGCTGTCCACATTCTCTGTACAAACTCTCTTTTTCGTCCCAGCAGCTATTTGTTATTAAGATGCAAATTGATTTTTTTTTTTTTACATGGTCTTAAACCATGGGATGTTACTGCTTCCATTGAATTGGAAGACACACTATGCATGCTCAGTTCTGTGTAAGATAGTTCAGTGGTTGGTGTAACTACATAATATTTGTTATAAAACATGATTCCAGCATTTTGAATTCAATCTAATTAAGAATTAGGTGAGCACTGTGCAAAACCTGATGCTTGAAAATATTTCTTTTATTTTCTGTTGGTTCATAGACTAAATTATAAGACCAATTTCTTATATTACTGGTCATTAGCAATTTGCCACTTCTCTGCAAAGAAAGCCAGGCCATTTCAGTCATCTGACCTTGTGGAAAAACTACCATTTGCTCCATATCAAATCTCTAAAAATGAAAGGCTTGTTTCAGTATTTGAAGCTGTGTATAGTGCACGTTACCTCACTGTCGGTGTCTTGTTTTAGGCTACGCACCTGCCCGCTGAAACAATGCGCGTCGTGTTGGAACGGTGCTACAATGACCTGCGTCTCCTCAACGTTTCCAGCAAAACACTGAAAGCTGAAGGCTTTTTTAGAAGCAACAAGGTACATGCTCTGGTTTTTAAATTGTTTACTTTTTGTGTCTTTGTAGACTTGGCTGTTGTGAAAAGCGTGGTCTGTATAGAATTGATAATGGATAACCATCGTGTATTTTGCTGTGTACCGTGTGGGGTTTTATGTGCCCAGTGCTGTGGTGCTGAGGAATACTATAGGCTATATATGAAACTAGGTGTACCTAAAAGAGTGGATTGAGAATCTGGTTGTTACTCAGTGGTTCAAATGATGGTGAGGTTAACAACCTTATGATTAAGACTGTTAAAGGTCAGCCATTCTTAGGGAACAAAGACTGATACATTGCTGTGAAACCTACCTGATTTTTCTAAACCTTCTGAAAACTGTACCTGCTCTCAGTATTAAACTTCCCAAAAAAACAAAAGTCAAAACTAAAAGCAAGTTTTTGGTGGGTCTTCATCTTAAGTTCAGCAGTTTTCACTATGCAGATTATCCCTAGATAGTTTATATTATTTTTTCAAAAAAGACTTCTAATGTTTCCAATAATAGTTGTGCAATTCATTCAGAAAAAGATTTACTTAGTACTCAAATAACATTTTAAATTTGTACATTGTCTTTTTTACTGCAGTAGTTGTAACACATAGCACATTTTGCTCATCCTCTCTCTCTGAACTTTAAGCTCAATATCAAGTCTTCTGGATGAAGAAAGATTAGTGAAGGCTTTGGCTTATAGAGGAGCAAAACAATGGCATTGACTTGTTATTTAGTTACTTTGAGCCTGTTCACGTTGTCGCTGCAACAGAGGCCTTTGACAAAGGGGAAAAAAGGTGTTTGATTTGTACTATTGCTTACCCATGTACATGTTTAAAAGTTTCTTATGATGTTCTACTAGAAAATGAAGACAGACTGTCTGCTGGAGTTGTGGGGCTCATTGCTACCAGAACTAGTGCTACTGCACAGGTGAAGGGTGCACATGAGGTGATCTATGAGTATGCTTCTGAACATAAGCACTTACTGCAGCTGGTCAGTCTGGTTACAGCTCACTCCAATCTTAACATGATTATGAAAATAAGGAAAAGTGAAACCATTATAATACAAACTCCTTAGTCTGTCTTTTTCTAAGCGTGTATTTTAACTCTATTATAAAAGGTGATGTTTCTTGATGACGTTATTTCCGATGTGTGCTCAATCCTGTCTGTTTGCTATTGTCACTTTTATTTGAAATGACACTACGTGATGAAACACTGTTATTTTATGTTCAGGTATTTGTTGAAAGCTCAGAGTCTTTAGACCGTCATGTGACATACACAGATTCTCATTTATGGAAGCTTTTGGACCGTCATGCAAACACAATCAGACTGTATGTTTCATTGCCAGAGCAAGCACCTGGATCTCAGTTTAGACGAGGGGTTTATCAGAAGTCTAGTGGAGGTGCAGGCAACTTGGATGAAGCCTGTGAAAGAGTTAAAGGACCTGTAGGTAATATGAAATCTGTAGAGGCGATTCTGGAAGAAAGCACCGAAAAACTTAAAAGCTTGTCCCTGCAACAGCAGCAGCAGGAGGGAGATAATGGAGACAGCAGCAAAAGCACAGAAGCCAGTGACTTTGAAAACATTGAATCACCTTTAAATGAAATAGATTCCTCAGCATCAGCAGAAAACAGAGAACTTGAAAACCAAATTCAGATTTCTGATCCGGAAAATCTCCAGTCAGAGGAACGGTCGGATTCGGATGTAAATAACGACAGGAGTACGAGTTCAGTGGACAGTGACATCCTCAGCTCCAGTCACAGCAGTGACACGTTATGCAATGTGGACAATGCCCCGCTTCCCTTGGCTAATGGACTTGATTCTCACAGTATCACAAGTAGTAGGCGATCAAAAGCAAATCAGGGGAAGAAGGAAACCTGGGACACTGCAGAGGAAGATTCTGGAACAGACAGTGAGTACGATGAAAGTGGCAAGAGCAGAGGAGAAGCACAGTATATGTACTTTAAGTCAGAACCCTACGCTGCAGAGGAAGGCTCGGGAGAAGGGCAAAAATGTAGGTATTCCTTTTTAAGTGCCTTAAAATAATCCAGTGTTTATTACTATTTAATTCATATGCTGTGTTAAGATAATGACAATATTGAAAAACTTGATTATAATGTCAAATTAAATCTAACAAAAGTGCAAAGATGGCATGTGGTGTCACGGTCAGCAAAAATCTAGCCTAATTTAGATATTGGAATAAGTGATTACATATTTGAACAGTGTCTTGCTTTTTTGTTTTTAAGAAAATGAACATTTATTTATATGTAATGGAAGTGTTCTCTGGAGAGGAAGCTGCGTTGTCTTCCAGTGAAAGAAACATTGTTTCACCCGCTGCTGCTGATTCACCTGTTTCAGAATGCACTTATTTACTGTGGTTAACAGAGCAATAATTCTGTTACCATTTAGACTAACAAACCTGAGAAGTCCTAGTCATTTGGCTGTAAAGAAAGTTCAAATATACTTGATATTGAAAATTTAATTGAGTAGACCATTGCTTTTCACTGACTGAAGTACAGTAGGTACAATGATGTGTAAGGCTGACATGAAAGTGTCCAAACAAGTTCAATATAAGAGTGTAAGTAGTATATAATTGTCATAAAAATAAATCATTTAAACAATGCTCTGTACTTGCATATGTTTTATAACTAACAGAATAATAATTAAAGAACAGCAGAATGTAAGATAAATATTTTGGAAGGCAAATGTTTTCATGTCAATCCAGTAATCCTGATGTAATAATAATAGAAGAAAGAGGAAAATCACTTTTGCTGATTTTGTTTTGGGGTTTTTTTTTGTAAACAAACATTAAATTTTATAAAACAATGGAGAAATTGATTTGCATCTACTAGAGGTTTTTTAAAAATTACTCCTTTAGCTTGGAGTGATCTTTGGGGCTAATTTTGAACTGCTTTAATTTTTCCCTGTTTTGTTTTGGTAGGACTAGTTGGATTCAGGAATTATTTGTTTGCAGTAATTTTGACATTTTCATTGTACACTGTATAAATTACTATCCTGAGGGGAAAACTTTTATGTATTTTTAATATAGTAGCATGAACAGATTTATAATTCAAATAATTTATTTGTTATTTAAATATTCTGAATAGGAATTTCTTCTAGAAAGTCATGACATTATATAATCCCTACACAGTTTGTTGTGTAGTGCAAATTGCATGTATCAAAACCACAATTTTCTAAAGATAAACTATTCACTTTACTTTCCAGAATTCCATATTACTGCTGCGGCTTTTCCTTAATTACAAAATTATTCCCTAAAAAAGTCCCTTAATCTAGACTTGATCTTGCCTTGTGATATCCTGTGGCCTTCCGGAACACAGAATTTACGTAACTTTTTAATCCTGAAAACCAGGGTGGGGAAAAAAAAAAAAGGAGTTGAGTGGCATGTGCCTGGCCAGCCCCAACACCAAAGCACTGCTGTCTCTCCCTTGAGGCAGGGCAGAGCTGTAGGAAGATTATCTGCAATCACTCCATCATACTCTCTTTAGTTTTTGTCTTACTGGATGGAGAAGATACTACTTTGCTCCACTGCTACACTCATTGCAAACCAGGGCAGCTGGGAACTGCTGTGTCTTCCAGGAATATCTGCCCGTAAACACTTAATATGTAATATGCAAATATTACTTAATATTAATATGCAGAGCTTTTAAAGGTTACAGTAACAACGTCAGATAAAATGTGTTGTGGCCATTAACTGTAATTCAGACTTTTCAGTACTGTTTTGCTGCAAGTGATAACTGCAACTATATGAAAATCATGTAAGAGTTCTTTTTTTTTTTTTTTGGTAGCAGGGTTTTTCATGCCATTTTTATCTTTATTTTTGTTTAGGGCTGATGGTGCATGTTGATAAAAGAATTACGCTGTCTGCCTTCAAGCAACATTTGGAGCCTTTTGTTGGAGTTCCGTCTTCTCACTTCAAAGTCTTTAGAGTCTATGCCAGCAATCAAGAGTTTGAGAGTGTTCGGCTGAATGAGACACTTTCATCATTTTCTGATGACAATAAGGTTATTCAGAAGTTATTTTGAATCATTAAGAATATATTGGTACAATGTAGATAAACTTAACATAATTTACAACTTTTGTTAATTTGCCAGGTGAAGTAATTACTTTGGTCTTGGTAGTGTGTTACAAAATACAATTCTGATTTTGATACCAGTTCTAAGAGATACTCCTTTTGCCTTCTAGATAACTATTAGACTTGGAAGAGCCCTTAAGAAAGGTGAATACAGAGTCAAAGTCTACCAACTCTTGGTAAACGAGCCTGAGGTAAGGCATTGAATATTTCAATGTTGATTCAGGAAAATATTAATGTGTGCTTTGGCCAAGGTTTTCCTGTGAAATCTTGAGAAAAAAATGGAAGTCCTTCTTTTCTTTGCAAGTTTTCTTGGATTTAAAAAGGGAGTTTGAGGTTATTTCTCTTTATGCTGTTCCAAGTAAACAATTGGAATGTGATCTGCTGTATCTCTCAAGTGTCTTTCTTTCTACAGTGTAAATGCAGGACAAATGAATTGTTTCTTTGTTTCCCTTAAATGCATGACAGTCACGTAGCATTCTTTCCAAAGAAGAAACAACTCATGGTTGTGGTTTTCAATAATGTTGAACTGATCTAATTTGTCTCATTCATGTGCTTGTCAGAATGGTCAGCTGGGTAATAGTCCTCTCTGTGTAAGACAAGCCTGAAACAAAAATGCCTCTCTTGCAATAATGGAGCTCACGAGCTTGGGACATCTTTTGGGACATGAAAAGTATAGAACTGATGTCACTATATAGGTTGCAGTCTTTAAAAGTTGACTTTGCACTTTAATTTCATTTTTGGGACAAAACTGCAGAATACATGTTAATATTGGATAAGAGAATAAGCTGAAATGCTAAAGCAGGGAATAAGATAAATTTAAAAGTAACTTCCATAGAGTCATAAAGTTCTGGTCTGTCTGATCAATGAAAGCCAAGAAAGCAGCATTTTTATGATCATGTGGCTTATTTAATTTGAACACTCCTCTCCAGTTGTTTGGAATGTGAATGTAATGGTAGCAGTTAGCAGTGCAGCACAAGGCAGTATTTCTGCAGGGGCATTCAGGGTGTCTGAATGGCCTGCCAAAGGGCTGCTGCTGCACAGAGTAGTTATGCCCCATTTTAATTAATTTATTGCATACCTTGTTTGTGAGAAGCGTTCTACATTTTGCCAGGTGGGTGGGACTGGTCACAGAGCACAAACAGAGGCAAATCACATTTTTGTGTTCAGTGAATATTTAATCTCTTTCTGTTTATGTTCACAGCCATGCAAGTTTCTTCTAGATGCAGTTTTTGCTAAAGGAATGACTGTCCGACAGTCCAAAGAGGAGCTGCTTCCTCAGCTTCGAGAACAGTGTGGCCTAGACTTGACAATTGACAGGTAAAGAGACTGCAATCCATTGAAGTTACCTGATTGAATACTACTTTAAAGTGTGTTTTGATTTTTTTTCCTCTTGTGGACAAAGGAAGTATTGAAAGAAGCGAAAATAAGTTACTGTGATCTTTGAATCAGCCTGTGAATACAAACAGTAATTCACCAATTCTTGACTTTCATCTCATGCAGAACGAATTCTATAGGGAATAACATTTACATAGAATTGCCTGTGTGCAACATGTCTGTAATTTTAGATCTGATAAGTTGTATTCTCTCAGAAGGATGATTTCCTTCAGGAAGGAGAACATTAAGTCAATTCATAAAAAAGCCACGTGCTCTCTAGATGCAGCTTAGATCACTGCAGCAAAGCGCTCGTGCAGCATCACAGTGTGTGTGTACAGCACTGATCTGTCTTGCCTTTACCATAATAGGGTAATCCCTAATTAGGAAACTCTTCCTTTAAATCCCTACACATTTCTTCCACTGAACAGGCAGAACATGGGCTTGTCTTCCTTGTGTTTATGAATGATTCAGCCCTAAGCCAGTAGTGATACCCTGCTGTCAGGACTATTTCAGAACGTGAAATCTTTTCTGATAAACCTAAGCAAACCTTGCATTAATGAGCTGTGTTCTAGTTATGTCAGAAAATAGTCAGTTTTGATCTCTGGTGGTGCTAAGTGTTTATGAGCAGTTAGAAACTCAGTGTTTTCTTTGGGATGTATTTATAGGTTTCGCCTACGAAAGAAAACCTGGAAGAATCCGGGCACTGTGTTTCTGGATTATCATGTCTATGAAGAAGATATCAATATTTCAAGCAATTGGGAGGTCTTCTTAGAAATACTTGATGGTAATGATATAGTGTCAAGAGAAAGTAAAAGAGTTTTTTTCTTTAAAGGACATTGGAAACTATACTTTCCCTTTTCTTCCTTTTTTAAAGACTATTGCTGACATTTTAATGGAATTTTGTTAGAAAAAAATGGATGCGAAAAGAATTAAGAATAATAAAGCCTCTGTGAAGCTGGGGGCGATTGTGCAAGTGCAGATTTCCTGTGGCCATGTGTGCTAAAGGTCTCATAGCAGTACTTTGGCAGCTGTGTTCAGTTCTGGTATTTTTAATTTTTAACAGAGTTGTGCCAATACATGCCAAATGAACATGGGAGATTCAGGAGGCCTGTAGATTTCTATGGACATATGTATCAGCTCACACTGCAATTAAAACTTTAGTTTTAAATATTTTTTGGTTAGATTTAGCTAGTTGCTGTACTGTTTCTGTACTGTGTAGGTCTTGGAGATATAACTACTGTGGCCTCCCTAGTTCACAGACGTGTCAAATTATAGATTACAGGGCTTCCAGTGCTCTGTAATAGTTTGTAGAATTCTAGCTCTGCCCAAAAGGTGCTACTTTAATCCAATTGTAGAAGATGCAGCTTGATCCCGCTATAATCTGCAGAAATCAAATTGTATGTACTCACTGCTACCCCAGAGCAGCAGGTACTTTGTTCTAACAAAGAAGAGTGTCAAGGCAACTGCTGTAAGTCTGGGTTTGCATCATCATTGCTTTCATCTTTGCTGTCAGTATTTAGCTGAAGAGCTTAGGCAGGTAACTGTAAATTATTCTAAATTGCATTTATTTAAGTTTCTTAGCATAATGGGTTCACATCACACTGTTGCAGACATACTTAAATCAGTTATTCTGTGGCTCTGAAGAAAATTTGTGTAATTGCTTCAGACTTGAAATAAATGCTAAGAAGCACTAGGTGACTGTATCTTCACTTCAGACAATGGGTTAGTGTTGAAAGGTGGCACAAATGTAGTCACAGGCAAGGCTGCAAAAAGTATTTAGGGAAAAGCTTACAGAGTGGTGGTAGTTTCATGCAAAACAAGAATGTAAGGGTAGACAAATGTTTAAGCCACAAGTTCTGCATGCTAAGTTATAAAACTATAGACCAATTGAAAATATGAATAAAATCAGCCCTTGGATATCACTTCTGCTTATCTTGTAGTATAAACAGTATTACTCTATAAGCCAGTGAGAGCTCTGGTACCTGAAAGTGGTATAGAAAGGCTGGAGGCAGCACATACTGAAACTCTGGAAGGTGGTGGGTGTAACACAGGTTTTAATAACAAGTGTGGAGTTGGTATGGGAAATTTGGAAGTCAAACAGGGAAAGCTTATTTTGGTAAAGGAAGTGAAGCACATGAGTAAATACCAGATTGCTGAGGAAGGCCTCATGCAAATGTCAGACCTGGAGATCCGCCTCTGGTTAGGTGGATGGATATTGTATGGATAGCCAGGCTGGGTGTGATGGAAAACTGTGCCCTAAAGAAGAGCAAATAGCATGGCTTCTAGGAGATTCTGCCTATGAAAAATTCTCTGAAAGGAAGCTGACAACAGAAAAGTTCAACTAAATTCTAGTTCCTTCCCACTCCCCTTTTTTTCAAGTGAGCTACTTGCAGCACACTTACTGTGTTGCTTAGTTTGTATATATATCTGGAGGGCAGTCTTTCATATTAGTGTTTAATATAATTTAAAAGAGGATATTTTGTGATGTTAATACAATAAATTTCCTTTTTCTTTGCTAGGAGTAGAAAAGATGAAATCCATGTCACAACTTGCTGTTCTGTCGAGACGATGGAGGCCATCGGAGATGAAACTCGATTCTTTCCAGGAAGTAGTACTAGAAAGCAGCAGTGTTGAAGAATTAAAAGAGAAGGTAAAATGTGTAACATGATGAAAGTTTCTTGTGGTGACCAAGAGCCTTATTGATGTCCTCTATGGGGAAGCACAAAGATGTTATGGCTACAAAAATCTTGTTGCATGGTGATTAATTTTTTTTCCTGGGGAATCAGTAATCTATCCCAACCTATTACCAAAACGATTTGAATTATCAGCTTTACTTCTTAATTTCACATAATGGTCTGTTGTGAAAGTATTCAGGTGAATGTACACCAAAAGAAGTCACATTTTGAAGTTTAAGCAGCCTAATATTATCTGTGTCCCTTATCCTTGAAAAACACATGTGAAAGAAAAGCTAAGCTATTGTCACTGTGTGTTTTTTACAAGCTTTATTCCAAAATACCAAGCCTTTCAGCCTCTTCATATATGAATTTGAGAGCTGTTGCTTGGGGATGGTGTTACCAGTATCAAGTAGACTGAACTGTGTTTTGGTTGGAAAGAAATATGGCTGTGGTGTGGTTTGGTTTTACTTGAGGCTGGAACCCTCTAACAGGTAAGCAGACCTGTACCATCCTAGCAGAAGTCTAGAGTAGGGGTGTCTCGTATTGAGACTGTTTAGTCAATCCAGTAAATCAGAGTTCCACTGCTGGTGAAATGTTTATCTATGTGTGGCAATACCCAGATGTTAGAAGGCCACCTGGGATGTTGAGGGCAGCAGAAATGCTGGTATCAGTGGACACTGAGCATTGATAAGTTAGAAGAGGTTAGTGTGTGTACGCAGATTAAGCTACGGACTGGTTTCTTGTATTCTTTAGGTAGAAATGAAGATCTGACTGCAGGTTCTTGCATGCAGCCTTCAAGACTTCCTTCTCACTTGTATCTGAAGAAAGAGTTGGTTGTGCTTGTTTTCTTAGGAATTGATGTGCAGGGAGCAATTTTAACAGCATTTGCTCCAAGAGGCCTTAATCGTTTTACTGCTGCCAATAGTAAGAGAAATTTGCACCTGAGACATGTGCAGGGCTAATACATTTGAGTTTGGCTTTTGTCAGCAGTTTTTATTTATGCTTAGTTTCCTTCTGAAGGCTGGCTGATGAACCTGAGGATTTAACATGAGGCAGTTGGTCTCTTTTTATCTTGGAACATGGATGTTATTAATTAATTGGTTTTATGAACTTTTTTGTCTCCTCTTCAGTATTAAGAGAAGTGTGATGAAATACCATCACAGCAAGCATCACTTGTGACAAACACTGGTAACTTCAAAAATGTTAAAAATGTGTACTCTGTCACTGTAATTTTGTACTGATGCTTTGGATCATTGGAGGACTTTCAGATACTTTAATCGACTTCTAGATTTGGCAGATTATTGACTTTCTGTAGACAGTGTGTCATGTTGTTTTGGAATTGTATTAAACCCACCATTTTTCTTCACTTTACAGCTGAGTGAAATAAGTGGAATACCCTTAGAAAACATAGAATTTGCAAAGGTAAGTAAGATTGTGTGTATTTTTACTTTCTAATGGCACAGATATGTGATTGTGAGTTTTATTGTATTCACTGAGTAATTGTTCTTTCTCAGGGTAGAGGAACTTTTCCATGTGACATTTCCATACTAGAGATTCACCAAGACTTGGACTGGAATCCTAAAGTATCTACATTGAATGTCTGGCCTCTGTACATTTGTGATGATGGTGCAGTAATATTTTATAGGTATGCATTTCATTACGTTATAATAAACCATGCAAAAAAAGCTGTGTAAGATCTGAGGGATGATGTAATTGACAGGAACATAAAATACTCTTCTGTCACCATAAAGAAAAGAGGGTTTAAAACAGTCAGCTGAAATATTTGTGCTCCTCAGCTTCCTAAAAACCTATTAATTAAGTTTAAGAAAACAAGCACTGCACCCTTTTACTCAATCCTCCTTCCCAAACCACTGAAAATATTTTGCTGAATGCAAAACTAGTTGCTATGCTTATGTGTGGATTTAATATCTTAATATATCCCTTGTGGAGTTTGTGAATGTCTTGCTGTATGTTTTGGACAGCAAGGATTTTATTTTCTGAGTTTATTCCTTTGAGAAATTAATATGGCTTATTTGGAAAAAAGGCTATTAGGATAAAAATTTTATTATGCTGAAAAATGTTGATCAGCTGGTGGCAGTAGCCCAGAGGCAGGATTTGAGGACTGAGAGCTTGAATATTGTCATTCTTCTAAACTTAGGAGGTGGGGCAACCTCATTGCTTCTGTGGTATTTTTCATAATTGCATGTGAGTTGGGGGGGAAACAGCTGGTTGATAACGTGCTGGTCTGGATGAAAATTATTTGGGAGAACATCTGGTAGCTTCTATTAGGGGCTGGCTGACACGCTGCTTCCAGCTGTTGGCACTGAGAGCAAATACAGAGCACAGCCCTAGCTGTCTATAAAGAATAGGAGTTAGGGAGATGGAGGAGTATGGGCTTGTTTCTTCCCCTGGGTGAACGTGTCTGCTGGAAAAGCAGGTTTAGACAGATTGTTCGTTTCTGCAGAGGAGGGAAACAATCCCTAAGAATTGTTGTGCTTAGTTGTGGTTTTAATAAGTTACTCCAAGTGGAAAAAAAAAAAAAGGCAGAAATCTAATTACAGTTACTGTATTGATCCGAGTTTTAACATGTTTACGTTTTAGGGATAAAACTGAAGAATTAATGGAATTAACAGATGAGCAAAGAAATGAACTGATGAAAAAAGAAAGCAGCAGACTCCAGAAAACTGGACACCGGGTAACCTACTCTCCCCGTAAAGAAAAAGCACTAAAAATTTATCTGGATGGAGCACCAAATAAAGATTTGACTCAAGACTGATACTTGCTATAGCATTTTCCCTGGGGAATTTTTTTTGTTTCCAATAAAAAGGTTCACTACTACTGTGTAGTGCCATTACGGCAGGACATTCATTAGGTGTAAAGCGCTGACACCAGCACCGGGCGGGCGGTGACCCGCCGGCAGCGCAGGGCCCCGCCGGGTCACTGCTTGACTTGGAATCATGTTGTGCACTATAGTCAAATGTACTGTAAAGCTAAAAGGGATGTGCAAATAAAAGATTAGAACTAAAAAAAAAAAAAAAAAAAAAAAAAACAAAAAAAGTGGGCGGGGAGGGAATCGAGTGGAAATTTTTTGAGGACAGTGTGCACATAGTAGCTAGTGAAACTAGCCTCAAACAGGATACTCATAGCTTAATAATAAAAGCTGTGCAAAGGCCATGAAAGAATCCTTTTCTCTGTTTGTTTCACTGATACACGCATTACCTCATCAGAGAGTCGGAAGTAAACGTTAACACATTGGTCCTAGAAGAGCGGCAGAAAAGGGCCGGAGGTGGAAGTGCTGCAAGTGCAAGGTTTTATACTATTCTTCCATAAAACAGGCGGTCTGAGAGGTGTCTGCAGAAAGCTGCCAGCAGGCGCTGTTTGTTTGCAGAAGTGCTGTTGTAAGGTAAACTGGGGGTTTTTAATAGGTTACAGAAGCCGATGAGCAGCTCTAGTGTATTGGGTTCGATGTGTAAATAAAATTTGCCCTATCCATTCACCAGAACTGCAGTTCAGCTATTTACCATGCTATTTCTTTTCACATATCAACATTCATTGTGTACATTTGGAAGTATAGTTGCCTATTTAAATTTGTATTCATTTTATGTTTGATGATGCTGGGTACTTTAGGGTTGTACTTCCCCTTGTTAATTAAGTTTTTGTTTTGTTCCGCTACTTTTTGTACATTTTGTTTTTAAGGCTATGACAAGTTTGCATCTTCTCCACCTGCTGAAAGTCAGTTTATTATTCCCAGAGTTGATTCCATAGCTATATGTAGTCAAATATTGGGGCAACCTCTAACACCTCAACGTACAAACTTAGTAGTTCAGGCTGTGGTGCAGAGACTGATGCAGTCAACATGATTTCATTGCAAAGCCTAGGAACAGCAGTTTTTTGCTTTGGTCCATAAAGATCAATAGAGAACAATTCTCCATAGTTTTTGGGAAAAACCACCTAATTTATAACAATCAAAAGATTTTGGTAAACTTTTTCATGCCAGATGCTGTTTACAACAATGAACATGCCAATAAAACATTTGTTCATTCTGTTGTGTTATTTTAATCATTAAATGCTGTGGTTTTTATTTAAAAAAATATGGAATTATTTCATGGAAATACAGACTTTCCCAAGGCAGTGCTGGAATTGTAAGGCTGTGTGTTTGTGTGTATGTGCACATCCCCCCATGTACAGAGTGTTACAGGAAGTGGTTTATAGCTTATCTGCTTAAGTTCCCACCCATTTTTTCTTCCACTGTGAGTTTCCTTTTCCAGAATTGAATTTCTCACCAGTGAAACTTCCAAGTTCCAGATATGATGGACAGCTAATTTCTGCTCCAGAGGGGAAAGGCAATGTTCAACAACTGAACCTTCAGGTCTTCCTTGCATGCTGGCCCACAGCAACCTAAAAATCCTGAGGAATCTGGCAGCTTGAGAACCAGGCACTGCACAGATGAGCTCCCTCGTTCTTCCTCTTCCGTTTGTCCTGTGCTGCCCCTTGCCCAACGTAAGTGAGGTGGAAGAGGGGACAAAGGGCAGAGAGGGAGTACCATCCTCTAGGCAGGGTATGTCATTAAACTGCCCTTTACCATTTATATAGACTGCAGAAGGAACCTTGGAGCTTTTGAAGAGAGGAAAAGAATTACCTATCAAATGGATCATGAATTTTCCTCAAAGACATTTGGAGAGGCAAAAATCTAGAGATGAGATCTGAGGACTGCAGCACCAAGAATTTGAAGGGAGGGTAATACTATCATTAAGAGAGCAATATTTACAGACAGTTACTGCTCTCTTTAGTGTTTTTTTTAAACAGATTTAATTCCTTCTCTTTGTATAGATGGGCTGTCTCTAAAGTACAATAATTTTATTGGGGATAGAAAGGAGAGGTGAATTCAGTAAACTGTGCCTGGGTGTATGTGTTGGTGTGAGAATTGGTTGTAGAATCCTTAAACTGAAAGTCAGACTGTTCTGATGAAATATCATCGTGTTGATTATGATTATTAACATTAATTCTGGTACCCAAGGAATTTATTGAGAAGCTTTCATAAGGCAGACATGGTGAAAGATGTGCAGGCTGGTAGAACAGTCTTACAGCTGCTCCTGTTGGTGCTCTGCTGTTCCAAATTAGAGATAAGCAGTAGGGATTGTTTGGGAAGAAGCGCCATGAAGTTACTTGGCTGGAACCTCATGTCATGTTTTCCCATGTGGAATAACAGATGGTGAAATCTGTACCCCAGAAAACCATTAATAGTGGAAGAGCCATTGAAGCAAACTGATGAGACAAATGGGGAGTTGGGTGGATTGGATTTTACTCTTGGCTTGCCATCGATTTCTTAAATCAATGACCTCTTAAAGATGGTCACAGTAAGCACATCTTGTGACATGCAGAGGTTTATGCCTGTGAAGTGTATTAAAAGCATAAACCATTGCTCAGAGGTTGTTCTCTGGGTGTAAGTCTCTAAGTGCAAGAAGCTATTTCAGTTGTCTTACTGCTAAACTGAAGTCAGGAATTGATGTTCACTGCCCCTGCATCTCACAAAGGGCAGGTGATGATGGAATGTAGCCAACAGGTCCTTAAACAACATTCCCCCAGGAAGGAATGTTCATGTGGTGCAGAGTGCTCCATGGCACTGTGACACCCACAAGCTGGATGTTGCAGCTTCACTGACCATATTTTCTAAAGGAAAAAAAAATTAAAAATTCCTTAAAATTAATGACTACAGTAGTTCAAAGTAGATGGTTCATACTCAAAAGTCACTCTTGAAGTTACTAATAACTTAAAATTATTTATGCTCGTGTGTATTTTTTAATGAGTATAAGTACTAATAAGTTTATTTCTGATGTACACGGGGAAAAAACTAATCCAGAAGAAACACTTCTCATTTGACAGGTTTGGTCCAAGGACTGAATGAATTCAACAGCAATTGGAACATGCAGGTTTGGTGCACAGAGAAGTATTTTCGTTGAAGACCTTGTTTATTGCACTTCTATCCAGCAGTGTGTGTTTAGGGTTTATATAAGCAAGACACTAGACAAAAAATTGCTAGAAATGACTAACTAAACTGCCTGGTGCTTGGACTTTAAATTTCATCTCCCAAAACCAGGTCCTGAGCTGAGTCAGGCTCAGGCTTCAAACCTGCTTGCTCCTCCAGACTTTTTAATTCCCTACGCACTTCCTGAATGACACTGCTTTCTTCATAATCAGAAAGAATATCTCTGGGGATTAAGCTGAGAAATGGCATCTCATCCATGATTAAGGGATCTTCTTTTTCGTTATTCCGGGTTTCATTGGCAGACGGTTCACACACAGATGTAGGGCTGTGGCTGTTGGAAAAAGAGAGACACATCTGGTCACACAGAACAGCATTTTGTGTTCTGCTGGTTTCTTTATACAGTTCACTCCCCACATGAAAACATGTTAAATGCATAATAGATCTATCCTAGCTGACTTCATGAAGATCTGGGGTTTTTACGTGCTTGACAGCTGGAGAGTTTTCCACAGAGCCTAACAACACAAAAATGTTTGATCCTGGGACACAAGATGGCAGTGGCCCTCAGCACAGCCTGGCCCTTCTGCAGGCACTGAGGGTGACTAGACCTTGCTGTTCATGTCATAACACCGAGTTAAGAAACACAGTCATCCAGCTTAAGAGAAAAACTCTGAGCTTTATGTATTTGGTTCCTCACAGTGCAGTGTAATCACTACAATTGCCAATCCTGTTTTGTGAAGCCACCTTGAAAAGTGGCTTCAGTTGCCTGCAAATAAACATCCCACGTTTTTTGCAGCAACTATGAAAGAGAAAGGAATGATTTATAGTTGTGTTCAGGAGTCAGGGGAACAGAACTTGATCATGGTTCCTCTGCTATTTCCCTGCAGTGCAGGGCATGCAACTGGGCTACATGTCCATGTCAGGTGAGCACTACTTGTGCCAGGCACCCCTCAGCAAATGCTGAAAGCTGTATCCTCTTCCACTGGAAACAGCATAAATGAGCTAAAGATGTTCCTGAAGCTTGTTTGCTGTATATTTTGAATTCTTTTGCTCTCTAGGAGTTCCAAGACTTCCATTTGTGCACGGACTATCCCTGTGTTCTCTTTGGTATAATCTAATAGTTTCAGTGTTTATCAGTTGCTTGCAATATTTAGCCAAGGGCCATTTCAAGCAGAGGTGGACTGTTTCTTTATTAAAAAAATGTCAGAATCTTAAAATTCAGATAAAAAGTTCTTTTGACTATAGCTGGACAGTTCAGTTATATTCACACCCTAAGTAATTTCTGTGTTTATATGTCCTCATCTGAAATGTCTTCCTTCTAACTAGATATGACATTTGCTGACAGACCTTCCCTGAGGTTAATGGCACATTAACTAAAATTTTGGTGCAGAAAGGATGGGATCAACTCTGCTTGTTTCCTTAGATGACATTTATGGAACAAAATGTTACCCGATTCCTTTTCATGCATGAAAAAATGTAGAAAGAGTTGGACACACAGGAGAGAAGTATTAATATACATCTCTATCCCAGCTATGCTGTCTTGTTGGAAGTTAATATGATGCTGGTAGGGTGGGAGCAAACTTGGAGAATTTCATAGAAAACATTTAAGTTTTCTAAAAATGCTTTTAATGCAAAACTGAAATGATCTCCCTTCCCCCAGTGAAACTGCTGATTATGCAAATCACTGTCCTTTTAGAGAATGATTAAAGGCATTATCTATGCAAAGTTTTAACTTCAAGCAGAAAACAGCCTGCTTCCTATTTGGGGAAACTCAATGGTAGTGAAGAAGTCTGCACAGTTTGAAGTGTTTCAAGTCTGAGAGCAGATCATAAGTTAGTGGTAGAGAAACTGGCACCCTGGGTTAGTTTGAAACGAGGGGAATGTGCAAACAAAGGTAGATTAATTTTTTTTCTTCAATACATGTGCCCATCTGTAAAGCTGGTCAGTAGTGCAGGAAATACTGCATGTATTTAAAATATCTTTCATGTGTCTTACATATGAAAGCAAGCAAAACATCTAACAGAAGCCCAGCCTAACATAGAAAGATGGTGGACAAAGAACTGTATGCAGAGGATTAAATTGAAATGATACATCTCAACAGCTGTTAGTACTGACTGATTAAAAAGCAGTAACAGCCTGATTAACTCACAGACTTAATTCACATGGGATTAATGTGTTGCCAAACTCATTAAGGCACATTTGTGTGGGACAAAGCAGAAAGTTTCAATGCTACTGATGAGAAAAGTTGTCAAAACATTTTCTAGTGAGGCAGACTCTGCGAGTTCTGTAGCTGTTTACCACAGAAACAGACCCCTCCAAATTTTTAAGCAGGTTGTCTGCCCGGTTTTGATCTTTACCTCTGAGGCTGGCAGATCAAGCCACTTGCACATGGGCACTGCTCGAGCACTCCATCGGGTTCCAGGTCCCAGGTGATGAGGTTGAGAAGTCTGTTGGAGGGATCATGGCAGGGTTCACCTTCCTCAGGTAAGGGTGTGCACACAGGGAACAGCAGCTCTGTGTGCCAAAGGAAAGTCATTTTATGAGAAGTCCGTGGCTGTCTGCTAACCTGAGATGACCTCATTTCTGAAGTGTGTATGCATTATAGAAAAAGACAGATTTGACCTCTCTTAAAGTCCCCTTACAAATAAAGGAGCCATAACTTAATGTTTTTTCCACTAGGTGGGAGTAAGACATTTGAAGTTTATGCTTAATGAGCAAGATCAACTCCTGCTCTTCCCAAAGAGAGTGAGTGTCAAGACAGCAGTACTGCACAACTCCAGCCCTTGGAGATTCAAAAGGTTATTATAAACCCAAGAAAAAATTACTGTGAATCCTTTGCAATGGTTTAAAATCTGAATAGAGAAATACCTCTGTATTTTAGAACTGTTAGTTTTCCTATTTCTTTGCAGAGGTTACAAATATACAGAGCAATTGTTCAGAGACTAAATAATGAGGTTGCAAGAACTACAACTCAGACGTTTAATTTATTACAGTAATACTGAAACACACAAAGCTGTCTGGCATTTGGGGCTTGGCACCCTTGTTTGTTTCTGCACAGGGATGAATTTCAAGTTGTGTAAGAAATTATTTTAGAAGGCTACATCCTCTGGGTTTCCTGCTGCTAGTAACTTATAGCATCAGTCTGGAATTCAGATTTCCAGATGTTCCTATCCAACCTCCCTTCCTCCTCTTGTCTTCATTCTCCTCATATGGCAGAATAAAACATGAGAGGAATTCAAAATTTAGATTTTTAAAGCAGACTTTGTGTATATACACATATATGCTTCAATGTATATGACCTATCAGTTCCCAATTTCAAAACAGATTCTATATTAACAAGTGAATACCTCATAGTTTACTACAGCTTTATGTAAAAAAATACACATCTTTATTAGGACAACCTTTTGCAATAGTCTGGTGATGAAGAAAGGCTTTGAAGTAGGCAGGCCTAACCTGAAAAACCCTGCTAAAGCACACAACTATAGAGAATAAAAATTCATTGCTATTTATCAATAGCTCTATTTCAAGTTCTAATAAGTGTATTCTATCCATTTTATCAATATTCTTATCTATTGATTTATGTAGGCATATATATATATAAAAATATATTTTTTCTCTGTAACTATATCTGTTGTTCCTTCCTGAGTTACAGGTTTGTACTAAATTTCTAGTCAAGATCTAAAGAGCAGCCTGGTGCTACTAACACCAATGGGATGCACACTTCTAATTTACTCATCTCTGCAGCATAATCAGATTCAGAGTCCTGCATGGTGAGAGTAATAGGCATGTATTAAAAATGCTCTTCCTGTCTTATTTCAGAATCAGAGTACAAAGAAACCTCTGAGAGAGCTTGGCAAAACCTGTAAATGCTTTAGGCAGAACCTGTTGAAGAGAGGAAAAACTGCTCCAACCAAAACTTGTTGAAACCAAACGTGATGAAACCAAATTGAAGGTCCACTATGTAATAGTCAAAATCAACATGGGAAAGCTGAGCATATCTTTGGTTTTCCTGAAATGCCCTGGCAGCCTGATCCACCAGCAAGCTGACAGCAGGACAGGCACCCCAACCATCTGTGAAGGTACAAGGTCACGTCTGGCTCATAGCAAGAACCAGGAAGAAAGCTAGAGAAGTATCTACCTGGTGTAGGGAGGTGGTTGGAAGTGTGCTGTGTCACTACAAAATTAAGGTGAATTATGAAAAATGCAGTGAGAAACTAGTGGGTATAAAACAGTAAAAGAAACTGGACCCTGATCAGGCAGGATTTGGGATTAATTTCAGGCCTGAGACCTTCTCCTCCTGTCCTCCCTTCCGTAAATCAAGTTTCACATTCCCATGTGGAGCGACAACATAATCTGGGACATCATTCCTCTGTGTATCTTGGCTGTCTGGTCAGTATTGCACAGTGTGGTGCCCTGGAAGGCACACATAAAACTCAGAGTATGAAATGTATCTGCAGTCTGATTCTGATAGTCTGCTTGCTGATAGGAAGGAGAAGCCACTTTCAGTAATCTCATCATTTCTTCTGTATATTTTTAATTCTCTTATTTTTGCTCTATTGGGTGAAAATTTGACAACAGAGTTCTGCTACTTTTAAATGTGTAAGATTCCCCTTTGGAAACATAAATTTTTGTGCTTCTCATGCTTGTCTCATCTCTAGCGAGCAACAGGCTTTTCTTTCACCATTG
This sequence comes from Lepidothrix coronata, assembly GCF_001604755.1. NCBI lineage: Eukaryota > Metazoa > Chordata > Aves > Passeriformes > Pipridae > Lepidothrix > Lepidothrix coronata. The sequence goes on from NW_016690295.1 coordinate 1,105,825, forward strand.
TGCACCCCTACCAGGCTGTTTCTCCCTCCTAATTCTATCAAAGTTTTATAATGAAGTTATAGGTGACGTTATATAAAGGGAGAATGACCTATCGATTCTGTAGAGATTTAGCGACTTCCCCTGGCAAAAGAGGGGATATATTATATATTATACAGTATGATGCAATGAATAGGATAAGCCCCTCTGTACCTTTCTGAAAAGCACAGCACATTCCAGGGTTGCAGTCGTGTTGGTTCTCACAAATGGTGCCGTTCTCTCCTTTTGAAGTGGATTTCCTGCACTCGCCCCAAACGCAGAGCTGGTCTCCACAGCATTCAACATCCCGGGAGCAGGGCTTGCAAAGGGAGAAGGCACGTGAGAAAATTGTCACTTTAGCACTAATTGCTTGTAACACAGACAGCTAAACATAGAATTAACCCTGGTCCTGAAGGCAACTGCATGTATGTGCTTGTAATATATGTGTGTCATATTCCCACTGTTTAAATAGAAATGCTTAGGGTTCTCAGTTTAAGCCTACATAGAACTTTTTGCCAGACAGGAACCTCCACACTACAGTAACAGCACCCCTTCTACACTAATATACTTCCAATACTACAAGACATGAATTCTTATTTTAGCATTCACATGAACACTGATCAGCAGCCAGACACCCCACGGTGTGGGTTGGACAGGGCCTTAAAGGTCATCCAGTTCCAAACCCCACAGCGTGGGCAGGGACACCTTCCACTAGACCAGGTTGCTCAGAGCTCCATCCAACCTGGCCTTGAACACTCCCAAGGACGGGGCATCCACAGCTTCTCTGGGCAACCTGTTCCAGTGCCTCACCACCCTCACAATAAAGAATTTCTTCCTAATATCTAATTCAAACCTGCCTTCTGTCAGTGGGAAGACATTCCCCCTTGTTCTCTCACTACATGCCCTTGTAAAAGTCCCTCTCCAGCTCTCCTATAGGTGCTGGTATTCTCCTTTAGGTACTGGAAGACTGCTTTAAGTTCTCCCTGGAGCCTTTCCTTCTGCAATCAAGGGAAATAAAAATTAAGAAATTAATCATTATCAATGGAAAACATTACTGATTTTTTTTCCATTGTTAAATACAGTCAGGAATTTACAATTTGTTCAGAAGGATTGTTTTCAAAGAGCACAGCAAAAAAATCTTACTAAAATCCATTTGCAGTTGTAATAAGAACCAGATCTCATTGGTAACCAAGAATCTTTGAAAAAAATCCCTGAAAAAAAAAAAATCTCTTCGAAAAGCAGAAATGCAAACCTCTAGCTAAAGATAGCTTTGTGTGACAACTGCCCCAAGTGTTTCAACTACACACACCTAATAAATCAACCTAATAAAAAGGGTGTGTCACATTGTTCCTTTTTTTAGGAACAATCTAAGATTAACATCTTAGAGATTCCTAGCAGGTCAGTGCTTTAACAGCTTTTTCCTGTCTGTGTTAAGCCCTGTCTGGGCAGCCATACAAAATCTGAATTTCTTTTCCAGTGAATCCCACAGGAAGTGCTTAACACAGGGCAAAGAGTAGGACTGCACTGGTACTATTAAGACCTGCTAACTGGGGAGAAAAATGCTTTGTAATTGCAGGGATTCAAGGTCAGGGAATTGATCCCACCTCCTTCAGTCTGAGCTCACTTTACAACAGCTAACACCCCATTTTTACTTTCTTTATCCTACAAGTGTTCTGCTGAGGACTGAAAAGAAAAGGTGGGATTATAGGGGGGCATAGGTGAGGGGCAGCCTGATCTTTGTTTTGAATTATTTCATCTTAACATGAAAAATTATCAGTTTAACATTTTCTAAAATACAAAGAATAAGCTTTCTCAATGACACTTATAGGACATGATCAGGATTTTAAGCAAGCATTCAGTACACTGAAGTCAATAGAGCTCCCTGAAGTTATCAAGATAACTATTTAAATCATTTCAGGAACAGCCTGGTGCTTTTAGGTTATAACAATCCTATTCAGTTTACATGAATTTACAGTAACATTTAGTTGCTTGTACACTGGACTGTCTGCAAATGCTTTGAGGAGTGAATTTGTTTTGCAAGAAGCCATCAGCAGAATTTAGTTGAAAAAGGACAGTCAAATAAAAGGGCTTTTTTGACAGGCTGCTTCTAAACTGGATTTTGATCACAGAAAAAGCCTGAACTTCCCAGGCATCTGTCCCTTACAGAAGATAATCTAACCATAGCTGCTATTAAGAACATTGATCTTCTAGCTCAAAAGACAGGAATTGACTGCTTCCTGAGGTTCACAGATTCAAATAAGAGAAGAGGGTCCTGTACAGTCCCCACTGCACTACAGCACTGTACAGTTTGCCAGTGAAGGGAAGAGGGCAGGCTGCTGCAATTCCCTTTGTGAATCCAGAGCTGGAAACGACCAACTGTCAGCTGAGCCTTGGGAGCTGCCACAGTATTTCCTCTTTTCCCATTCCACTGCCAACCTACAATGTGTTAGCTTATGCTGTCCTCAGGCCACCCAACAAGGCAAGCTTGAGTCAGGAGGAGCTCAGGGCAGATTTTGGAGCATATGAGAACAGAAACCTTGAAACCGAGTTTTGTTAACAGGAAGAAAAACCCCACCCAACCCAAAAAACTCTACGCATTCATTTTTTTTACCCTCATGCAGAAAGCTTTGCCGCTTCTTTTCTCCCAATTTCGGCTTGTTGACATTAGCAACAATAACATTGAGTTTCTACAGATCACATAAAATCACGTCTCATTCAGGACTTACTGTATGCTGGGTTTTGCAGAGCTGACATTTGTATTCAAAGGTGGAGAACTGGCAATATTTCCCTGTTTCACAGTCTTCATCGATGATACACTCCTGAAGAAAAGGATAAAAGTGTAAGTTGCCACTGTGTGACTGAAATCTGTATCTCTTCTTGAAATACCAGAAGCTCTTGATTGATTGTATTTCTTACTTGGGAACCAAGGAAAAAAGCTTGCTTCAATTCTTCATACAGCCACAGCTCTGTTAACAGACCAATGTTATCTCCCTGGCTTATCTAAATACTCCGGCCTCAAATTGTTAGGTGGCTTCACTTCTTGTATACGTATTAATACCAGCTACCTCAAGAGAAGAAATTATCTAGTTCTGCAGGCTTTTTGTGCTTTTGTTGTTTGGGGCTTTTTTTTTTTTTTGATGGGGGGCATTGAAGTCATTTGTATTAAATCTGCTGTATTTGAGTACAGTTGTGATTTATTACTTGTTGTTTTTTTCAGATGGGGGACAAGACTGAAGCAAAGAGGCTACACTACTGCAGCCACAGCAGCCAGGAGTATCTTTATGCTCTGTGGGAGACCCTTCTGCACCAGCTTTCTTGATCTCAGGCCAGGTAGCTTTAAGCTGTCCTCCCTCCTCTTCCCCAGCAACATCAGTGCCGGCATCAGAAACTCCCCAGCATGCTTGGCTTCACTAAACCAGCAAGGACCTCCCTAAGGGAGAAGGGGAATGTGTTTCCTTTTGCTTTTAACTGTTCCTCTGCTCCCCTTTCAAGGGGCACAGGAATTCTTCTCAGGCAATCTTCGCAGTGGCTGAGTATTTTTGTCAGCAGTTATTTCTACGCTGAAAAATGCAGTTCTTCCTTCTGCAGGACTGGTAACGTTCAGCATCCCTGGGGCTTCATGGTAGCAGCAGCACTACTGCACAGCCAGTACTTCTGGGAGGCATGGATGTAACACACCACTGGATTTCCTTTTCTTGGCTGGTGGCATGTCTCTCATGTACCTGTCACCATAGCCCATCACCTACAACCTCATTGCTGCAAACGTCTAAATACCTACATGTGTAAGTTTTAAATCCTTCCTTTAATTTGATTTGAACATTGCAAAATATGCAGGAGCAGATTCTCAGCTGGCATCTCCCTGCTCTCAGCAGAGGTAATTTACATTTAGTAATATAAGATTGACAAGTACTAAAGAGCCCCAAACATCCTAGGGAAAAACAGCCCCACATTCCCTAGTGCATCGGCCTTTGCTACCCAGCCTGGACTCCAGGATAGGCCTCAAGCCAGCAAAGGTGCCTGAGCACATCTGGCTTTTCAAACCTGGGATCATTTCACAGCCTGAACAAAAGTGTTCGTGGGAGAGGGACACCCGAGTCTGAATCTGAATCACAAACTCAGGCTGAAGTTTCCTCACCCAGAGGTCCTACGAGCATTGTGGAAGAGACA